>NW_004955412.1:28695758-28718108 GCF_000276665.1 Chinchilla lanigera | reverse complement strand
GCTCCCATGGAGCTTATTTTCTGAAAGGTCATTACAGATCATTCCAGCTCTAATTACCACTGATAATCCTCTATAACTCCAACCTCCGCACCACAGGTAATCGAAGCAGTGTCTCCTTTATAAAGACTCTTTTGGCAGTGCTCACACTTGTTGACTTTTTCTATTTTAAACAATTATCATCTGGTTTCTACTATATTGTCATTTAATCATTGCACCTCAATCAGATAACCAAAATAAAGTTTGAATATTATCAGAAGGTGAACACTTCACAGAAAACAGAAATGTCTTGCATTCAGTTTCAATAAATAGTCTTTTGTCCACATTTAATGATCGAAGATATGTGCATATTTAGCTGTTCTTTGCTTTTTTTTTCCTGTATCACCTTCCTCTGTTTTATTTTCATTTTAACTTCTGTAGTTAACTATGTCTCTTGACCTATCTCTCAAACTCTACTTACTTCAAAAAATGTTAAATGCATTCACTTAGAAAATCCTTTGAAAGTCTCTTTTAAGGACTAGATACCACTGAGTTTAATGAAAAAGATAAACAAAAAGTCCACAAATATTAAAGAAAACACAGCTCATTAGGAGATAGATAATGGATAAATAAATTGCAGTGTAATGAAGTATGGGCCATAGCAGATACAAATACTTTTCAAAATCAACCTAATACTAACTGAAAAAAGAAGATACTATTTTTAAAAGGTATCATTTAAGTGATGCTCTGAATGAAAATCAGAAATTGTCATAGCAAAGAAATAAGGCCAGGAAAATTTTAAGTACTGAAAATAGAATGTGAACAAACCCTATATGGCAAGGAAAGGGTTTGGCAATGATACATTTGTGGGTGGTGTAGATGAGACTGAATTTATATTCTGGGGCACAATTAACAAATTTTATAAGGTAAATGGAAGATTATAGCAATAGGAAGGTAACCAAAGCTATTAAACAGAAAAGTGTCACTGAAAAGGGCAGCAGAATTTTCTACTTTGGAAGACTATGGAGAAGATAATTGTCCCTCTTCACGTGGCTGAGTTCCTGCCATAAACCTAACCATATTATCCTCAAAACAGAATACTCAGACAAGTTCTTCAGAGAGCACAGGACTCTCTGGGATCAGAGCTGCAAACAACGGGACTTGTTCCAGAGTAATGCTAAGAAACAACAATGGAGAAAACTTCCGTGCATTCAAACCAGTGTTTAGCCACGTGTCACGTGGAATTTAAGAAATAATATATAGCATTTAATTTACTTTTTGTTTGTTTTTTTCTTCCAGTAGCAGGAATCGAACCCACGACCTTGAGCTTGCCAGGCAGGCGCTTTGCTGCTGAGCTAAATCTCCAGCCCCAAGATATAGCATTTAAATAGAAGATTCTATTTATTTTCTTGTACAGTATAGCTAAAATAAGGAAACTGGACCCTGTAAAGATTCATTTTTAATAAATCCACATTCCAACCTGAGACTACATATATCAGTATCAGCCAAACCCTAAGCATGACAAATACTTTATCTTTTTAACCACCATTTTCAGTGATTTCTGGGCACATATTCGATCCAGTCTTTCATCTATAATTGAGTTTTTGTATAAGGATCAGATTCATTGTCTGTTTTCTGTATTTACATTAGATTTCAAGAAAGTAGCTTTTCTACACTCAACTCTTCTGGGATCAAGTTTACTAGTGGATGGAATTAGGTTATTAATAACTTGTAGAGGGAAAATCCCTGCTTTGGGTTTTCTTTATGCACTGGATGTGCAGTGGGTGGGATGTTTCTTTAAATCAGAGCACCAGGATCAGATGCCTATATTTGATTCTGGAAGGTTTGAGACATCTGGAGGTGATTTTCATCTAATTAGGACAAATGGGCCTCCACTTAGAACAGTCTATTTTATTAACATTGACTTTTTAGTTCAGTGGGGTGATAAAGTCCAAGTTAATCTAACATTATTTGGACTTCTGTTTGCTATTATCTCACTATTTTAATATTGTTTCCTATGTGTTTTACTGTGGCATTCTATTAGTCAAGACTTTGTTTTGCTTTAGATGTACTAAACCATGTTACAAAAAAAGCTTAGGCCAAGCAAGGAATTTATAGTCTCATACCTATAAATTTAGTGATGATTTGGCATGAATAGATATAGGGACTCAAATAATATAACGTGTGTTTCTCTTTTGGCTCTGCTTCAGTCTATGTGTTAGATCCTTTCTCAGTCTATTTCTACCCATATGATTGAAAAGATGGCTGCTAAAAGTGACAAGCCAAGATCTAGATTGCCTGCCAACCTGCATGACTAAAATTCCTGCATTTGAATGTCTATATATTAAAGCTCATATCAGGACTTTGATTGGATTTGCTTTGGATATTTCACTACCCCTACATACTACTTTACCCACAGAATACTGTAGTTTATATTTCTTCCAGATACAATGTTGGTCCACCTTGGACTGCATATCTGTGGCTGGCGATCATTGGGGTAAGGAGCTCAACCATGATGGAGTCTGGAAGTGGAGCAGTAGTTATTTACCCAAAGAGTCTGGCAGACTCTAATATTATCTGCATGAAACTTAATTCCAAGTAGGTCTTCTATCTCTCATAGCATAAGCAACAATCTATACACATAAACATTATTCTTTTCTATGTCCAAGCAGAAACTGAAGATACCTTCTTTAATTCCATATACAGTAATACTTCAGCTCATGAATGCTTTTGTTCATGCATAATTCTGTTCACAATAAAGTTTTCAGCAAAATTTTGTTTCCATCCAAAAACTCTAGATCAGGTGATGAACATAGTTTCAAGGATCTTCTCTGCTCTGGCACATGGTGGTGGCTTCCTCTAGTTGAGATCATGGTCACAGACAGACCTGTGCACACTCACTGTGAAGCTTTCTTGTGTGCTTTTTAAGCACATAAAGTACTGTGCAGTGTTATTCAGTCTAGCATGGCTCCAAAGAAATTGCAGAGTACACATGGTGGTAAAAAGAAAGTACAGAGTGGTAATGAAGGTAACCAGAATGTGCGGAGTAGTAATGAAGGTGACAAGAATGTGGACAGCAATAATAAAGGTAATAAGAAAATGGAGAGCGAGCATGTTAAGAAGGTTTTGAAGAAAATAACCATTGAATTGAAGAAGGAAGTTGTAGAAAAGCATGAGCATGTTATTCGTGTGACTGATCTGGCCTCAGAGTACAAAGTGGTAAAGTCAATATTCTTGAATATTTTGAAGAATAAACATGACATCAGAGGAGCTGATGTGGCAAAAGGAGTAATGGTGTTTAGCAAGCAGAAGACACAAGTGCTGGAAGAGGTAGCAAAACTTTGGTTACTGTAGTTGAATGAGAAACAGCTGGCAGGTGATAGTGTTAAGTGATTTGCCACAAAAAAATCCTTCTGCAAGTACAACAGGTGATGAATTTAAAGCCAGTAGAAGGTGGTTTGATAAATTCCTCAAGAGAAGTGACATCCACAGGATGATAAGACATCCCATTCTGACAAGGCTGCTGCAGAAGCCTACAAGAAGGAGTTTGCAGAATTCATGAAGGCACAAGGATACACCACTCAACAGATGTTCAACTGCAATAAAACAGGGCTCTTCTGGAAGAAGCTGATGAACAGAACCTATATCACACAGGAGGAAAAAGCACTGCCATGGCACAAGCCCATGAAGGACAGATTAACTCTTTCACTGTATATGAACACAAGCACTCATCTGAAGATCGAGCCACTACTGGTGTACTCTTCCCAGACCCCTTGTGCATTCAAGGAGCAGAATGAGAACAAGGCCAGACTGCCCATCATGTGGAGGGCTAATGGAAAAGCCTGGGTCGCAGGACAGCTGTTCATGGAATGGCTGAATGAAGTGTTCACACCTACCAACAAGAAATACCTTTCTGACAACCAACTGCCTGAAAGGTGCCTTCTTCTGATGGACAATGCCCCCACCACGCCCTCCAGCCTTGGTGGATGATATGGACACTGAGTATGACTTCATGAGGGTCAAGTTCCTCCCCCATCACAACACCTGCTCTTCAGCCAAGTAATCCACAACTTCAAGAAGCTGTACACAAAAGTGCTCTTCACTGAGTGTTGTAATGTTACTGAAGAGACATTACTGACTCTGAAAGAGTTCTGGAAGAAACATTTCAATGTCCTGCACTGCACCAACCTCATTGATTAAGCATGGGAAGCTGTGACATACTGGACCTTAAACTCAGCTTGGAGGAAACTGTGGCCAGAATGTGTCAGTGAACATGACTTTGAAGGGTCTGATGGACAGTTAGTGGAGGAAATTGTGTCTATAGGCAAGAGTATGTGTCTGGACATTGATAGTGCAGACACAGAGGAGCTTGTTGAGGACAGTAAGGAGGCGGTGATGATGGAAGATCTTGATGAACTCCACAGTGAGCAGCAGAAGGTGCTTGCTGAAGAGCATTCCACTGAGGAAGAGGAAGACAAGGAGGAGGTTAGCAGTGATGTGATAAAACCCACTGGGGAAAAATAGAATGGGCCCCAGGATTTATTTGAGAAGCACCACCCTAACATAACTGTAACAACAGAGTGTTGAATCTAATGAATGATAATGTGGTCTCTCATTTCTGGAGGGTTATGTGGTATAGGAAAACAGAAGTGACATTAGACTGATTTTTTCATCAAAAATTGACTCAACAGCTAAAAGACAAAGGAGAGAAGAAAGTGCCTCCTCACCTACTTTCCTGTCTTCCATGCCAGAAGTCACCTCAGACAAATTTAGTGTTCTCTCTCTTCATACTGTACTGTACTAGAGTTTGTTTCATATTTTGTGCTTTAAAAATACATATAGTTCAGAATGGATTAACCTTATTTATATGGAAACTTATGGGAAAATTTGCTTCGGTTTATGACCAAAAATTGTTCTGCAGCTATGTTCACAAGGATGAGAATGGGTTAATCTTATTGACATTGAACCTTATTGGAGAATTTGATTTAGTTCATGATGAATTTTGTTCACGACTGGAATTATGGAATGAATGAACTTCGTGTATCTAGGTACCACTGTATTTTCATCCTGTATTTACAGGTGTCACATGTAGGTGAGAGATCTTACATATCCAAGAGTTCCCAGAAATTGTCTCTTTTCATGTGCATTTCTTAATAAAAAGGAAACTTGTCCTAGAATTTTCCCAGTAAAATATACCTCCCACTGAACACACATGAAAAAAATATGCTTCCAGCAATTAACCAGGTCAGTGTCATCAATTTCTATGATAGTCTTAAAATGCCAGAGCAGATAGTGTGTTTAACATCTACTGTACCATATTCTGTGTGGAGAACGTGGGAATACTTGAGCAAAATCAAGATTCTATAAAGAAGAGGAAAGGGGAATGAAATGGATGCTGTATACACAATCTTGACAGTTATTTGGTAAAACAATCTGACTGCCTCCAAATGTGTGCTTTAAGAGTTTCTTCAGAATTTATCATTCTTTATAACAATATCTACGGAGGACCTGGTGATTCAGAGGTTTTGAAATTGCAACCACACCTTCTTGTGTATTAAACTTAAAAACAAATCTAGTAACATATTCACACTAAGATTCTAGTAAGCTACTGCTGTTTCTTGTTTTGTTTTGTTTTGTTTTATTCTGCTGACTCATTGTGTCAGTAACCAATCCAAGAAATCTGGTGAAGGATTTACTTCTTCAGGGTTCTGAGGACGTCCTAAATCTTCAATTAACGGTTTCTATGTTTCTTTGAGATGGGTATTTAAAACAGGCAGATTTTCCCCTTACCATTGGTTTGGATTACAGTGGAAAGTGCTTTACAGGGGGATATTATCTGTCACACTAGCAATTCACATACACGGGAGATTTGGGCTGAGGTCTATGTATTTGGTCTCCCATTTCTTCATCTTGTTGCTTCTAAATCTCAACATATGATTTTGTATCTTCTCACCTTTCTCTGTACCAAACACAGTGCCAATGATGATCTGGCTATCAGTAGTAATTGTCATTATTCATATTGAGAAAGATTCATTCCGGTATACACTATTCTTTTCAAAGAAGAAATAAATGAGACCAATGATTACTTTTTAAAACCTTGCCCAAGGCCATAATAGACTTTAGCAGCTCAGCAACTTTTCACCAAGTATCTCACTGATCTACCCCAAGTAGCACTTAGTACAAGTTAGGTAGAGAAAGTTTAACCAGCTCTTTCACTTCTATGTGATAAAGATTGATTGTTTTTTTCCAGCTAAGAGTAAGGGACTACCTACCATTTATTGACCTTCCCTCACTTCAGCTGATCTCACTTCTACTCTAGGCTCTGACATGAACAGTAGCTTATGGAGAAGTACTAATTTTTGTATTAATGAGAGCTGTTTGGGTTATGACTTTTTAAAACTTTATTAAAATTAAGTTCTTAGCTTTCAAAAAAAGTATCCCTTTGACCAGAAAATGTGCAGATTATTCAACTATGGACCCAGCTGGAACAGATCACAAAGCTATCCACAGAAAGCTGACACTCTCAGCTCTGCTCCACCCTTCTCACTCTAGTTCTTCCCATGAGTAAGAAAGGGCTGCTCTGGAAGTCCCTCATCCACATTTTCATGGCTTGCAATCCGAGAGGAAGACACATTACCTGTCCTTATATCCATACATCCAATTCATCCAAATCTTTACCTTGAAGGAATCACTTTGGTCAGATCCATCTACCCGCACAGCTCACACTGTGCAAGGAAAAGGTACATGATTGGACCATTCTGGGTCATGTGGTGCCCTCTATCTGGCACACCTAGCAGGTCACCTTGGCAGGCATCTCACTATAACAGGAAGGTTAGAAGAAAGTTCATAAAGTAGAGGCCCTGGGATGACCCAGGTATTGTGCTCATTGCAATAGAAGAGGAGAGAGGCATGGCCACATTCAAATGTGGGCGCTGTGTTATCACCTATCCATGGTAATTTAAGCACCCCCAGCTTCATTCTGCTCTCTAATGCTTAAGAGCCAATTTATGTTGTGTGGGAAGATGCATTTGTCCAGTAAGTGTAAAGAAATCATGTGGATGTATCTTAAAGAGTTCTTGAGATGAACCTGCGCCCAAGTGTGAAATGTTTTTATGAGAAAACCTCTGCAACTTGAAGTTAATTTATGCAAAGGGAGAAGGGGGTTAGAATCAGTAACACAAAGCCATTTCTCAAACTGTCTTTTTCACAGTTTACATTAAATGATTCTACTAACCTCCCCACAAAATTGAGAAAAAAAATTTTCACCACAGACTAAACTACAATACTATTTTCTTTCCTAACAATATTGCTTTCCATCTTCCTGATTATTCCAGTGAACAGATCATGTGAAAGCATTAATGATTGCACAATGCACGAGGTTAGTAAGGTAAGTGAAGCTCATAATTACCTCATTTACATTCTTTTATTCACTGAAACAGAATTCTTAATGACTTTTATGTGAAATGCAGGGTAATCATCACAAATGAAGCTCTCTGGTACAGGTTGGAGAAAGGAGCCAAGTTTCTGGCTCTTAGCACAAAACACGTGATGAATGGCCAACAAAAGAGCCCAGCATGAAAACTGAGGTATTAGGTTTTAGGAAAGGGAGAAAAGTGTTATGATTTAGGAGATTTGTGTAACTAGGTTGAGGTATTAAAAGGCAAGATTTAAAAGCATAAAAAAGCAGTACAGTCATAGCACCTCTCTGATTTTGTTTAGAAACACTAGCTATTTTTGGTAAAATTATTATGGAATAAAGAAAACCAGTCAGTGTATGAACAGACCTCCACTTTAGTTCCAGGCTGTGCACAAACTGTCTTTGCAACATTGAGTAAATTACTTCACCTCATTAGTCACTTTCCTGTCTTTGGGATATAATACTCAAAACTTGAGGAGAAATTTATTTCTGACTAATGGTTTCAGAGCATTCAGTCTATGGTCACCAGTCTCCAAGGTAGAAATAGCATATTAGAGGGGCCAAGTAAAGGAAAACTGCTTGATTAATGGCAACCAGGAGGCAAAGAGAAGGGAAGAGAGACATGTACATGGATATAGCCTTCTAGGTCTGTCAAACCCCACCTCCTAATAGCACATTCAGCTATAAATTTATGAATGGAGTAATCCACTGGTGAGTTTAAGTCCCCCATGATCCCATCACCTTCCAAAAGTCCCACATCTGAACACAAGAGAGTTTTGGGGAATATATATATTTTTTTATTTTAAAGAGTAAGAGAAGGATAACAATAAAGAGGAGGGGCTTAGCAAATTACAAAGTGGTAGGAAATTATCAATGGTTATTGTTTTACATACTGTTATCTAGAAGATAGTTTCTCAGGAAAACAAATAGACAAATAATAGTGAGTTACAGACAAAAGAGGTAGGAGATTATCAATAGTTGTTGTACTCTACTTAGGTATCTTCAAAAGAAAATAAATAGAACTATACATGAGTGACCTATTGAATAATCATTAACTATTCTCAATGGTTGTTGTAGGAAACACATAATAATAAACATGCATCCATTTATGAAATAGGATAGAAACAATACCAACATTACAGAGTTATGGATAGATTAGTAGGAAAATATCAATGATATTTAATATATGTTGGTTAATATATTAATATAATATTAATATAATATTATAATATAATATAATAATATATTATTATATATTATATATTATATAGTGATATAATAATATATATAATAATATAATATTTAATATATGTCACTGCTGTAATACATGTTGGTATCTTAGAAGTGGTTTCTCAGGAAGACAGAGATACACAAGAAGGCTCTAACAAGTAGTCACAGCCTAAGGGTTGTCAAAAATCAAATGAGCTGTCTGGGGCCAAAGCCATTTTTTGTAGCATTTTCTCTCCAGCCTCCCATCTCATTGGGACCCCACAACCAGTTAGTGTCTTCTCCCCAACTGTTGGCACAGGCAGCAGGAATCCTGTTGCAGACTTTTCCGAGGCTCCATCACAGCCTGTACTGTCAGGGGAAGAATGGCTTCCAGGGAGTCTCAGCATGTATTGTGCAAGGTCCTTCTGGTTTACAGCTTCCAAGCGGCTCTCATGACCCCAGTCCACAGGACCTCTGACCCCTCGGGCTTAGTCTGCATTCTCATGTTCTCCAAGTCCTTGTTCAGCAGCTGTTCCTCCTCTGACTCTGGACCTTTCTGGTTCTCAATGGCAGGAGCAAGAGTGGCCCATTGTATAGCATGTATTCCCAGGGGTTTTTCCATGTTTGAATCATTCACACAAGTCCATAGGTGGGCATCTGCAGCCGGTGCATGGTGGGACAATTGTATCATTGTTTCCTCTGTGTCATGATAGTTCTCAATTGAGCAGCGACAGCTGGCCTGAAGGCCGGTGCGCAACAGCTCTCGCGGCAGCACGGCTCCCCGTGCACCGGGGGCCCTCCCTCCTGGGACCTATGAGGCAGGGAGCGAGCTGCCGGTCGGAAGACCGGCGCTCTTGGGGAATACTTTACATCTAAACCATAGCAACCTCTCTGGACTGGTTGACCAAGCATCTACTTATGAAACAGGAGGTACACATTTCATAATAACCTGGGGAGCAAGTTTTCTTAAAACAGATTCATTTGGCTTCATCCAAGTGTAGTAGACCAATATCTCCTGCAGAATGTTTAGACTGTCACATTTTGAACTCAATCTCCAGGTGATTCATAAACAAATAACCTGAAAAAATAAAAACCTTAAAAGAAAATACATGTTAGCAAAAAAACTCTTTATGTGAACTACTCTTCATGTTAAGAAACAAAAATAAGGAAACAAAAGTAAGGAAAAATAGAGAAAAAATAAAGAGTATTCAATTAAAATGCACACATAAGAATATGACAACACAGGTATTTAAAAGACAAAATGAAAAACATCAAATGTGTGGTTCTCATACTGAACTTAACAGCAGTATGAGGCAGACAGTGTGGACAAAGAGACCATATCCTAACATCAAGGAATCCTAATTCTGGAGGCACTCTCCATCTGAAAGTTATCTGCGTAGACAGAGAGGATAATCAACTTTTTAGATACTTCAGTTCAATGTTTTTGCCTTTCTTAATTTCAGCAGAGCAATCAGACTTGTGTTCCTTGTTTAATTAATACAATCTCAGTCTTTCCACTTTCTGCAAATGCTTATAGCATATGTAAATGATTAATGTGATATCTACACTCTTTCCTTCTCTGATATATCACTGTCATGTTGGAATCTGCATGCAAAGTTGACAGACACTCCAGTTATTTTAGAGATATTTTAGAATTTTTTCATGAGCATCATGCTGTCTTAAAATGTGATGTAGTAAGTGAAGATCATTTTAAGACTTTTAGGAGCCCAAACTTTATGAGCCAAGCAAATTTCAGTCTATGTATCACCTCATATTTACACAGTAAGTATGTGCATGAAGAAAAGTTATCTGCCATTTTAGTAAAAATTCCTAATAGTTTTGTCTACCATGAAAGATTGGGTTACTGGTGTCTTTCTTCTTACAACTAGCTCTCATGATTTCTTTATTTCTTATAGGAGCCATTATAACCAAGTACTATGATTGTAGGGAATGGTATCACTGCCAGGAGAAGGAAATGCGTTAACACAATATGGCAGCCAAGGGGTTCATGTCTCAGATTTTCCTTCACTAGATATCAGTGTTCTGAGTGGAATAACAATGTCAGGATTACTTTCACCACACGTTGAATTAGTGTGTGCTCCTCTCCAAATGCTACTGCAGAATTTCTACTTTATTATCGAAGTTTGTGTAAGTCACTTGTATTTCTGTCTTTTCCCTCTGATCATTATTCTCCTCCTGTTTGAAAACACATTACAGCTGCAGGGGTACAAAATTTAACTATACATTATGGCCTGATACTTCTTAATTTCCTGTGTCTCTCAGGACTACAGTCCCATAGCCTTGGTGCCCTGAAGCAGACAGATATGAGATTTGAAAGTTGGGTTTAGGAGAGGTTAGACAGCGGTCAAGGAACCTGCACAGGGTTTGCCTGCAGCATTGGCATACCAATCAAATGCAGAATCAGTCCTGCCTGGCTCTATACTAAGTCTATGATCTGAGGAGCTTGGTTCCTGCAATCTGATTGTAGAAGAAGCTCTTTTTCCCTTTTTGATTGTTGCAAAATATTTTTTCACACAAGCGCATGCAATCCCTCTCTGCAGAATGCAGTTATTAATCAAGTGTAAAAATCTTTAAGTAGGACCTTTCTTTGCATAAGGCAGTTCAGCAATAGCTTCAGATGCCATAAACAGATTTAAAAGCACTACATCTTTACCATTGTGAGGCTTGTCACTCTGTAGATTACAATGGAAGATAGGCACACAAAGTCTATGGCTACCAAATTGGTGACATAACTCCATTGTCACAAGGCAAAAATTGTCTCTGGTTTTGCCATTTAAGTCTCAGTTTACAAATATTTTTGAAGCTTTAAATTATTGTTCCACATTTTCCTAAGTAAAGTATATGTCCAGACAACTCATTCCACTTTACAGTGGTACTCCTGTTCACAAATTCAACTCATTCCATGACTCTGGGTAAGACGGCTGCATTCTTACTCATGTAGGGAAGATGGCCCCAGTCATGTTCCCTACCCAATGCACAGTTCATGAACAGAAGCAAAATTTTGCTGACTGTTTTTGTTTTTGAATGAGATTGTTCACAAGCGGAAGTGTTCATGACCTAAAGTGCTGTATTACTGTATTGCACTATGTATTGCTTCTTCTGTGAACCTTCTTTTGGGGCATTCTCAATTTCTCTGGCTCGCTCATCAGAATTAGCAATGTTCATGGGTGTTTAACACTACTCCACTTACCATGACCTTTCCTAACAGTCAAGAATGCTGCAAGTTTCTACCTGGCCCTTTTGTCCTTGTCAGTCTCTTGGTCTTTGCACAGCACTCATCCTCCTTCATGAGTCTCCTTGAGACTCTACACCACCAAAACTTCAAGTCCTGGGGAATATTCTTTGACATTTGGGGAATAATCTTTTACAAAGGTCTGCTGATGTTTTGCCCTCATTGGATTGTAGAATTCAATGAAACTTCTTTCAGATTTTAAACTCTTCCTTCTGCCAAAATATTTAGTCTAGTAAGTTGCCTCTCTGTTCAAGTAGTAGCCTCTCTGTTCAAGTAGTAGCAATTCCTTGGGTCTAAGAATACCTGCTCCAAACTGTGGGTCACATACTCAGTGCTAAGTCCTCTATCTTGAAAATGTATATCCTATACACCATTTTTCAGAAAACTGCTGGAGATAGGGTATGCAATTAAAAGTAGGGGGTAAATCAGGAAGATGAAAAAAGATTGAATCAGGAAATTACCTACCTAGAATGATGTATAAGGGAGATCTTAAATTGATGGGTAGACCACCAAAGATTACAGAGATGAAGTGGGAAAAAGGAAGGATATAACATGTTATTTTCAGAGTACATAGTTATAGTACATTTGAAAATCTCAACACTATCGACTAAGAAATTTTTAGAAATGATAAGAGCATACAGGAGTTGGCTGACAACAATTTTAGTATTACAAGCATATATAGACTTTAGTTTTGCTCAAGAAAAATCACTAAGAAATAAATGCAAGATGAAGTAATATAGACAGTATTAGTCAGAAAATATGTAAAAATATCTCATGAATATCTATAAAATTAAAATAGAAATGCAAAAGTACCTAATAAAATATATTACAAAAGTATCTACTAGAATATCTTACAAAATATGTAATAAATTTTAAAAACCTATATGGTGTAAACTTTCACACTATACTGGAAGAAACCAAACTGTTATAAGCAAAGACATATATCCTTCACTGCATAGGAAATCAATATTCAGATTTTAGTCCTTTCAAGTCAGTGTAGTTTTAATGGAATCCATTAAAATATTGTTTGTTATATATCTGTAAAACTAGTGAAGTTGACTCAAATTCAAGTAGGAAAAGAGACAGGTGAGAATATCCAAATAATTTCTTAAAACAAGAGTAATTAGGAAGGAATTGCATTACCAGTTAAATAATTATCATAAAACTGTAGTAAATAGGCTGTTACTGATACATAAACACGCTAATGGAACACATGCAAAATAATACAAATATCGAGAGAATTTAGAAAGTTATAAAGTCAGTGTCTTACAGCCATCATGAAAAGTTGTAATATTATTTTAATAAGAGAAAAATGATAACTTAATAAGAGAAAAATGATAATTCCCATGTATCCTATCACTAGTTTCCTCTGCACTAACATTTCACATTATTATGGTACATTTTTCACAAGTAATGAACTAATAACAATAGATTATTACTAAAGACCATACTTTATTCAAATTCTTTGGTTTTTACCTAATGGCTTTTTTTCTGTTTCGGGCTACTACATTAAAATTAGTTACCAAGTCTCTTTAGATTCCTCTTACCTGTGACAGTCTCTTGAATGTTTTTATTATTTGTAACAATGTTCACAGTTTTGAGGAACTCTGGTAGATATTTGGTCAACTGTACTCTCATGTGGATTTTTATGATGACTTTCCTGACGTTTACTGTTATGGCTTGTGTATATATATCTCTCTGAGCCTCATGTGATCATAGGCGGGGCTTTTTCAAAGGTAGCTGGTTCTAGAGTGTGTGATAATGGGATTGAGGGTGATTATTAAATTATTCCACTGATTGTTTTGACATAGTTCTGAGTGCAGATAATGCGAAGGGCCACTCTGGGTACCATGGATATAATATAAGGGACAGAAAGAGGGCTACTCTTGTCACTGCTGCTGCTTCACTGCCTTGCTTCCTATCTGCCTTCTGCCCACAATGAACTGTTTTTCCTCTACAATGGCCCTCTAACATGCACCCTGCCTGGGAGCCAGTCAACTATGAACTGAAATGTCTAAAAAAGGTGAGCTATCAGAAACCTTTCCTCTTTTAACATTGGGTGTCAGGTGTTTTGTCTCAGCAATGAGAAAAAAAAAAAAAACCTAAGACAGTTTACGCTCAGGTTATGCTTTTCAGAGAGAAAGGATGCAGAAGTAAAGTACCATTCTCAACACATCTAATCAAGTTGCATGCCCCCAACATGATCCGTCCTATGGATGTTAACCTTGACCATCCAGTTGATAAAGTGTTGATTAAATGCTCCATTGTGAAGTTACCTTCTCTCCCTCTTTAGCCACCCTGCAACCTGTCAGAAAATCATTTTGCACAACCCCTACTTATGGTGTGGGAAGTTATACTCTGCCATATTCTGTCCATTTTTGAAATACAGTCATTTAGTTCTAACATCCTGGACTTATGACTAACAACTTTGCACCTGAATTATAACCCAGGAATTATTTATCTTCGTTTGTTACTTGTTGCTCAAATTTCTTCAACTTTGGCCACTGAGCAATCTCTCATTTGTCTTCTGCATCTCTTCAATATACTTCCATCACTGTTTGGTTTTTTGTTTTAATCATTTCCTGAGCTATAGAAACATTTTGTATATTTCCGTCTCACTCCTGGATCAGCCATTTTCCCCCAAAACTCTGCTCCAAGAGTAGTAGTAGAACGCAAAATCGAGGCACTAATTTGTTTATTGTTACAGGGTCAGCCATTGTGCCCTGGACCTGTCAACTGACATAGCAAGGAAATCATATATATATATATATATATATATATATATATATATATAAATTTTCATAGTCATTTGTATCTCCAACTGTAACACATCATCACGTGAATCATTCAAGATGCCTCCCATTTTATATCTGTTTTATCTGTAACTTTGGACACTTAGCAATAAGAAAACTGGATCCCTCTATCTGTCCTCCACTTATGTAATTGTTCAGTTCCAATATACTTTTCAGGCATGTTAACAGTACCTTGTGAGGATACAAATTTACTTATTAGAAAGCACTGGTACATGCAGCTCTTTCGATCTTTAACCTTACAGATTTCATCCATTTTTAAAATCACTTAGGTCAACTCCTTTACCTGGTACATGGGAAAATATGATTCTTCATGCAATTATAATGCACTTAGATTATTTTTTACCACAGTGTAGTCTTGAGTCTTCTAAACTAATTTTTGAAAATTTGCATAGTTAAGATTTACTCTTTCTAGTGCTATAAAGTGCAATAGATTTGAACAGTGTCATGTACCTACCATCAGAGGATCATACCAAATAGTTTCACTATCCTATAAAACCCTGTGTTCTGTTTACTAAATCTATCTTCTACCTCAGATGCCTGACAACCACTAATCTGTTTACCATCAGAACATTTTTGCCTCTTCCAAATTATCATATAAGTGGAATTATGTAGTATACATATTGTAAATCTGCCTCATTTCAATTGGAATACTGTGTATCTTTTTAAAATCAGTGAATAGTAGTCCACTAGTTAATATACCAGTTTACTTATCCATTAATTTATTCAAGAATAATGTGGTTGTTTCTAGTTTGGCAAATTACAAAGCTGTCATAAACAGTCAGATACAGATATATGGATAGATTTTCAAATCAGTTGGGAGAATACCTAAGACAACAATTGCTGATTGTACAGTGAGGCTACGTTTAGCCTTGTAACTGTTTTTCATAGTGCATCAGCAACGAATTGCAATTACTATTCTCTATGTCTTTGTTAACAATTGATGTCATTAATTTATTTTTATAGTAATTTCTCACTGTGGTTTTAGTTTGTTTTTCTTGATTGACAAATGATGTTATCTTTCCATATACTTATGTGTCACCTCCATATTTATTGAGGAAGTACCTAGTCAGATCTTTTCCCATCCTTCAGTTGGGTTGAATTAGTGAGTAGTGAGAATTCTTTCCTTTTCAAACATTTTCACAAAACCAGTGGTTTTTCTTTTAATTCTTTTTGAAATCATTTGTAAAGGAAAAATTTTAGTTTTAATAAGGGCAGAAGTATCAATTTTTTATGTATCATGTTATTACTTTAAACAACTGGTGAGATTTAAAAGGGCTAGAAGAGTAAATCGGTGCTAGATGGGTTTCCTAGGATTTGCAATCCCCACTAGAGAGGGAAACAAAAGAAAAGAAATAGTCTTGTGTTAAGCATGTGCATCAGTGGTAGAGCACTTGCCTACCATGTGTAAGGTCCTGGGTTCAGTTCCCAGCATGGTAGGAAATGTATTTTATTTTACCTTCATTTATTACTGTTCTAGCTACTGTCCTTTTTTATTTAGATCAAGTTTTGATATCTGTATTATTTCTTTCCGGTTGAAGAACTTCTTTTATTGTTTGTTACAGGAAAGCTCTGCTGATGGTATGTTTCTCTCAATTTTAGTTTATTTGGGAAAGTATTTCTTCTTCCATTTTAAAAGGTAATTTCACCAGATACACAGTTTTAGGTCACTGGCATATTCTTTCAACATTTTAAATACTTCACTACCCTCTACTCTTGCTTGGTGGTTTATGCAAACATCTATAGGAAAACTTAACCTCATTTTTTTCTGTAATTAAATTCCTGTTTTCAAATTTCTTTGAATTTGGCTGTCTGTAATTTGAATAAGATGTGCTCAGTGGTGTGCGTGTGTGTGTGTGTGTGTGTGTGTGTGTGTGTGTACATGCATGTGGTGTGGTAGTAGTATTTCTTAGTAGTCGTTATCTTGCTTCTTGCCCTGAGCTTCCTGGACCTGTAGCTTGTGTCTTTCACTATTTTGTAACATTCTCTGTCATTATTACTTCAATATATATTTTTTGCATTATTCTCTCTTCTTGAATTCTAATTCTTCATACAGAACGCATGTTAACATTGTTCCAAAATTGTTTCTATTCTGTTCCCTTTCTTGACGTTTTGTTTAGTAGTATTTGTCTTTGCATTTCAGTTTGGAAAGTTTCTATTGACTTATACTGAAGGTCACTTACTATTCATGAGCCCATTAAAGACATTCTTTGTCTCTATCAATTACTAAGTTTTCCTTTTAACACATTGTTAGATATTCCTTTTTTCTGTTTACACTGGATTTTCTCTTTGGTGCCTTTACTGTATTAATTATAGTATTTCTGATAATTCCAAACCTTTGTCATATTTGAGGCTGGTGCTTCTGGTCTCTCTGTTCTTTCAGAATGTTTTTCTTCTTCTGATTTTTGACAGGCTTTGTACATTTTTGTTGTAATCTAGACATTTGTATAGGGGATTAGAACTAAGGTAAATAGGCCTCTAATGAGAGGATTTATGTTTACCTGGCTAAGAGATGAAATGTGTTTAATGTTTGCTGTAACTATAAACACCACAGCCTTCAAATTACCCTGGTCTGGCCTTCTTTTCTCTTTCTCTTTGACACTGGGCTTCCCTCAGTTCTCTCTTTGAGTCTGTCCTGCCTGCATACTTTCAGCCATAACTCAGTCACTGTACGCAGTCTTGTTAGTGTGCTGGCTTGTCCACTTCCTCATTCCTGACCCCGGCTCCCTCCCTTGACTGCATGTTGCTGACCTATTTATCTGAAGTTCTTATCCTTTTATGTTTTCTCTTCTTTATATGAGACAGGAAGGCTAGAAGGAGTTGTGTGAAGAACTATTTTCCCTTAGCTGGGTAAGACTCTGGCAAATGTTTTTCTGCCTCTGTTATGGCCGCTAGGGGTGGCTTTCAAAATGATTTTTCTTCCTTTCCTACTGGAATTGGAATGTATTTCTCAGACCTGTATCAGAATTTCTAGTGGTAAAGCCCATAAAGTGTGCCCCTCCCAAAAATAGAGCACTGAGGAGATTCTGACTCTCTCTCTAGTCCACCTGCAGCCTCTAGCCATGTGCCATAGTTAGTATTCATATATTCCTGCTGATTAAGGACTCCAGTACCTCCTTCTGCAAGTAAGCAGATCTGGTTTTCCCTACTACCACTCTTTTCTGTTAGGTACAAGAAAGGTAATTGTTTTAAAATAAGTTCTTGGTTTGTTTTTGTTTTTGTTTTTGTTTTTTAGTAAGGGCTACAGTAATTTCTTCCAAGGTATTTACATGTCTAAATTGAAAACTTTTATTGGACTTTAACTCTTACTCTTTTTTTCTCAAGAACAAGAAATACGTTATTTCCTTCACCCTTTCGTTCAGATGGATTTGCTTTCCAATTTTGATTTCTACCTGAACAATAACAAGTGCTGTTTTTCTGATCCAGCTTTGCTAACAATGGCTAAATAAGGTTGCAGCTCTCTGATAGAAAAATCACTAAAATAAGAAGTCCACTTTGTTTCCTTTCACACAGGCTAAGCAAAAGAGAGAAAATAATGTCTACTTTCATTGTCACCACATTACAGTTATGAGTTACTGCATCTCCAAAATTTCAATTGAATAAACTGAATAATTGGCCTTTTCTCTCTAAATATAGAAAGGTTAATAAAAAAAAGAATCAAGGGCATAATTACCTGTCATTCACTGCCATTGTCTATATCACTCATTTCACACCTAAGCCTCCATTCAGTACTGCACAGTTTATTTCAATGGTATAAAACAATGAATTAAAATGACTAAGGAAATTTCCAAAAGGAAATCACTGTTTCTTATCTATGTTTCTGTGTGTATGTGCTTGTGTATAAACATGTGTAGGTAATGCCAAAAGAATACTTCTATCCCATGAAATTGTAAAAATGGGGTTAGGTAGGGATTGAGAGTGACAGTGAAGAATATAGGAGCCATTATTTTTCTTCTCTTTTTTTGTCTCAGTTCTTTGTTTCAAGAGTGAGTCTAGTCATTCTTAATGACATTGACGTTATTGTTGCAGGTAGCAAAATTATGTATAATGATATTCCCAGAAGGCATTTTTCTTCCTTGCTAAGATTAAGGGATCCTGAGTACCAAGGAATTTGGGAAAATCCAACAGGCTATGGAGCTGCAAAAGCAGATGTCCTATTTCTGCATATAAATTGACATAAGCTCTACCTTACCATTGGTATAGATTGAGAGTTGTTGTTGCTTTAAAATTTATGTATTGAAACCTAATTCTAGTGTATTAGAACTGCCAAGTGGGGGCTTTCAGATATACTAGGTCAGGAGGGTGGCATCTTCATAAATAAAAGTAGTACATTTATTAAAGAGACTCCAGGGGGTTCTCTCACCCCTTTAACCATGTGAGTTCTCAGTGAGAGGACCAGCTTTCTAGGAACTGAAAGATGAGCCCTCACTAAACACTGAATCCTCTGGGTTTTTGATGCAGGCCCTGAAATGTTAGAAAAAGTTTTCTCTTATTTTTGAGCCACACATTTTATGATTTATATTGTTACTTTTGTAGTTCTAGCAGTTTAAAAGAACCAAGAGAACCACATTTGTGGACAAGACCCTAAACAGAAAGTATATGAAAAGTAAAGTATTACACAAAATTGATGAATCAGTACAGCTGTGAGAAAAAATCCAAAGCAGTCAGATCTTAATGTACTTTTTTTTGCTCAACAACAAAATAGCAACATTCTCCAGATCAATGTAAGAAGGCCCAAAGTCTTATAGTAGAATTTTCAAAACTTCCAAGTTGAAATCAAAATTGACATACCAAGAACGAGGAAATCAATCAGTTCTGAACAGAAAAAACAATTAACAGATACATACCTGACATGATTTAGATGTTAAAATTAATCAAGACTTTAACCATCTATTATAACTATGTTCTAGGGCATAAAGGTAAACACTCATGAAATAAATAGAAAATAGAAGTTGTAACATAGAAATAAAACCTGTGTAAAATAACCAAATTGAAATTTTATAATTTAAAAATATAATAAAATATAATACTTATAATATTGATAAAATAGCTTTATTAGCAAAATGGACATAACTAGGGATAGTCAATAAATTGAAAGTTTTGTATAGAAATTATTACCACTAAAAAAATAAAATATTTTTAAAACACTTTATTTTTAAATGAAAATGAACACACCTTAGAATTATTATTAAATTTATACTCTATGTGGTTCTGAACAAATGTTAGACTATCAAGCCACTTCCTTTACAATAAAAACATAATCAAAGAGACTGCAGATATACATCCTATTTACCTATAGCAATTGTTATTCACTATAGCAATTGCTATTCACTATAGCAATGGGCAACTCCTGGAACTGTTCTTGGGCCCATATATTTCTCTGAAAATAACACTGGGCAAAAAAATGCATGGAGGTCAAAGATTAAAAAAAGAAGTTCGTGGTTTTCATAATAAATATTTTATATATTTCTTATCCTACATGAGGTCATAAAAATAATCAAGGTGTACTTTGATATTGCTTAACAATATTTTATTTATTCCACAGTCATTAGTCATGACCTCACTGAAAAATTCCTGGACTGAGAAAAATTATGAGCTCACACCCACTGATGACTTGGTGAAATCTGAGGGCAACTTCAGTAGCCTATTGTTTGGATTAATATTCCTGTGCTTCTCTGTGTCTGTGCCTGAAAGGGCTCAGGCCACACAGAGGGTACATAAGACCATGGATCTGAGGCATAGCACAAAAGTACATTGTAGGGTTTAAGCATTTCTAGTCTGATGGACCTGAAATACTATATTGTGGAGGCTGGATGTGTGCTGTCCTGATTAGGAGCACAGGCATAACTCACTTTGCATAGCAGCATGGGGTTACAAAAATAATTGTGCAAGCTTAAACCAGAAGTGATCTAATTAATCAATGGAAAAATTGCTATTGTTAATTAACCTTTAAAAATTGCTGTCCAAATATTTAAAATGCCTAATATTTACTAGATGCACAGTAATTTAAAAAACTAGAAATACTAAGAATTGAGGTGTTTCATTTATGTGCAAACAAGTTGTTAAAAGCTGTTTAAAAGTTGCTTGTCTCCTTCCTTGTTGTACAGCATGGTACGTGGAAAGCATTTTTTTTTTTTTTACCTTGGCAAGTTGTCATACTTCTAAGTTTAGAATATTTTATCCTTTATACTTTCTTTGTCATTAGAGTGCAAAAATCACTGAGAGCTTCGCTGTTGTAAAACTTTTCTTGCAGGTGTCACTTCCATTGGGCATCTTTATCCTTTTCATTATAACCATGCTACTATTCACATAGATAAGTTTGCCCTCACTGCAAGTAAGTTCTGACATCAAATTAGATTCCTTCAGGTAATGGCGATGTCAGCATTCCTGTGGTCAGCTAGTGCTTCTTTATCTTCATTTACTTTTTATTCATATTATATTCCCAGTATTATTAGCACATTTCATTTCATTGTTCCACTTTTATATTTCTTAAACAATTTCTTCTTTTAAGAGTAGCTATCCTTCTGAATCCACTGGTTCCTTTTGCCAGGCCTGCCAATGTTCAAATCCATGAGTGTTCAAGTACCTTATATATAACAGTATATTATTTAGGTAGAACCTATACACATCCTGCAGATTTCATCATCTGTACATTACTGTATTTATGATGCCTAATACAATGTAATATTAGTTAAGTAGTTCTTACAGTGTATTGTTTAGGAAATAATAACAAAAGCTTTCTTCATGTTCAACACAGATACAGTATCTTTGTTTTTGCTTGAATATATTTTGAATCCACAATTAGCTGAATTCACAGATGTAGATTTCACAGATATGAAGGGGGATATCTTCATGCATTTTTGTGTGAAATGATATGTGGTGCAGTTCCTAGAAGACTAAGAAATAATGCAATTATGTGTACTACTATCTATGTGTGAACTAAAGAACAGATGTGCAATGACCAATTACAGACATTGGAACAAGTAAGGAAGCTGGTCATTGATCATGGTGAGTATCTATTACTCACATAATGATACGTGAACCAAAGATCTAACGAAAAGCACGGTTTGCATGAGGACTTTGTAGTTTGTGTAGATAGTGCTTGGAAGTAAAAAATATGTTTTGGGGTCACTTGTGTTGCTTAAGTGACTAACATTTGAGCATATTAGAATTATGCAAGGAAAAGACTGCTTAATATACCAAGCAACTCTTAATATACACAACGGCTTTTTCAGATCTCCTGTACTGAAAACCTCTGGATCCAAATTTTTCACTTTTATTTCTATTTTCCAGGACATACATGTCTTTTTGATTTTCAGTGAGCTATGTTCAAACTATTTAATTGCTTTAGTGATTTGAAAAGTAAATGCCTTTTTTTTCCAGTTATACACTTTTTTCCAGTTATACACTTTTTCCAGAGTGTTTATACTGTTTTTGTTGAAGTTGTAGTTTTTATTTTAAATTAACAAAGTGTATCTATTTTTCCTTTATTTTATGTCTTTTGCAGATATGACTTCTTACTCTGCTAATATGCTGTTAAAGTTTTTTATTTATTTTTTACAATTAAATGAATATGAAATTATGTTTCTGCTTAGTATGAGGTAGAGACACAGCTTTTTAAAAACATGGTGGCTTATTTGGCCTAACAAATTATTAAATAGTTATTTTTTCATAACCTGCACAAT
>NW_004955412.1:28655083-28695658 GCF_000276665.1 Chinchilla lanigera | reverse complement strand
TTTTTAAAAACATGGTGGCTTATTTGGCCTAACAAATTATTAAATAGTTATTTTTTCATGATCTGCACAATCTTCTCTTTCTTAAATAAATTTTCACATATCCTTGGGATGATTCTTAGTACTGTTCTGTCCTATTAACCTAGATAAATATTTATGAATTCAAATCATGATGTTTTAACTGTTGTAGCTTTATACTGTTTGTTATATTGAATTCTATGCCCTTTCCTTCTTTAAAATGTTCTCAGTAACTCAACATTCTTACTATTTCATCTGAATTTTAGAAACAATTAAACCATGACTGTATTGAAATTGTGTGGAAACCTGATTAAAGTATCATTCTTTATGTTCACAAATATGGTTTATAACTGCTTTCTTATATCCTTTGTTTTCCTTTAAAAGGCTTACAATTTTTTCTACACAAATCTTGCATGGACTATCTCTGATAATTTCCAAAATACCTTATACTTTTGTTGCCAAAATCAATGGTTATCATCCTAAAAATTCTCATTTCTAGTGGGTTATTCTCAATCTGTGGGGATATTATATATTTTTGAGGTTGATATAGAAATTTTACTGTTTTGTATTAGTAATCCAAATGTTTTATATTTCATATTGAACATTTTGTGGAAATTAGGATATTAACTATTGATAATCTTTTCTTTCCTTGTTTATATACTTTTCTTATCTTGTCTTATTGCATTGTATAGTAATTCCAGCCCACTGTTGGATAGAAGCAGTAATAACAGATATCTCTATTTCTTGACATGGGCAAGAATAGCTTTATTTTTTAAAACTGAATACAGCATTTGCTTTTTTTTTTTTTTTTTGGTACTGGGAATCAAACTCATGACCTCACACTTGCCAGGTAGGCACTGTGCTGGTGAGCTATATCCTCAGCCCTGAATACAGCATTTGTTGTAAATATTGGTAGATTCACTTTATAGAAATATAGATATTTTTCTTTTACTTTCAGAAATGTGAGTTATGAATAGACTGAACTTCATTATTTTTCTTTTAAACAATCAAATGATTATTCTGTTTTAATATTCAGAGTCATGTATTTAAAAAAATCCTGCAAATATATAAAGGTCACAACAACATATAAGAACCAACAGCTTACTGTTGGTTACTCCTTTAACAGCTTACTCAGCTGCATTCAAATTCCTTTGTGTTATAGGTGATTAAGTGTTTCTATATAAAGAATCTTCTATGAAATAAATGTATTTCAGACGCTGAAATAAATGTAGTCCAGACAGCTCACAGTAAAGTCTAGTCTGTCTGAATTTCTGTAATGAGCTTCTTCATTTACTTTAAAAGAATACAAGACTGTGTGTGTGTGTGTGTGTGTATCTGTGTGTGCCTTTTCCTATTGCTTTTGTTTTGCCGCCTTCCTCTGTCTTCAAACACAGGCTGTACTGTGAAATGATTTCTTCAGTCATGGGATCAAACAAAGCAATTTAGAATAATTTGCATTCACCTCATACTCTTACCTTAAACCTTTGAATAGGAAATCCCACAGAACTGAACCCTGGTAATGAAGCCCCCAAAATCCACATTCATTGTGAGCAAGTGCAGACTTTCTGAACCTAATCTTTTGGGCTCTACTTTTAAGTGGCCATTTTCATACCTCATGTTCCTCCTTCTGTATCACCTTCCTTCTTTGCCCCAAGGTGAGTCCAAAGACTCTCGAGGGGTACCTGGATAGACACAGTAACTGCCATGTGGAAATTTTCCTGCTTGGCAAATCTCCCTTATGATAGCGAGGGAAAAGGGGCTTGATTCTGTCCCACTGTGAGGAGTCTGTGGACAACTGCCAAATACATCTCTGCCTTTAGAACTAGAACAACCCAACAAAGAGGCCAATGTGATGAGGAGCACAGCTTTCCTAGTGGACTTCATCAAAATCCAGCAGACTTTCACCTAGTTTTCGCTGTGCCTACAAACAGAACAGGTAGGATTCACAGCCTGCCAAGGAGCTGCACTTCCTTTATGAGGAACCATATCAGAGAGGCACAGTGGCTGATTCCTTTCAAATAAGGCCTTGGAGGGGACAAGAGAGACAGTGCTTAGTCCATCTCTGTCTATGTAAGTCCCCCAAACTGCCACTCCACAGCATCATGCCACCAACACAAACACTGAGCACTCTGCATATTATCCATGTCTCTATTCTAATACAAGAGGTCTGAACATGTTTGAAAGTGGCCACATTCAAAAGTACTCCCCTAGCTCACTACTTCTTCCATTTATCATGGGGTGGGATAGCAAACAGTCTTATTAGCAATTCACTTGCTTAGCTATTTATGTTTCTTTATTTTCTGCCGATTTAAAGTAAGCTGAATGTCAACGGTGTTTTAAAAAATATGGTTGTTTCTACTTTACCTGGAGAATTTGGAAGGGTGTTGGGTACATAGTAGTAAGTATTTAGTATTTGTGTGTAAAGTAGAGAATGAACTAAGTTATATTTTTTTCTGTAGTCACTAGCATCATACTTACTGGTCAGATACTTGGGGGAATTTGTAAAGACTAATTCATGAAACACTATTGTCTCCTCTTTGTGTCTGTGCTAAGGACTCTCTGAGGAATATGATCGTTCAAGCTAGATGATATGCCAGCTGGCACCAATTTCAAAGTGTAATACTGAAGTAAGGTTAAGACATCAGTGAATAGGTGTAAAAGGTAGGGTGCTTGTCTTCCCTTTAACATCCTTCTTTTTTCCATATCATTTACCCCTAGTCCTAATTCCAGAAATACTCCTAAATCAAACTTATGTACAAGTGAAACATGTGTCCATATAATGTGAGGCCCACGGAAAAGCAAGCTACCGACTTGCTGAACTGGATCCTTTAGCAAAGAGAAACCCAACGGGATAAGATCTAACCCATACCCAATTTCTCAGAGAGGCATTTGGGCCATTGTGACTTCCTCACTGTTTAGGACTGTGAAATAATGACCATCACAAGCATGTAGGTAGTTAAGTTAGGGTTCTCTAAGAAAACTGCTGTGCAACCCTCCAGTTCACCATGTTCAACATTGTGTAAAGAAGAAAAAGGAATGGGCACTATGTTCTTCTTTCTAGAATCTTCCAGAAGGGTATACAAAGTCAGAAACACCATATAAAAACATATCCCCTCAGCAAAAGTCTCAGCAAATGGTTTTGTTTTCATATTGTGTGTGTACCTGTCCTTGTATGTCTGCACAATGAATGTGTGTGATAGTGTCTTTATGTGTAGTGTGAAAATACTTTCTCATTTACATATTCAACAAATAACTACCTATTATATGCCTAACATTAATTTGGATATAGAGATTGAGCCGTAGGTTACATTTCTTGTTTACTTATCTTGGTACTATTGTTATCATAATAAGTTGTAATTACAGACACTCCCTGACTTATTATGGCTTGGCTTTATAGTAATGTGAAAGCAACATGTATTCATTAGAAACTGTATTCAGTTTTGAATTTTGATCTTTCCTGGGCTAATGATACATGGTAACATAATCTCTCAAGATGCTGAATGGAAGTAGGAGACCACAGCGCCCAGCCAGCCACACAAGCATGAAGGGAAGCAACTGATTCTCTACTGTGTACTGTATTCAGTCAGGTGTGTCAAGTGCATTTTCTACCTTCCATATTCTCAAACCAAAATGGCTTTCCTGGGACATGACCCTATTATAAGTGGAGGAGCATATATGTCTGTATTTTCCTATCTCATGGATGAAGACACAGACTTTTCTGAATTAATATCAAAATGGCATTGGAAAAAATAGAATATGAAGCAATGTATTAGTATATGAACTTGTAAGTTTCCTGAGGTTTAGCTTTTTCACAGTTTGAGAAAAGCATGAATTTATGGTGGCCTCTCTATGAATTACTGCTATGAGTACTGTAAAACAAACTGCTGTGTTGCTGAGAGAAATAGCACCTATAAATGGAAGTTCAGGGACACTGGGGGAAGATGCAGTTACACAAGTATTCCACTTCCTAATCTTCCATTCAATACTGAGATTTCTATTTCCAAGATTTAATGTATGAGTTTCCCACTGTCCCTATCAAAATACAACCTAATCCATAGACAGTAGGATTTTAAGATGTTGTGAATTAGTAATATCTTAATGTGTTTATCATAGCACAGTCTTCCTTATGGCAGGGAAGACTCTCTGAATACAGGCCATGATACAAGAGGGAGAAGGAAGAGGCAGGCAGGGAAGAGCACGGTGTTTGTTCTCTTCAGCCAAAACACTGATCCAAGAATGGTGATGGGGAAGTTTAGGGAGGAAGGAGGGAACAGACGGAGTTTGTTCTGATGCAAAAGAAGGATTATTAGCTACAGGAGGACCATATTTTTATACTTCTGTTTACATTCATATGGCCCAGAACAGCATGGTAACAATTATAATGAAATCATGTGCATCTGTAATTATAATATACTATCAGAACCAGAAGCTACCGTATTGTCCAGCACTAAAGAATAAAATACATTGTCCCATAAATTTTCATAGTAAAGTCACTACAGACTGCCAGGTAAGAATTTATATTTTTGATACACTTTAAAGTTATTGCATGTACATGAAAGGCAAATATTATAGTCTTTACTGAGTCATAAATGAATGAGAACCTGGAGGAAAGACATGGGCCTATTAGAAGCTACATTTTATTCTAAAATCTCAATGCCAATCTATTGACTTACAAAGTATATGTAACTTCCAGGACAAGTAGAAACCAGCATGTCCGCTCACTATAAAACACTGACCTGGGAAATAGAATGATGTGGTCATGAAGAATGAGCTTAAGGGTCCCAAAGACGGGAGGGTGAACCTTGACTGCTGTGCAACCACCAATGATCTCAGCTGGTCTCCTGTCCTATCCTCTTTAAGCCTCAGCTAATCTGTTTGTTTTACATTTGCTGTGAGATGGATGAAATAACACTTACCTTAGAGGGTTGTTATGATGTCATACATGTCAAGAGAATAGCAGAATATTGGTGCCATTTAGATGCTCAGTAAATGGTGAATTTGTGTCATTACTTTTTTAATTCAAATAGGTGATGACATAAGTCTGACAGCCTGATGTGCCTGTCAGATTGACAAGGTCCTTTGTCCCTGAGTCAGTGTATGGCTAAAAACATAATGATGTTTAATGAGTTCATGAACAGTGGATCTCCACCACTAAGTTTTGGCATGACCCTGACTCATGCACTTGGTGTAATGTTTTGTGTTGAAGTTTAAAAGAATATAGAAAGATTATAACAATAGCCAGAGGAGCAAAAAAAAATTGTTTTTATTTTGCTACAAAGCACCATACAGTGCCATCGTCTTGGTCTACTAATCAGATCTCAGGGTGCAGTGTCAGTGCTCAGTCTCAGAAATTATAGCTTGATGTTGCCCCAATTTGATTGAAACCTTGAAGGAAAGGTAACCAAAATTATGAGGGATTTATAAGTTGATCTTTATGTCAGTTTATTTTATTAATAACCGTGGGACATGGGACTGGAAATGTTTCCAGGAATCAGTTTAAGCCTTTTATGAGAGCATTTTCCCCTGGGGAAGTCCGTGTTTTCTGTGGGCTCTCAGTTGACTGGAGAAAATGACATTTGAACAATGGGAAGTTGATTGTCAAAAGAAATGTTTCACACAGACCTGAACTGGAGCAGGGATTTTGGCATGACCTTGCTAATCAGCAAATAGCCATTATACTTCCGTGAATCAGAAGCTATTGTCATAGTAATGCTGGACCGAAAAGACCTCAGGAGTCTATGCATCATAACATTAAACATGTTTTTATCATAAATGTCTGTGGATTGGCAATTTGACCTGGACTACCCACGCTTCTCCTTTCAGCTGACATCACTTTCATCTAGGATAGTGGCTAACCAGTGAGATGAAGTGATAAGGGTGATTAAACTATGTATCTCCCTTCCTTCAGAAGGACAGATGGAATACATTCTCTTAGAGGTGTCAGTGTATAAGAGCTGGGCCAACAGTACACGCCCATTTCAAGCTCTGTGTATGTCATATTTGCTAAGTCCTTTGACCACGGTAAACCACATGGCAAACCTCACAGTAAGTGCAGAGGACACTAAAAGCTGTCTACAAGGAAATCCATAATCCAGGCCCTTAATACCATTTGGTCAGGGTCTCATTTTACTTCATCAGTGTCCCCAGTATCTACTCTGTGATATCCAGACTTTCTAAAGTTCACTACTGACTTCTTTGTGTTATTGAATGATGACTTCTATTTCTTTGTAAAATAACTTTTCTTCTGATTGAAAAATATAAGCTTATTGTAGAAAATTTCCCAAAGCTTAAAAATATCTCCTTGGTGAGAGATAATCACAGTTAACTTTCTAATACAAATCTTTTCAGAATGTTCTGTGTGCTTTGTTATTAAATGGAATATGTCTTGTATGAAATGTAGGAAATACAGAATGCTACTATTAAGAAAGTCACAATTATCTATAATTTGAACAAGAAATAATTGCTGTTAGCATTTTACCATATTTCCATCTGATATACTCCTCTCTGTATGTGCACACATATCTGCATATGTTTCACTGCACGCATGAATTTATATACTCTTTTCTTCTAAATGGTACATCAATAGTATTTTACCACTTAATTTTTTCCAAAATATATTAGTAAACTGGGTGTGGTGGCATTTGCCTGTAATTCTAGCACTCAGGAGGCTGAGGAAGGAAGATCACTGTGAGTTTGAGACCAGCCTGGGCTACAAAGTGAGTTGAAAGCCAACCTGAACTGCATAGTGAAACCTTGTCTCAAAAAAAAAAAATTTTAATGTATGTATTGATATGGATATATTACAAATTACTTATTTCTCAGCTATTAAGAACCGGTTGCAGTCAAACATTATTTCTACCATTCAACTAAGTTTTTGAAGTTCTTACCACATGCAAGGCCCTATTCTTAGAGTGAAATAAACAGCGACTGTGACAACAGTTCTTTTCTAATGTGTCTTTAAATAAGACTAAAATTGGTACTTTATCTACATCTTTGTTCATGCCTTTGATAGTTGTAAATTGATTTCTTCCAAGTAGCATTATTAAGTTAAAGGATATGAATACTTTTATTATTTTCTACATGTGTTGTTCAAATTCATTTCTAAAGCCCTAAATCAGTTTATGTGCGCATGAATCAGAATAATTATTTACAAACATTTTATCTCTGTTTGATTGTGAGTATACATTTTTTAAAATCTTATTTTCCCACCTTTTTATTAGTTAATGTTGGAGACACAGATTGATAAGTTTAATTTTGACAGATTCTATATACATATAATATACTTTAATCATTTTCCCTCTCAACCCTCTAGCCTGATCCTTCTCCCTAGCTACTCCTCCTGATCCTCCTCCCTAGCTCATGTTTTGGGGGTGAGTTCAGTGTGTGTCATGTACTTTGATCATATGGGTGCCCCCTATTTCCCACCCTCTGCTCCTCCTCTTTCCCTTCTCTTGTCTAATAATGGCTTTACCTTCTACTTTCTTGTTACATTTTTTAGATTCCACATATTAAAGCAAACATGCAATATTTGTTTCACTGAAATCTAACTTTAAAAAGTAGAACTTTACTTTGATTTCATATTTCTTCTTAATAGCTGAACACATTTTCAGATATTTGTAGCCTTCTTTTGTTTTCTGTTATTAACTGGTTAATGACTTTCTCATTGATTGCCATGAGCTTTTCATATATTAAGAGTATTAAACCATCTCTGCTATGCATGTTATAAATGCTTTCTTTTTTGTTATTTCCCGCTTATGGTTCCAACATAAAGAGGTTTTAATATTTGTCTATTTGACTATATTGATTGCTTCCTTTAGATATCTCCCATTATTGAGCAAGGACAGTTTACCTTATCAAGGATCAGACAATTAATCATTTCTATTTTCTTCCAAATTATTTGGTTTTTAATGTGTCTTTAATTCATCCAGATTTTATTTTGATGTTTACTTTTATATGAAGATCTAAATTGATTGGTTTATCCTTATAAATCTAGTCTATTTTAATAACATCATCTACTGAGTAATTGACCCCTTTATCATTGATTTGTGCTGCTTCTTCTACCCCATACTAATATTGACCATACTGTATGAATAAGCAGTTCTTAAGGGTCCTATTTATTGTCAAATTTCAGTATTTCTTTTTACAATTTGAAAGATGAGACTTGGACTGTGACCTCATCATGCATCCCTATTGGATATGGATGATTTTAACTTCATGTAAACTCAGTAAAGTAGGTGAAGGAAGACAGGAAAAGCTTAGCCAGACCTCTGCTCTGTTATGCTTTAAAGAGGTGTCCTGAATCATCTTGAAAAACATGTTTCCCACTTTTGTTCTTTGGAGCTGGCTATCAATGTTGTGAGCACCAAGTGGGATGAGCATTAATTAATGAGGTCTGTGCAAATTCTTTTAGAGGTTAGACATGGGAGAGAAAAAGCAAAACAATTAGTGGAAACTCTATAGAAAGTTGCTTTAATAGTAGCTTAGGGGCCAGGGATGTAGCTTAGTGACATAAGTGCCTGCCTGGCAAGTGCAAAGTCCTGAGTTTGATTCCCAGTACCAAAAAAAAAAAAAAAAGAAAAAGAAAAAGAAAAAGAAAAAGAAAAAGAAAAAGAAAAAGAAAAAGAGTAGTAGCTCAGGAAGATTGTAAACACACAACTCAAACTTGAGAAAATATTTCACTATGAAGAAAGAGTTGGAAAAGTGACTTTGTTTTCAAGCCTATGAACTCAGTATTATTGGCTAGAGCACAAAGATGCAAAACAAAATACCTATTCTCAACCAAAACAATTACTCAAAAACTTAATTTAGAGTTAATGCTTTGGGAGGGTCAGGATAAATGAGGTTTATTTACATTTCCCTGAAGATCTTACTTGAGAAAGAAAGAAGTGCCGGTTTCAAGAATGTTCTCCAGGCCTAACACTAAGACGACTTTTACTGATCTGCAGGGGAAAGATAATGCTGCTTCCTCAAAATCTAGGAATCACTGAAGGTTTAGCTCAGAGATCAAGTGAAAAAGATCAGTTACATCTACATGCTCGAAGCTGAATCTGTGTAACAATTAATAAAAACTCAGGCTCACCTACCACATAACAGGCTTATCACAGTCAATCCATGAGTGTTGATTTTAATTAAGTACATTACTCCATGTTTAGGTTCATTTATAAGAGAACTTATTGAGATTTCATTCTCCATGTAGAGTCTTTCAGGGATGAAAATGGTATAGAGATAAATCTGACTTACATTTTTTGCTGAAGTATCTAAAGTTTAGTGAAGAGGATGAAATAAGATAAAAATTATGAGTAGCATAAACATGGTATGAGTACAGATGGGTGTTTTATAAGTTTGTTGAAAGGAAAACTATATAGGCATGGCAAAATAATTGAAGTCTTTCTATGTGTATATTATCTGCCTCTTTATATATGTATATTTTTTCTGTCTCTGTAAAGAGGGAGAAGTACTGGAGATGATATAAAATAAACAATATTCTCTTACAAAAATGAAGAGCATGTAAAGAGGAGAATAATAAAATGCAGTGTTGTTTTTTGAAACTATCATGAATATCAAATAATAGAATATGCTTGGGAATTCAAGTAACTCTGGGAGAAATTCCAGCAGCCTAGAAACACTAGTAATCCTGTGTATTCTGATCCCTCTCTCCTGCTGTCCTCTACAGCATGTACTCTTTGAGTGTGAATACCATATATTGTCATTTTACCAGCATAGTACTTCGTACAATATAGATGCTCAATAAATGAGTGTTAAATGTAACCATGAAACAGAAAAAGCAATAGGTGAAACCAAACATATACTTCTCAATAAAGAGAAGAACATAGAGTAATGAAAGGAGTTTTAGGCTAGGATTCCAGATTTGCCATTCACCATAGGAGTGATCTTTAGTAAACCCAATAATTTATTTGACTTCTGATAGTCTGATCTGTGAAACTGAGAGGTTGGATAAATCTTCCTTCTGGATCTGTGTCTCTATAGTTTTTGAGATCAGTGATTATAATCAATCAATAACATGACTTCTGTTGTATAAAAGAACTTCCACATTCTAAGCTGAGATATATTGTCCCTGGAGAGTAATCAGTGCATACAAACCCATCAGAAGAGAGATCAGGGCCCTATTGTCCTGCATCTAGTGTTCTCTCTATTGGTTGCATCAATGCCCAGGTGCCAGCTCCTGAGGCTGCTGGTGACAGCGATATTTATTCCAATGATTCTATTCTCAATCCAATGAATACTGCTTTCTTTTCAAAGCATCTGCTAGCCATGTGGTCTTCCAAGTGCCTTCAAAGACAAACATATCTGGTAGAAAAACAGGTGATGATATTCCTTTCTCTCCCCCAGCCCCTCTTTATGTGAGGAGGGCTCAAGTTATGTTTTTAGCCTCACTGTCAAGGGACTTGTGACTGTACCATAATATGAAATTTTAAAATTGGGGCTTAAACACTGTAAGAGCTAATATTTATGAAATGATATCCTACAGTTTATTTCCTTCTACTGTCATATCTACCATGTGTAGCCAATTAAAGACAGAGATGCCATCTTGCCTACTTGAGTTCCTTCCAACGTAGAACTCAGGGATTCCAAGAAATAAAGAGTTGGCATAAAGTAAAAACACAATTTAAAGAGCAACTCTTCATAGCAGAAGGCTGGATTTTTTTTAACTGATACTTGATCCTGTCCTTTGTCTTCTATGTGACCTTGGACAAATCAGCTAGCCACTGTGCCCCTTAGTTTTCTCATCTGCAGGAAAAAATAATAAAAATATCCATACATGTATCATATTATTAATAAGTAGGGTGGGCAAACATTTTCACAATCCCTAAAGTATGAGATACATGGCAAAGATCACACATTGCAACAGTATCAGATCTCCCTAAACTTTCTTTAAACTTTATTCTTCCTTTCAATTACATCTGCTGTTTCTGATTTTCTATCAAGTAACTAGTACCCATTTACTAGTACCTAACTAGTACCCCTTTTCTTGTCCCAGTTCACATCACTAGACTTCATTTTAGTGTCCATAAATTAAAATGCTATTCATATTTAGAAACCAAAGAATATTTCTTCTGATTTTTGGCTGAAACCACTATAAGTATAGAGAGCTTTCTTGCCCATTTAAAAGAATACACTTTGTTCTGTCTTCCTCTACAGTCCAGCTTTGACATTTACTCTGCCCAGTGTCTGTATGTTTTTAAGCTTTTGTTTACCAATAAGCAAGGGTCTTTCACCCATTTCATGTCTCGCTTGTATGTGATCACCCTGGAGTTTCTATAGATCCCTCTATTCCCTCTCAATTTACCATCTAAGTGACCTGCTCCTTGGTCCCTTAATCACTATTTCCCTATAAGAATATCATCACACTGAGTGCGTAATACTATTAATATCAGTAAATACAGTTAACATGGATTAAGCATACTTCACAAGACTGGGGTTTATAAATGATTACATTAGTTAATAAATTTAAGCTAATATTCTTTGGGAGCTTAGCATGTATTGGGCACTGTAATCGATCTTGCTTCATTTATTATTAACAACAAGTCCGAAAATTAGGTATTATTAGCTTCATTTGATAGATGAGAACTGTGTAACAAAGTGAAATAACATGACTTGTTTAATATCACATAAAACTACATGAAAAATCTGGTATGTGTTTGGATTACCACCTGATTCAAAAGCCTAAATGCTTTCTAGCCCATCATGGTGTGTCAGGCAAAGATTACATGGGTTTGAGGAGACACATGAGTTCTCATGCATAACAGGCTGGCTAGGATAATCACCCTTCAATTTGTAACTACCTTAGGGGGGCAGTTACTGAGCCATTCCAGGCCAAAGGGATAAAAATGGAAATAGGCAGAGTGCTAATCATCCTTGGCTAAGAGCTGAGAGAAGATATTTAGAGCTCAGGACAAAGCAATCTTGAACAGGAAATGGAGTTAAGGCCCATTGGGCTTAGCCACATACATATCACCAGTCCAACAATAGCTTGCTAGGGCCCATAGTTTCTGCTCGAGAGGTTTCTTTCCACAGTTCTGTACTGCAGAGTCCAGAGTTGGGTAGTTCTCAGAAAGTAACCAGCTGTGGCATCGAGGGCTCACCTTAATCAGGGCCTATTTAGGCTGATTACTGCTTTAATAGGGGCCAGCTGCCTCCCTGGTAAGTCAGGCAGGTCTCTGACTTGGTCATGTGCAGGACAGACACTGCTGCCTGCCAGCAGAACCCCTCTTCCACATCCACGAGGAAAACAGGATAGATTAGAGCACCTGGGGGCTCATCACCTGCTTCCTGCGAAAAGTGAAAAAAAATAGCACTGGGGCTGCATCACTTTCTGGGTTCTACATCTCTCAGTTTTCCAATGACTGTCAAATCCTAAGGCCATTTGTGAATACCAGTGTACTTGGTTAAAAGGAAAAATGATTAGGAAGGTTTTAGCAGAACAATAAAACAGGCAGATCCAATCTGCAATAAATAGCAGTTATAAAACAAGTGACCTTAGTCAGAAAGGGCAAGGGCAAAGCTCTAAGCATCTGATAGTATCTGGGCAGCTCATCTTGGCTGTAAACCTATGGGGCAGCTGTGGGATACAACCTTGCCTCTGTCTAGATAACTTCATTCTGCTAATTCTCTGGGGATAAATGAAAGAGCCTACAGATTATAAGCATTTTGGAGTAGGAGCTGATTATCTTGTGGGCCTAGGTCAATCAGGGCAGTGACACACATCAAAGTGGTCTGCATGTGGTGTTTATCCCCTTATCCTTCACAAAAGACTCATCAAATTAATATGGCAAACTTGTTACAATAAATGACAGTGCCTGGCTTTTCCTCCCACGCAGTACACATTTATTTCTTCTAATTAGAATTAGACTTTAAATGAAGCCTTTGCTTTCTAACTTTTATGGATACAAAATGTACTTTTTTGTACAAGGCAAGGAGAGCTGAAAATGTATAGATGTCTTGTGAAATTAATGAAATGTAGATGTGACATTATGCTAACATATATGATCAATGACTCAAAGGTGTGCTTATTTGCAAATTTAATTAACCATAAATGCCTGTACAGAAAGCAAGTATCTACTGTAATACCTCAGTTCATGAGCTGAATTCTTTCCATGATTCTGGTCTCAAACCAAATTCAATGGTTAGATCCAATGTTGGCCTTGATTAGATTCATTTCTCATTGAGTCTGGTTGGGAGGGAAGGAGAGAAAAGGGAGAGGGAGAGACAAATAGAGAGAAACAGAAGCAGAGAATTAAAACACAGAATGTCTTAATTTTGTAGTATCATGCATCAAATTTGACCTTTCCAAAAAGATACTTATTAGAAAAGTAAATCATCATTTAATTTAAATATCTTTATTTTTTTACCATATGTTCTGCATGTGTTTAAGTTTGGGGGGAATAAGAGATGGAACTTTTTAATTTGAGGTAACAAAAATCCCTCAAAACATTTATGAAGCAATACTAAACAGCGGAACCAAAGTGACTTATAAGCTACAGTAATAAATATGTGAAAGAGTCATGTATGGGCAAAATGTGACATAATTTAAATGAAAACTTTCAGATATATGGATCTGTGATCCTCTCACCATTCAAGGTATGTTTAATGTTCATTCACAGCCCTTTTGGATCTCTGGTAAATGACATCATGACTCCAAAATCTACTCCTCAAACTTCGTCACTACAGACAGTCCTATTCTCTAGTCCTCCCCTCTCAGATTAGGAGATTCTACACAAAAATTTGCCTGGGACCATGTATTTGGTAGCATGTTACCGACACAGCTGAATTCAACAAGAACTGGATTTGGGATTTAAAAGAAGATGTGTTCTCTCTATCTGTGGTATACTCTCTGGGAAGCATTGCTCAGCTATTTGACTCAGACTCAGGTCCTCATCTAAAAAGTGAACGTTGTTTTCCATCCTATACCTAAAGACCAAAGATATCATAAAAAGGCCTTGGCTAACATGGTGCTCAGCCTGCAGTAAACCCTCAGTGAATTATTATCATCTTCCACTGATTTCTAGCTAGGTCCTCATCCTCACTCTGCAGACCCAGCCATCAATAAAACATAGAATTATTAAGGGAAGCAGGGATGATGTTGATAGAGCCCATCCACCATATTTAAGAAAGGAAGGAAAGAATGAGAAATGTCAAGGACACATAACAAGGATGTCGGCATATTGTATGAGCCAGGAATTATGAGAAAATTACTCTCATGTTTTGCTGAGAATTTGAGGTAGCAGGAGTTTTAACCAGCCTGGCCACACCCTGCTGGAACCCCAAAATCAGAGATGCCAGGGACAGGCAAGTTAATAGAAAAGGGTGCAGCTCACACTTTCTATTTCTCACTCTCACTCTAAGGTAGACCAGAAACACCTAACTCATTTCCCCTGCTGGCTGGAGCAGAGGGGCTGTGGCTTAGCCAGCAGCTGTCTGCCCCTCCTACTCACTTCCCTTTGTGTCCCTTTGCTCCCCAGTGGACTGGGACAGCTTGTGTCAGTGTCATTCCTTCACTATCAACCTGCCATTCTCCCCTCCCACATGAGTGCAGCCAGGCAGCACAGTGCCTCTCCCCCACTCCCTCCACTTCGGTCCATATTGTTGTGATATAGGGGACAGAAACTCTCAGTCTGCTAGATATTTGGTATCAGTTCGTGTTCTCTAAAATGGAAGAATGAATTTTAGGAACAACGGAGGTTAGGAGCAGAATATATTTATTGGGGGATAGAAGGCTTCTGTCTGAGAGAGAGACAGAAGGGGTCCTGAATGGGTTGCCAAGGAACCTGACTTTTCTTGTGAATTTTATAGAGCAAGTTCATAATGTGAGGCAGGTCCAAGATGGGAAATTGCAAGATGGGCATGAAGTGGGACAAGACTATGGTCAACCAATTACATGATGAGTATAACTGCTCAGGTGATATTGATTAAATCAGGATCTAATAGGGAAGTGAGTCACTTAGCAAGAGGGCATGAATACAGCACAAGGCCTTTCCTGTAAGGGGTTTGGTTAGTGGTTCTTCTGGATTCCTAGGGTGATAGAGACCTATTTAGAATATCAAACTGATTTGAAGGTAACAATATGCACTGGAATTACAATGGTGAACTCCTACCATCTTGTCTAGTGAAACTATTATCTCTACTGTTTTATCAAAGAATTATTTTCTTATTCCCTATAATGGTTTGAGCAATCTTTCATTCTTACATCTGGTAATCTGAGCAATGTAGTTGAGGACAGCGATATGTAATGTAACAACCACTGTTGATTCGTATTATTTTGTCTTGAGACCCTGTATCATTTTGAATGTTCTTGCTTTGATTTATGTTCTTGATACTGCTGTTCTTGCTTTGATTTATGTTCTTGATATGCTGCTACTGTTCTATTTCTTTGTTTCTCATTTGCTACTCTTTTTAAAATAAAATAATGGAATATCAATCCCTGATGTTTACCCTTACAGAGGTATGTGGGTGCATTTTTTTCATCTTTTGTCTTGAGGTCTGGCCCACCTTGGAGATACCTGTCTTCCCCACAGTTGTAAGCCTTCTCGTTTTCTTTCCTCACTCCTTGAAGGGCCTAGCCATGTGCCTATAATATTTCTGTCTAACTCAGCAGCCTACAACAGTTGTATCTCTGAAGAGCAGAGAGGGCATCCTGGAGTGACTGAGATGGGAAGGGAAGGATCTGGGCCCTATATTTGCACATTCAACCTTCACAGTAAGCCATGCAGAAGAGTCCTTGGTTTCAACCCGTACTCTCACTGACACAAGCTTGCAAGCTACTATGTAAGAATCACTTCCCAACAACTTTTTAGTCTAAGAGGGCTGCCAGCCCATGCACTACCCCCCTGTACAATAACACAGGTCTTGATACAATAAAGACTCTCCCTGCTGTTCTACAAAACTGAGTACAGGCAGCACAGAGGAGGCTGAGAGGCCACTCCCCTCCACCCATTAGATTTTCGGCAACACCCCAGAACCAGTCCTCCCTGAATAGTTCTGGGAGAGGCAGAAAATGATATAATAATGGCCCAGGAGACATCTGAAGCTCCAGAACAGAGCACATGCCTGTCAGATCTCCTGGCCTGACCCTCAGTAAATTTTACCCACCAGAACTATATTAAAAGTTCATAAATATGGCCCACATTTCACACATGTCATTTAATCAGAGTGAACTCTGAGAGGGGTCCATACACTGGAAGCCTCCAAAGATGACCCAGCACCCTGTCAATCACTCCTTTCAATCATACCCAAAGACCCAGCACATTTACCGGGGTGCATATCCTTTAAATTCTGAAAGCTTGGTTTATTTGTGTGTCCTTATATTCCTGTTGTTCCAGCACAGTAATAAACCACATTCCTGCCACATTTGTGTCAGCATAGACAAGCCCCAAGCACAGCTTCTTAAGATCATCAATAAATGTACATAGCTGCTTTTCTTTTACCATTGGATATACACTTGCGGTTCATTGTTTGTTATACATAAGAGCTTGAAATCTCTTTGTCAGATCCACCATGCAGTATCAAACCTACTTGTTATGTATTTCCCCAGTAGTGTGGGTACAAAAAGTTGTGTAAACTTACTTAGTATGTTTATCCTGAGTAGTGTGAATAGAGTGGTCAGTTTCCAAACAAAGATGAGTAAACAATCAGAGCTGTTAACACCAAAGAGCTCCAGAGATAAGCAGCCAACAAAGACCTGCCAGAGAGACCTCGTCCCTGGTAGAGTCGACCTGCAATGTCTAGCACAAGCTGACATGGAACAATGACAGCCAGCAGTGGCAGAGACTAGCAGCTGGTGTATCAACAATTGGCATTCAACATTCGCTGGTAGCATCAGGACTGGTAGCAGAGCTGCCCTTTGCTGATCCATGATTTCCATCTGAACTGAGCAAAAGAACTCTAGGCTGATCTCAACAATTCCAACCATTAGTTACAAGGACAACATTTATGGTCAGTTTGCTGCTGTTTGTTGTCATAGCAAAGAGTGAGTTAAATCTTCCGGGCTTTCTTTCAGTGCTAGCAATTGTATCAGAAACCTAGATCTTTTTCTTTCGAAGTGTCCTATCCCAAACAAAAACACCAGCATGAAAAAGGACAAAAAAGGTAAAAATTGTCTTCTGTGCACCCTTTGTAGTGGGGAGGACCTAAGAAAGAGTAAGCTAAATACAAAGAAAATAGCAAGTTAAGGTTAGAAATGCAAATGTAAACATAAAAAGGTTAAAAATTTAAGTAAGGGGAGAGCCAGGCGTGGTAGGGTACACCTGTAATCACAGCACTTGGGAGAGGGAGGCAGGAGAATTGACAGAAGTCTGAGGCCAGCCTGGGCTTCAAAATGAGGTCAAGATCAGCCTGAAAAGCATAGCAAAACCCTGTCTCAAAAAAATAAATAAATAAAAAATAAAGTATGGGGAGAGATAAGGACCTTTCCTTCCAGAAAGAAGATAGGCTAAGTTAAGCTCTTCCTTAACCTCAGGCTGGACTTGGAAAAACTTAGAATGCAAAGTTAATGGTTTCTAGCTGAGTACCCCTTCTTTTAAACTCTAGAAAGCCTCCTCTAGGCCAAAACAAAGAGAGAACATGGGCAGTTCCCCTTCTGGGATCCCCTGTGCTCCACCTTGAGCTTTTTTCTGTTTCTTCTTCTTACTCTCTAGAAGCACTCTCCTGATTTGTGGTTTTATCTGCAGTTTTGTTTTTCAGTTACATGAGACAAAACACTTGGGATTACACAGAAGTAATGGCTTCACTTTGCCCTTGTGTGCGTACATACATGCACAAACAGCACACGTGTGTTTCGTGTGCCACCATGCTTTTTTCATAGGTTGCACAACCTCAGCAACAGCATCTCTCTGAGAACTGCACACAATATAAAGGCCCCTGTGGCAAGGTCAGGACAAGGACAAATGGCAGTTAAGACCATGAGAAGCAAGGCCTTTGCACAACAGCTTTGCACTTTTCAGGGCAAACTGCCTTCCTCCTTCATGCAGCGTGACCAGCATCTCCCATCTTTCTTTTCCAAACAAAATGACCATTTCTTTGGAAACCTACTAACCCACTCAAGCAACCATTTTTGCCACAAATTCTTGAAGAGAGAACAGGTATCTCCAGACTACACTATCCTTTACCTCTTCCTTTCCCACACTTGAAATGTCTCCAATTTCTTAAATTGCTTTCAGTAATTCATGCGACTTTCTTCCTGACCACTTTAGAGATGCCTCGTCAGATGACAGCACTTGGCAACTCTGTTGTCTTCTTTCCTCACAAGGTTACATTATTTTTTATTTCTTTCCTCCACTTCTACCTAAATGGTGTCACTGGAGACTGACAGAAGCCTGAAATGATTTGTTGGCATTCCTCAGGCAGTAAATGCCTGCTCAGACTACTGCAGAGCAATATCAGAGTTACGGCTTTCCAAATTGATTTTTTAAATGTTTGAAATATAATTTTAAGAAAAAAAACCAAACATGCAAAGGAATGTGTAAATTACAATAGATAAAATGTGTATGCACATAGTCAGACTCTGGAAAATTATAGGTACAAGCAAGAATTGGTGTTTTGAGGTGGTAGGATTAAAGATAATTTTGTTTTTAATTTTCTTGCACCATCTTTTTAAAAATTTTTCTTGCACCATCTTCACTTTGTAAAAATCCCAAAATATTTTCTAGGACTGGATGTTATTGGCATAGATGAAACTCAATCAATAAATATGCACAAGTAGTAGCTTGGTCTTATTGCCAAATGGCTATGTTCAGAATTATAAATGTAATATGAATTTTTTTTCCTGATTAAGCAAAACTCTATCCAAAATCATCATCAGAAGAATAGAGAATGGGGAGAACCAACTATTAAACTCTATACATCCAGTTATCATGAGTCATTTAAAAGTAGGAGTTACTTCAGGACTTAGTTCATAGTTTGGGAGCTAATTACCACTGGCTGCCTTAGAGAGAAGCTTGAAAGAGCAATTACAGTTCACAGATACTGAACTTGGAAAAGGATGGGAATTGGATCATTGAATACCTGCCACAAAGTGCAGAATGAGACGACTATACACTGCAGTCCTATTCGGAAAATGAAACAAAATCAACAACCCAAAGTTCCTCTAACTTCCTAGTTCCTTCCTTTTAGGATCAGACTCTTTCATATTAACAGATGTGAAGGCTCAGAGGGCCCTTATTTTGTAGCAGGAAAATAGATCTGCCTTGCTTATTCTGTTTGATACTCCCAGATTTCTAGTTTTAGATTTTGTTAATCCCATAACACTAGAGAACAGTCCATGCTTAAAAGAACTTTTTATTTTTTCCAGTAGTGGGGATTAAACACAGAGGCACTCTACGGCTGAGCTATATGCTCCCCCCCACCCCCCCTCAGACTTCTTGGTTTTTTCCTTTTGTTTTGAGAAAGAGTCTTGCTAAGTTGCTAATTTGCCCAAGCTGGGCTCAAACTTGCAATCCTCCTATTTCAGCCTCAGAAATAGTTGGAATTACGGGTCTGTGCCACTGCACCTAGATTAACAGACTTTCACATTGCTAATCCAGTGCACACAGCAGGTGAATAAGGCAAAGCTGCTCTATCACCCCAGTTTCTCCCCCATCTCTTTAAAGTGAACATTTCTCTCTTTAGCACTAATAGCTAAATGCTTAGTTTATTGTTGGTGCTGTCTTTTAACCCAAAGTATAGTGGTCTAGTATACTTCATTCATAGAAGAAACAATATAGCTTGCTTTGTAAGCCATATTTATAATTGTTAGTGCTTCTGATACCCAAGTCAAAAAAGGAGTCACTTAAATTGTTTCCCAGAATGGGATTCTGAACTACTACTTTCCTGCTTATTGATGCAACTTCAGACAGAGGTACAATCTTTTCCTGAACTTAGGCAACAGACACACAGGGAGCAACCCTGTTACTTTCTCTGCTTACTGTCTTGCTTGTTGCTAACTATCCTGCCTATTGTATATAACCCATTCTGCCTGTCTAGAGAAGCCTTTGGTCAAAATTTTTCTTGTTTAGATTAAGAAAAAAAGACTTTGTTTGCATGTGATAATAGAACAGATATGGAACTCAGGTCTTAACAAATTATTCATTTTTCACCAAATATTTATTAACTGTTGTACACTGAAGATACACACATGACCTCAAGATGTTCAGAGTTCAAAGAAGATAATCTTAATCAACATTGTCCACCAGAACTGTCTGAAATGGTGAAAATGTTTGTATCTGTGCTGTCATTGTGTGACTTCTAGGTGCCCATAACTATAGAACATGTGTTTCATATGACTGAGATATGAAAATTTAATTTGTCTTTAATTATTGTAAATGTAAATATCCACAATTATTGGCTTTCATGTTGGTGATGTGTGACTAAATCTACAAAGGAGAAACCTGCCCAGAGCAATGAGAATGTGTGGGACTGGGGCAGTAAGAACCAGTGAGTATCTGGGAATAAATAAGAGTTAGCCAAGTGGAGAAAAAGGGCAGAGGAAAGTATTTCAGTTGGACTGGACAGTTTGCAAAGACCCTAGAGTGTGGGAGATCCAGCCACTGCTAACAGTTATTACCATAGCTATGTTCAAGGGTTTTGTGAATTCATTGCAGATTAAGGAAAAGAGGCAGATGATGAGGGATGCTGTGATAGTTTAAGAAGCAGTATCATCGGCAAGTGCATCACCATCACCAGGCCTGCTTTACAAAGACCACATGAAGCATAGGATGGAAAAGACTAGCCTCAGGGAGACCCATTTACAGACCAATGAGTTACTCCTGGTAGACATGTCAAAACCTGGACTAAAGCAACAGTAGTCTTGGTGATATAGGAAGAGAGATCACCTTCTTGAATCTTTCCAAACCAGGTGCTACCAAAGTGAAATCCAGAGGAAACTTTATATTTCACTTCAGAGAGGACATGGGGAAGGCACACTCATGTACCATTCTCTTTTTTCTGTGACTGGAAAGAGCTAAAGGTGAAGTAAAACCTAAAAGTGCCTCTTTTACAATACTACTGGATTTTTATTTTGAGTTTAAAAGTTACCATTGACCTTCAGCTGGATGTTGTTCAGCACTTGTGCCATCTTTGAAAACATTTATTTTGAGAGAAAGAGAAGACCTTAAACTTATTCAATTGCCTTAATCAACCAAAGTATGATAATGAGTTAGGCCGGTGTCAAGAGTGGTTTTGAGTGTTCGCTTGAATATCATTTGCTCAGGGAAGTTTTCTCTGACAGAGAAAACTTCTTTCAGGCGATAAAGAATTTAATTCAGGAAAAGAACATATTTTGTGGGGATTTTTTTTCTTTTCTCTTTGAAGGCATAATAACAACTATTAATGCCTTGAGCAAGGACTCTAGAAGGATCTCCTTCCTCTACTGCAAGAAAATGTCACCTCCTGGTAAGGCCAAGGCCAGAAATTCTGACAGAATATTACACCAGATGAATCAAAAACTTCAAATATCCTCAGAGTAAACTGGGCTTCTAAGGCTTTCCCCAAATTGAAAGCCAGTCATGACTTCTGTGAATTTTATGCAGCACTTGCATTCTTAGCAGTTACATAGGCTCCATGAGGCCAGGGCGAGGCCACCCTTGTACCTCAAAGTGTCTCAACACATGGCCTAGGGAGTGGTATACATTCAGTGAAGACACCTTGGCTGATGAATGGAATATGCAAAAATGCAGAGAAATAGCTGAAATGAGAATTATTTTCTCTCGGTTTCAATTTCCTCTCTAGGAAGGAGAAATAATAATTACATGTTCAACAGATCCCCATTACTTCCCTGTTTCCAATACTACATCAAATTTTATTTTCTGCATCACAATAGCTGAAACCTGACTCCACAGTTTCTCAAAAGACACTTAGGCTTCAATTTCTAAAAAGCCTACATACTCCCTTCAACAGACAGTTAAACTTTTAAAAAGGAGAGAAAGGAGAAGCAGGGCAAACCCCATGTTTAGCACTCTGACCGTTGTTCATGGACCTATACTGTGGCCATAAGTCCTTTTCTGTTAAGAGATCTGAGCCTGGAATGGTGGTTATATGGCTACCACTTCTCATGTTGTGCTACATTAAGTGGACTTCAGGGATAGCGGGTAATGCACTTACTGTTCCAGGGAAATGTAGAGATGAACCACAAACTTCAATAAGAGAAAACCCAGATCTAACTTTCCCATTTGCCTTTCAAGCGATAAAGAATTTAATTGAGGAAAAGAACATACTTTGTGGGGATTTTTTTTCTTTTCTCTTTGAAGGCATAATAACAACTATTGATGCCTTGAGCAAGGACTCTAGAATGATCTCCTTCCTCTATTGCAAGAAAATGTCACCTCCTGGTAAGGCCAAGGCCAGAAGTTCTGACAGAACAGAGCTCAACACTTTTCTCCATGTATGGCCATAGTTTAGTTGAAGATGAAAGCCACTTTGGCAGTAGCCCAAACCCATGCACTGAATAAATAACCATACCCTTCTAAGTCTTTGCATTGAGGGATGTTAGTTCAAAATGGCTAATGGTTTAACCTCCAGGACTGCATGCTGCATGCCAGCCTTTCCCTATAATAAAGACAGCAGTCTCATTTCATTTACATGGATCATTCCTTTTCAAACCTGTAAGACTGAGATATAAATTTCTTGAGATTTGTTTTTTCACTATAAACTTGGAATGAAAAGATATGAGGTCAAGTGTAAACTTCATAACTTCATAATGCCTGATGTCCAAGGATTTGAGATTTAAATGTATTTAGAGCTGGTATTGAGAGAGATCTAGAGGTCCAGTGATAATAACCCAAACAAAAGAGAATAATGCAGCACTGGCTGCTCAGATCAACCTCTGAGGGCTTTGGAACATCAGGCTGGAGATAGAAATACTTTAACTGAGCTCCACAGGTCAAACTGTAATGGGCAGATGGTTGGAATTTAACCAGTGGAAAAGCAATTAACAGCATCTGAACAAGAAATATATGTATGTTGCTAGAAAACAATATAATACAGAAATTGTGAATATTTCTAGGATATTAACAGCTACTATTCTAACATTTGCCTCAGAATTGCTAACAATGTAGGATAGGTATTGATTTTCTTTTCAAAAGAATATTGGCTCTATGAGAAATAGTTTTGTTAGTTTTGTTCACCTCTTTACCTGGGGTGCCTAGGAAAGAGACTGGCACACAGTAGATAGTCAAAAAATATGTACTGGTAAAACTAAACAACTGAATAAGACATGACCTACAATTATTGTCACATATGTATTTTTAAGTTTAATTTTCTAACAGGCTTAAAATAATCCACCAAAGTCCCAAATACATTATTTGAGCTCCGTAGACCTTCTTATTTTATATAAGATTATAGCAAAAAGCTTGAAACTCAATAGGATTAACCCTTTTAATCATATATTTTATTCACAGGCCTTATCTGGTGCCTCTGATTTCTTTGAAGAGAAGCTCAATATTTTCCAAGCCCTGTGGAGTAGATCCATGCTGATCAACTCAGTCAATATTCATGTCCAAACATTGCGCATGAGTGCACGTGCATGTGCACATGTAGAGCAAGAACTACATGTAGTTCTTGGGTTTCAGTTGACATCATTATAATTATATATATGCACATATATTTAACAGACCTAATGCATACATTTATCTTATTGACAAAATGAACCATATGCTGCTATATGGTTATACTACAGTAGTTGTACCCCTGAGTAACTCTTTCTTGCAAAACCACTGTGGACACAAGTTTTGTACACAAATCCCGACCTGCCTACTGATTTGTAGGCAGTGCACACCACCCTTTTCACAGGAATGGGCCATATTTGTATGGTTATAGATGGCACCCAGGATACCTGTGGGCAACAAGTTTCCAAGTACCTCATAGTGTTTCTATAAGATCTTTCTTTATCAAAAGAATTTTAAAGCATCTCCCAATCATAAAGGTATACAAGGACAGGAACTGGAAAAAATGAAAACTAAGGTCATGTCATAGTTAAAGCAATTCATTTATTTTTTGTACAATAAAAGTCCCAATATACAATCACTATAGTAATTTTATGTTAACTAAGAGGGTTGGTGAGAGAGGAGATACAATTTGCCATGCTTTCACCAGTATTTCTCTCTGTTCCTGATATGAATAGCAACCTTTTCCAGGTTAAGGTGCCAGAGAAAAAGGTAGAAGATAACTTCTTTGTAGTCATTTCCATTTTGTCCTCATGAATGAAGCACAAAAGTGGTGAAATGCTAGGTAAAATGAGAACTTGCAAGACTTTTTCCCAAGGCAGAAGTGAGAAAGAAGTAGAAAGGGGAGAAGCCTGACAAGGAATTAGCCTCTAATGAAATTCTGCAAGAAACATCAGCAACATGAACTGTCCCTTCCATCACTCCCTCCTTGCAGGAAAGTATTAACTTCACGCCTACAGAGGTCATCTAAATAGGAACACGATTAAGTTGTTGAAATCATTTTGCTTCTTTTTAAATGGGTATTCAGCCCTAGAAATTTATTATAAAACAGACCTACACTGACAAATTAAAACGCACAGAATTTAGTAAATGTGAAAAGGTCTGTACAATATTCAGAGTTATAAATAAGTCTATTAAACATAAAAGATTTTGAATCTTAAATTTTGCATGTTTTGACATAAATGTATTCTGACTTGTAACTCATCATAACAATAAGAGATTTTGCATTTGAGATGCAGAAAGACAAATACAAGCTGACGCAGAGTATTATACTGCATCAGGACATAAAAATATAATTTTTATATGCATAGCCATATAGCAGCATATGGTTCATTTTGTCAGTAAGACAAATGTACGCATCAGGTCTGTTAAATATATGTGCATATATATAATTATAATGATGTTAATTAAAACCCAATCCAGTTGTCCAAGAAAATGTGAGCCCCAAAGCTTCAACTTTAACAATTTTAGTATTTAAAGAGAACATATTTTCACATATAATCACCCTCTTTTTCTTAGGGCTGTGATAATCATTTTCCATTTCAAATATAAAATTACCTCAAGCTGTTTAGTCTGGGAAATGTAATTGCTATTATTCTGATTGATATTGATAACAAATAAGAGTATCACGAACGATCTCCTCTGGAGGTTGGTGTACTTGGTCTCTAGAAACAGCTCTGCCGCCACTGAGAATTGTTACCTTGGGGAGGAAATGGAACCTCTGTAATTTTCCTCATTTGCTAAACAAAGGAGGAAGCCTAGCCAATGTCTAAGGTCCCTGCCAGCTGGAATATTCCAAATATCTGTGATCTATGACTGTCACCAGTTAGTCTAATTTAAAAAAACAATGCCAACTTTTGCTCTGTTATTTTTTCTCTACTATTGCAATTATTATTGATCTTCCAGAAATACTCTGTTCAAAGCCTCTGGGGATATTTGTAAAATGGAAACACAAGTGCTATGAGAAAATGAAATGGACAGGAGTCTCTGTAATAATGAATATTGCATTCCCTTCTCTGGTCAAAGCATTTCTGTACATTCCCCTCAGTCTCAAGAGTCCAGGTTAGGACTCTTCCCAGAGGCAGGGGTATGCTAACCCCACAAGAGGGAGTTAGTCTGCCTTCACACTGTAGAATTCTAATTTTCGGGTTGCTTCCCTGAAGACAGGGAAGAAATTCAGCTCTAGCAAATGGTCTGAGAAGAAGGAATGCTGCATTTTTGAACTGGTCTGCGATGTATCTGTCCTGATCTTCTCTTCTTCTCTGCTGAGCAGCTCTCTTCCCACATTCCCTGGCACCAAGGTTGAGTCCTGCTTGAACCTGTGTGGCTACGGGGAGAGAGAACTTGGCTTGGAAACATTTTGGCTCTTCCTTCTTTGCAGCTCTTCTCAGTTTGATTGCCAGAGCTCTGGGTAGCAACACCACCCACTTGTTTCTCTTTTTTGCCTCCTGTTTCTACCATCCTCCTTAGATTCCTCTTGCAAAGATTCATAGAGGTAAAATATGACTCCATGGCCAGCAGTTCTGAGCGCAGATGTAAATATAGGACCCTGGAGTGCTTGGCTTTCTTGAAGCATCTCAAGCTGTGCAGCCTTTGCAATTCTCAGAGGCCCCTTCTTAACAAGGAATGGCACACCCACTCCATCTCCACTCATAACGGAATCACAAAGTGATTCAGCCTGTAATTGTTCTAAAGGTTTATGCACGGGGTCTATGAGGAGGTACAGCTGACTATTTAAGAGATAATAATGGAGTAATTAAGCTTGACATTTGTAGAGAGTAAGGTGAAAAACCTATGAGAGTCTGGAAGGGTCAAAAGACTAGGTACCTTTATGAATTTCAATACCACAATACTCCTCTGGCCAGTAGAAGTATGTTAGAAAATATTCCTAAATTTTAAAAAAGATTTTATGCTAATGGCTATTAAACATTTAATGCTCTGTTAACAAATGGTTATTTCTCCATTAAGCACCATCATGACCTATGCATAGTTTATGAACATTCCTGTTGTCCTTGAGAGAAATCACATACAGTAATGGCTAAAAATAGCAGCCCTGTGACGAGCAAAGTGTAATTTGCATCAGGAGTTAGCTGATATCTTGGAGCTCAGAAGCTTATTCCCAGAATCAGACTCAGGAAAAGGCTGCAATAATCTGTCATGAAAGCAGAACATTCTGCAAGTTACTAAATTCCTTTCTTTCATAAGACCTGGTTTATAACTGTGCGACTTCCTCTTTAGTAGTGAAATATTTTTGAAGGGCTTCCCCGAGGTCTTTCAGATTCAGTCCCTTCTTTGTCTACATTGTCCTGGCTGCATGCTGTAGCTCCTTCATCATGCAACAAGAATAAGCCTCCCTCTATTGCTTTCATGGAAGAGAACCACAGACCAGCCTCAGGGGGAAATCATTTAACACATTAACTTAGCACCGTCCTTTCATGGTAGAACAACGGATCTTCAGAAAAGTGAGAAGATGTGAAAGATGGGACATGAGGCACCAGTAAGAGTGACTGGCTTGTAAATCCCAAGTTCTAGGTCAATGTGCTTTCTCAGTGCTCTTTTCACCTATCAAAGTTGTATTACTTTTACCTGAGTCACCTCCTCCATGGAATTTATGATGATTGGGCTAAAGTTAATGATCTTTCTCTGCATTTCATAATAGCTCTCAACACATCCTGACAGCTAGACCCCTTGTCAGACGCTGGGGATAATTTTGGCTTGCCACAAAAAATATAAAAATAAAATGAAATAAAAATCACTTCCTTTTTATTGGTTTTCCTCATCTGGAGAATTTAGTTGTCCTAATCATAAATTGACCTACTTCTTTCTCCTAGTCAATATCCTCACCTTTGTATCTGTTGGTAACTGGTACCAGGAGCCCTGCTAGAGGGAAAAATCCAGGAATGTTGAAGTCCCTTACCTAAAATGACATAGTATTTCATATAACCTACACAATCTTCCTCTATACTTTAAATCATCTCTTGACTACTTATAATGTCTAATACAATATATTGATAGGTCAATATTTGGCATATTGTATTGTTTACACTATGATAACAACAAGAAAAAGTAGTCTGTACATATTTGGATTGGTTGAATCTTCAGATGCAAATCCTCTGAGTCGGCAAGGTTAATTCTACTCTTCAATTTTATCTTTACGGCTACAAGATTAAATCAAGTCTTGCACTGGAAATAAGCTCTATGATATGGCCCTTATTGGGTCTTTTATCTATCAATGTTTTCTTGTGCTTATCTCACAATAGTATTGATGCTTCTGTACTTCTGTCCCAACTCATCCTAGGTCTCGTTGTCTCTGTTCATTAGTTTCCTTAGTGTTTATCAATTGCAACTATTATTTGCTAAGATAGTAAATACTTCAGACTACTTAGAGGGGTCTTCCTCCTTTGGAATCTTTCCTTAACTTCCAGGATGAGTTACTAGTAAGTGCTTTCCAGTTGCCTCAGGAGTATCCTTTCTTTGCTTGGACCATGAGATCTTCAAGTTTACTTTCTATGCATCTGTCATCTCTTAGCAGAGCGCTACATATGCATTACCTACCCTGTGGGGGATGCAGGGCGGGTAGGTACGTGCAAGGAACTGAATTTCTCAGAGAGCTAGTGTGCAGAAATAATGTATCAGCAGAAGTGTTGGTATGAAAATCATCCAAACTTAATATCCCATTGTCACAAAGAGATCAACTAGACAAAAAAATCAGCAAAGAAATACCACAACTGAACCAAACCTGTGAACAAGTGGATGTAGTACATGTTTTCGGAGTGTTCCACCAACCATTATCAGAATACACATTCTTCTCAGTTGCACATGGAATGTTCTCTAAAATACACCACATGCTAGCCCACAGAATATCCTTAAGTAAATGCAAAGAAATTGAAATTATCCCATGCATATTATCTGACTATACTGCAATGAAATTGAAAGTTAATGGCAAAAGAAATCGCAAAAACTCCATAAATACATGGAAATTAAATAACACCCTCCTGAACAACTGATGGGTTACAGATGAAATTAAAGAAGAAATTAAACAATATTCACAACTGAACAAGAAAGCAGATACAACATACTGGAAGAAAGAAATTTATAGCAGTGAATTCTCACACTAGGAAAAGAGAATGAGCACAGATATATAACCTAATGTTGCACCTCAAGCACATAGAAAAAAAGGAGCAAGACAAGCCCAAAGCCCATAAAAGGGAGGCAATTATAAAGGTTACAGCAGAAATTAACACAATGGAAACCAAAAAAACAATACAAAACATTAATGAATTGAGTTGGTTCTTTGAAAGAATAAATAAAATTGATAAACCCTTAGCCAGTCTTATCCAAAAAAGGGAAGAAAAGACTCAAAATCTTGCACTGAGGAATGAAAACGGTGAAATCATTACAGATCTTGTGGAAATTCAGAAGATCGTCAATACCTACTTCAAAAATCTTTACTGTCATAGGACGGAAAACACAGAAGAAATGGACAGATTCTTAGAAACATGTGATTTACCAAAGCTGAGTCAAGAAGATAAAACAATTCTGAATAATAGAGTATCAGTTAATGAGATCAAAAATGTAATTAAAAATGGACCAGCAAAGAAAATCACATCCTGATGGATTCTGCTTAATTCTACAAGAAATTTAGAGAAGATATAATGTATGTACTCCTCAAACTCTTTAATAAATTAAAAGGGAACAGTGCTCCCTAACGCATTAGTGGGGTCAAGTATTACCCTGGTACCAAAACCAGAGAAAGACCCAAACAAAAAACAGAACTACAGACTCATCTCCTTAATGAACATAGATGCAAAAAAATATTTAATAATATACTAACAAACAGAATGCAGAGAGTCATCAAGAAGAGTTTACACCATGATCAAGTGGAATTCATCCTAGAAATGCAGGAATGATTCAACTTATTCAAATCAATAAACATAATAAACCATATTAACAGAGCCAAAGACAAAAATCACATGATCATCTTTATAGATGCAGAAAAAGTTTTTGATAAAATCCAACATTCATTCAGGATAAAAACTCTATAGAAAGTCAGAATGGATAGTCTTAACCTCAACCTGATAAAAGCCATCTGTGACAAACTGACAGCCAACATCATACCAAATGGACAAAAACTGAAAGCATTCACTCTAAAATCAGGAAGAAGACAAGGATGTCCACTATCACCACTCTTATTAAGTATAGCTCTGGAAACATTAGCCAGAATAGTTGAGAGAGAGAAACAAAAGGAATAAGGATAGGAAAGGAAGAAGTTAAATTATTACTATTATCATATGACAGATACTCTACATAGAAGATTGCAAAAACTGCACCAAAAGACTTCTAGATTTGATAACCAAATTCAGTAGCATAAGTAGATACAAAGTTAACACTCAAAAATCAGTAGTATTCCTGTACACAAACAATAAACTCACTGAGAGAGAAATAAGGGAACCAACACCCTTCATGATAGCATCCAAATAATAAAATAATTAGGATTCAATCTAAAATAGGAAGTACAGAATCTATATGTTGAAAATTTCAGTACTCTGAAGAAGGAGATTGAAGAGGATAACAGAAAATGGAAAGATATTCCTTGCTTATGGATAGGAAGAACCAACATTGTGAAAATGGCCATGCTACCAAAATTGTTGTACAGATTTAACAAAATCCCAACCAAAGTAATATTTGAATACTTCACAGAACTGGAGAAAACATTCCTAAAATTCATTTGGAACCAGAAAAATCCTAGAATAGCAAAAGCAACTCTGGGCAACATAGCAAAGGCAGGTGGCATCACAATCCCTGACTTGAAATTATACTACAATGCTACTATGATAAAATCAGCATGATACTGGCAAAAAAAACAGACCTGAAGATCAGTGGAACAGATTAGAAGGTGCAGACACAACTACAAACACATCAGCCACCTTATCTTTGCCAAAGGGGCCAAGCATGTTCACCGGAAGGAAGATAACATCTTTAATAAATGGTGCTGGAAAAATTGGCTTTTGACATGCCAGAGACTAAAACTAGATCCATGTCTGTCACCATGAACTAATCTAAAGTTAAAATGGATCAAAGATTTCAATATTAAAACAGAAACACTAAGTCTACTGGAAGAGAAAGTCGGTAGAAATCGTGAACACAGAGGTGTAGGCAAAGACTTCTTGAACAAAACCCAAACTGAATGGGAAATACACTAAAGAATCAACAACTATAGTTTTATCACAGTAGAAAGTTTTGCATGTCAAAAGAAATCACCAAGAGGGTGAAAAACTTTTATATAACAGTCCTTCACACAAAGGACTTACGTATAGAACATATAAAGAACTGAAAAAAATCCCCAAAATTTATGCCCAATCCAAAAATAGGCATCTTGGGCTGGGGATATAGCTCAGTAGTATACGCATCTGCCTGGTAAGCACAAGGTCCTGAGTTCAATTCCAGGTAAAAAAAAAAAAAAGAGAGAAAATAAAAACCCCCAAAACAGTTATCTCAGATCAATAAGTACTTCTCAAATGAACAATACAGATGACAAATAAATATATGAAAAAATGTTCAACATCATTGGTCATTTGCAAAATGCAAATTAAAACAACACTAAGATTTCATCTCACTCCAGAAAGAATGTCTGTCATCAAGAAATCATAAAATTACAAATGCTAGAGGGGCTGTAGGAATAAAGGAACACTTCTCCTTGGTTTGTGGGAGTTTAGACTGGTACAACCACTGTGGAAATCCGTGTGGAAATTCCTTAGAAACTTGGATTACAGGTCCTATTTGACCCAGCTACTTCCCTTCTGGGTATTTTCCCAGAAGTCTTAAAAACATTATACCACAGCAATTTATGTGCACCCATATTTGTAGCACCACAAGTTTTGAAACAACACAAATGCCCATCAACCAAGGAATGGATATAAAAGATGTGGTATTTTTATACAATAGAGTACTACTCAGTTATAAAGAAGACTAAATTGAGACTTATAGATAAATGGATGCAACTTGAGACTATACTCATAAGTGATATAAATCAGTCTCACTTGTATAAACATCATATTCTCTCTTCCTAGTGTAAGAAGCTGAACAAGTAAATAAGATACAAAATGTACAATAGATATTGGGAAAATGGAAGAAACTATGCAAAAGGAAAGACAAACTGGGATGGGGACAGGAGAAAAGAAGAAAGCAAAAAATATATATTATATATATATTACATATATATGTTAAAATAACTCATTAATTTCTATTAGTTCATTGAAAAGAAAGATTTGTGCTTATATCATTTGATAAATTTTTCATGTCTATGTCTTATAATCTGCTCAATTACTTTGAAGATATCAGTGAACAATCTACTAACTATTGCTACTCTCCTTGTATCTTGTTTTGAAATTTTGTATCATTATTTTTATTTTTTTCCTTTTGAAATTAAAAAAAGTAATCTCCAATAGTTTTACCTCTGCTCCCCAAACTGTGGAATTACTGACAAATGCCAAAAACCTACATGTACTAAATGAATTTTCTTATGTGAAATGATGTAATTTCCCCAGAACTTTCACATTTTATTGGGCTAATAGTAACCTCTTACTTGATAATATAAGCCTTAAAGGTACTGGTCAAAACATGATGAATGCTGGGTTGAAATGCGTTTGGAAACTGATGAGTATTGAGGTATGTCTGTCCGTACCTGTGTTTACAAAGTCCACAGTGAATTAGAGAACAGAGAGGTTTTCCCATCATAGTTTCCCAACTCCTATAAGTAATTAGATATCCCTAGTGATTTGTAAACTGTAGGTTATTTTAAATTTGTATCTTTATTTTTAGTATCATTACTTGCATTAGTGTCATCAGAAGTTTATCCAGAACTCAAGGCTAGATTTTAAGTGATAATCTATAGCAAATATATGACAAAACCTAATGCTATGCTACAGTAGAGAATGGAAATAAGCCTTTTTTTTGTTAGCTCCCCAATATGGGCAATTGCCTAAGGCATAATTCATCAAGATCCTCCATATGAAACTCTTTGGTGTAATGACTAATGTTTAATGAGCCCTTGTCATGGCGAAAAGTCATCATTTGTCTTTGAAAACAAGATATTAACTAGGCATCGGGTGGATTTGCTGTTGTGCAAATCCACTTGCTCTGCAGCAGTTAGTGACTGCAATACTTTTCTCTATGCATGACTACTATTCTGTAGTGCTACTTTCCCATTTCTGACACTGGGAACTACTCCAACATAATTGAAACACAGCAAGGTTTTTAAACTTCTTGATCTCTCTCTCATGCTCTGTCTGTCTGCATCTCCCTCCAGAAGATACTAAATGCTTATCCTCCTTTTGATTGTGCTTTGTGAGAAAAACATGCATTTATTGTACACTTGGTATCAAACACCATGCCAAGTATTTTAATACATTAGCTGCACCATTATATGATTTTTCACAATTCTGTACTATTATTCATTTTGGAAGTGTGTGTGTGAAATGTAGTCTGTTTTCTCTATTTTATGTTTTATAATATAAATTAGGTCATTCACAGAAAGGAGGCAATGTTTAAAAAATACAGAAATCTCATTGACTAATAAGTGATTTTTCCTAGTCAAATTTTGTGCCAGGTAACACCACCTGAATAAGAAATATATTAATTCAGTTGAATGCAGTGAGATGTAAAATACACACTATCCACACTTGTCCCGTATTTTTTCCTTGGTTCTTTCTTACTACATACTCTATTTTAGAAGTATGATTATGTTAAGTTTTGTGTATTTTGACCTTGTCTCCATTCTACTTTTTTTCCATCCTTTGGTCAAGTTGTCTTCTTTTAGTTTTATTTTTTCTTTTAAAAATTATGTCTACTTTTTATTTATTAGAACTAAACCTTATTTAACTCTTAGCATATATTTTGTCAGTGTATTGTTAGAAAATAGTATAGATTTACAGCATTTAAGCTCAAACCTATTGACTCCTTAGCTCATTAATTTAGAGCATGATTTTTCAGAATATCAGAAATACATAGAGTATTTGAGCAGAAGTAGCCACATCTGCTATGTCACAGACACAGTATAGGTATTATATTCAAAACAGTAAGCACATATAGGATCACAGGCCTCACATCTAGGTAGCGTCAGGCAAGTCATGTAAATAATAAGTGACACAACTGAAATGTGGCCCTAGCTCTCATTCATTCCAAGCCATTTGTTCTTTGCAGCCTATCTAGCATGCTGCTTCTCAACTCTGCATCTTCTTTTTCGTAACCCGCTCATTTCAAAGCTAGAAACAGTGCCTAGGGAGGAGCATGCGATTCCTGCTTCTGCGCATGTCCTGCATGTGACTGCAAATGTATATCTGCTCAGATGCAAGTGTTTGTCCCAATAGCCTCAAATCCCACCTGCCAGCAATCAAAACATTTCAGCTTTTAAGGTGAATGCACAGATCTCACTGCACCCCGTGCTTTCTGGGTGAGGGAACACCTGGCTTGAACCACAATGTTTTACCTGGCTCCCAGAACAGCCACTGAGCAACTACAGCAGTTATCATCCCCATACAGAAGACGTATGCCCCACCAGTCTGAACGGACTAACGGAACCCAGAATCCGGATGGGAGTAAAATATCTCCATCATAAATTGAAACGTTTGGTGTTTGAACTGTTGCCAGTTTTTCTAGCAATTTCCATCTTAAGCTGGCTCGATACATATTTAATGAATTCTTCTGTAAAACCTTTAACAGCCCTCAACTCTATTCAAGTGGCAAATGACTCAGCAGTTTGAAGTGATGAGCAGGGTGCTGCCTCTATATTCACTACCTAAAAAAAAGTGACTTTTTAAAAATGATCCTCCCTAAATAGGGCTCCTCTCTGTACTCACATTCATATGATGTGAAAACACTTAGGCGTACCAATCCTCTTTCTTCCAAGGATGTGATTAAACAGAAGGAAAGCCCTAACTTTCCATAGTGAAGAGCTTTGTGTGGCACATACTAGAATTTCTTGTTGTATAATTTTTGTATCATCAAGCCCTAATGATTTTGAATTATGTATCACTCATTCAGCAAATGCTACTGGTGTTTCTTCCTGGGAAAGTCTCTTCATATGCTCTGAAAGATACAACGGTGAACTAGGTGAGGACATTGGTCTTAAGATGCGTCCACACATACACAGTACCAACAGGTACCAAGTAGGGGCATCTGATCCAAGAAATGGTGCTGGTTCATTCCTAGAACCAGATAAAACTCTCCAAGCTCTTAACAGTTTAGAATGGGAAGGTGCATACCAACTTTGGGTCTGAAATATCTTCAAGCTTGAGGTTCCTCATCATTTACAAGAGTCTTACACAAGCTATGTTAAATGGATAATAAAGCAATCCCTCCTCTTACCCACCCTCACAGATACATATGCATAATCACAGCACACATATTTCCAAAACCCTTTGTACCTACCAGCCTCATCCTATACTACTTACCTCTTTCCTGGCTTCTTCTGGCTCAGCATCCTTACATCTACTGTTCACTCTACCAGGAATGTTCTTTTCCTCCCACAGTCTCATGATTCTGATTCATCAACTTGTTGATTTAAAAGTCACTTCATCAATGACTGTTCTATTTAAAATAACCCTCCCTCTCAACAAACATTCCCTCTCTCCCTTTCTTGGCTTACTTTTCTACATAGAACTTCCCACATTTTGTCTGCAATATATTTTATTTCTATTTGATAGTTCTGGCCTTCCCTAGCCAGTTAATATGTAAAATCCACAAAGAGAATTTAAAATCCACAAGGAGAATTTGAATGTGTTCTCTTTGTTGAATTCTTGCAGCACAGAAAAGTGCAGACCACAAGGTAATGTCTTCTTACTCATCAGCTAGATGCTTGAATGAATGCAGCATGTACCTATGGGCATGTGTGTCTCTTTACTATACAAGACCGTGCTATACAGCAAGGTTCCTACCACATACTCAGAGAAGAAGAAGGAATCATTAGTGTGGAGCAGTCAACTATCATAAAACAAAGGGAACCCTGGCACTCACAGTGCTCCGCTTTAATTGTTATTGGAGCACACCCTTTCCAACATGCCTGGGATCAGATCAGATAAGCATTTTCCTATGAAAACTGGAAAATATTATCATAACATATTTTATAAACATGATTTTCAGTTTGGAGTTTACATGTTACCTTTCAAAAGTATGCCAAATCCAACTACATGGTATAAAATAAATGAAATCAAGTAAGGCAATTGATGGCAAAAGTACATTTTACTCAAGGTCCTCGGGAGCTGAGGCATCTTCCTAAGGGACACAGAAATTGCTTCTACATCTCATTCTGCAACCACATGGTACCATTCTTGGTTTGGGGAGGGGATTCAGAGGAGGCATCCCTTGTGGCCACACAAATTACCATATAACCTTAATAACCATGGTGGCACCTTCCCTTAAATGGTACCATGTCTTCCATATCATATATATTTTTAAGTTTTATACATGGAGAAACCAAGACATATCTTTACAAAGGCTGGTTATATAAGACAAAATGAAAAATTACATCTTATAAGTTATATCCTCCCTTTCTGTCCTGTTACTGTTGTAATTGCTGTTTTTAACTTGTGGAGAAAATTCTTTAATTAATGATAGCAAGAAGTACTCATGACCCTTCAAGGAAATCTGCTCTGTGATGATCTTAATAAGACCATCATTCAAAATGAGATTTTCTGGAGCTATTTTTTTTCAGCAATCTGAAATCACACATCTACTAATTAATGGCTTACCCTACAGAAGAATTACGTCCTATATGTATCATTGCCCTGTCAGATGATGCTCAGTGAGAAATCAAGTGCTTGTGTACCCTTGATGGATTCAGGTAACATGGGAAGGCAATAGTATTGTAAGTTTTCAAATTATTTCTATTCCATGTATCAGGGTATCTGCTAATCCTACAGACCTGTTGAGTTGCTACCATCATTAGACAAAGGCAAAATTTGTTTTCAAATGAACCATGAGGTCATTTACTGGAATCAGATCTTCCAAGTCAGCCTACAATATGTCTGTGTATAACCTCACAATACTTGCAAGGTGTTTGCACTTCAAAGCTCACAGAAATGCCTGGACACATACCAGAACTGAAGCAGATGTTTCTGGGTACAGGTGACTTGGAAAGGAGCAAGTACATCACATTCCTGCTAAGACCCACTGCAGTGGGTGTTTATTTGAGAACTTTTCCAAAATCACACTTACAGATCTCTTCAGCTTAATCAGAATGACATAAGTCACAGGTTGCTAGCTTGATCATAGTTAAACTCATGTGAGAAAAGAGAAAGTTGAACAGGGCTTAGTTCCTAGCTAGGATTCAACTTCATTGTGGCTGACCTCCCAGAACATTCTAAAGATTTCTAGCCAGATGAATGTGGATCCCTTATACTTGCTGTCCATTCTATAAAGACACATTTTACTTGTCCTCCAGGTCACCAAGGAGAGGGAATGACTTCTGCTGGTACACTGGTGCATTCTTTCACAGATGGCTTGCCTTCCACCATGCCCTTTGTCTTCACTCTTGCTGTCTCTTCTGCCCCTCACCATGGGCACTGGGAAAGAGTCATCCCTCAGGGCCCAGCAAACTCTCCCTGTATGGAATATTCCCTGGTTCCCTTTTCAAGGAAACTTCCATGTTTCTCTCCCTATGCTCTTTTATAACTCCTATACACTTCTAATACAGAGGCAGACTCTTTTCCTTTTTGGACCTCTCTCTTTTCTTTTTCTTTAATATTAAACTCAATAAGAAGAGAATTATATTTTTTAAACTTTGATTTCCCAAAGCTTACAAAAGTGACTAAATTTGTACACTCAAAAACATTCACTAGGTGGGCATGGTGGTGCATGCCTGTAATCCCAGCACTTGGGAGGCTGAGGCAGGATTGTTGCAAGTTTGAGACCAGCCTGGTCTACAAAGCTCAAGACCAGCCTGAACAGCATAGAAAGACCCTGTCTCAAAAAAGACAAAAAACAAAACAAAACAAAACAAAAATTCACTGAATGAATGAATGAATGAATCGATCAATCAATCAATTAATGCATACTTTTTTGTTTCTTCTAGTACTTGGGGATAATCACTGATTCTTTCAAGGCCTAACCTTATATTCCTCCAACACCCAAGGAGTGACTGACAGTCATTATAAATTAGAATGAATGCAGTTACTAAAATTTAGGAGTATGGTAATAAGGCAGAGGCAGATTAATCTTGAGAAACTAGGGAGTTTTTTTTCTCACCTAGAAAGCATATTCCTTGGCCCAGGGGTGACTAACACTGAAGTTGTAGTGCTCTATGGGATTCTAATCCATAGCTAGTATCACTTCTCCTTATGGTACCTGTATACGAGTAAAAGAATTAACAGATGGCTAGGGTCTATATTTGTAGACTAGAATTACAAGAAAAAAAAATTACTGTAACAAGCTCCTAAACTTACAGAAACTTTCTTTGCTTCTTTCTAGATAAGACCTTGAAAGAGGAAGAACAGTAGGAGTCAACAATGAAGAGCAGGTGAGTTCATTTTCTCAAAAGGTGAGAAAAATTCAGCAATGCTCCTGACCTGGTGTAGTGACATCAGTATAATTGTGATCAATCCTCAGCCATTGATGAGGCAGAGGAGGCCACACTTCTCATAACAAGAACTGTAATAATGGAGAAAATCACCACCTACTGATCACACTGAGTTGTTATGACAAGTCTGCCGAATGTGCAGAACACACTAGTGAAATGGAGACTTGTGTCATATTATCATTAGTGTTCTACCAATCAAAGACAGTTATGTTTTGTAGTTCACTTCAGAGTGTTCAAAAGTAGCTTTCCCAATACACTGCTTTGTAGCAACTATAAACTACCACTGTTATTGTTCCAAGCACATATATTTTGGTTAGCCCAATACATGCCACTTATGTTAGGCAAGAAACAAGTCAGTCATTCCTCTATGAAACAAAAGCCATTTGAGCTTATAAACAGCAGACACATTTTCTCCCTTACTGACAGGTCATATTTTAACAACCAAGAATAATTGACTTAATGTAGAGAATGCTGAAAATTATCATAGACAATACTAGTGAAAAAGAAACTCACATTAGTGTTTCAAACATTACCTTTAAAGCAATCTCATGGGAAAAGTATAGAGAATCGTATTTGGTTCTTAAAAACTTCCTTTGGGTCTCTAGAACCTGAACTAAATACAAAAGAACCATTAATAGAATTTGATTTTCAATTCACTGAAGCCACAGTGTCATAAAGGTGAGATAGGTCTCCTATAAATTCTTAATTTTTCATCAAAACATACAGTTGAATTCAGTTGACTTCCAACACTTTGCATTGATTTTTCAAAGGGAATGGGGGCTACCATTGAGAAATCCACCATGTCAAATTTAGCCACATTGCAGCCAAGAGAGTACAGGAAAGCCAGAGTACACTTGGCTGAGTGAACACTGTTGTAAGTTGTTATACTGTACATGCTTCTCTGAGACTGCATGCCACTTAAAGGGATAATGTGTGACTGGGAGAAATGTAAAAGAAATGTTCATTACAACTCGTTAAAAATGAATACAATTCTAAATCAATTTCCATTAGTTAAAGTGTAGATATTGCACATATCTTGGAGAATTTTATTATAAATTCATGCAAACCCTGTGAGTAATGGTGGTTAGTCCGTGTCTTCTTACTTAATAAAAAAAAAATAGGTATATGCATCCAGTACTTTCTTATTAAATAAAATATTTAAAAAATGGCACCTTGTTTCTCATGGTCATGTTCTGATTATGTCAAGCCAAATTAGTTAACTAAACAAGTCAGAGTAAACAAAAGTGACAGATAATGGAAAGCTTGCAGACACTCCCATGAAAAGCATCTTTGGACCCTATATTAGGTAGCAATTTCACATACCACCATCTGGGTATCCAAAAGGAGAAAATGCCAGTCTTCCAATGGTACTATGTTTGTGTCAACATCCGTCCTTTCTTTCTCCATCCATCCTACATGGTTGATATTTTAATCTGAGGTCTAGGACTTATGAAGATAAATGGAAGAGTAGGAGTGCTTTGTAATCTCCTTCATTTGTCTTCCCAGTTATGTGGTCTGTTCCAGTCTTGCTCTCTCTGTAAAGAAAGATTCTTCATAGTATGCATAGAATATCATCTCTCATACCTGGTAATAAATATTCTCAGATCTTGATCTGTGGATGGCTGGTCCCTTACTTAAAACTGCAGACAAGCTGTCACTGTTTGGAAGACTGACACAGAGTTCCTATGGGCATACTAAACTGTAAATAGTGTTTTAGGCGTGAGAAAACTATGAGAAATCCAGGGGAAGATTCTGATATGAAGAGTTTACAATCTGAGATAGGCATGGTGGCACACACCTATAATCCCAACACTCAGGTAAGTGAGGTAGGTGAATCACAAATTTGAGTCCAGCTTTAGCTGCTTAGTGAGATCTTGTTTTAAAATAAAAATCAAATGAAATAAAGAGCTGAGAGTATGCATCAGTGATACATATCTCTTGAGTTGACCTCAAGTATGGCACATGTACGCATACACAAACACAAACACACACAGATTTTATAATCTTGTAAAAGTGAAAGGTACTTATATGTACAATTACAAGAAGTATGATACATTCCATAATAAGGAAATTTAATGTGCTTTAGGAACATACAAAGACACATCTAATCTGTGTTAGAGAACTAGGAAAATTTCCTGGAAAAGTTGCTGACTAAGACTTGAAGAATAACTACATATTACCTAAGTAAAAGAATGAGATATAGCATGTTCACTCAGCAAGAGAATAACTACACAGATCTGCAATACTAAAGCAACAACAATAACAGGTTTTGTAAGTGTAGAAAAGTAAAATATGACTATAGCGTTAACAAGAACTTGTCTCTAAGAAGGTTAATGACTCTAAGGAGGAAGCAAAGGAAAGGTGAAGAAAGACCTTGCATGTAAGGTCAAAATTGCATATTTTCCACCAAGCCAGAGGTTTGATACCATGCATTCAGAAAAATTACTCAAGATGGAATGCTTCAGGGCTGGGGATTTAGCTCAGCGGCAAAAGCGCCTGCCTGGCAAGCGCAAGGTCGTGAGTTCGGTTCCTGGTACTGGAGAAAAAACCAAAAAAAAA
>NW_004955412.1:28555505-28647210 GCF_000276665.1 Chinchilla lanigera | reverse complement strand
ACATCATTAGTCATTCGAGAAATGTAAATTAAAACAACATTGAGATTGTATCTCACTCCAGAAAGAGTGGCTATCATTAAATAATCGTTAAGAAATCAACCAATAGCAAATGCTGGCCAGGATGTGGATTAAAAAGAAGACTTCTCCACTGCTGGTGGGAGTGTAGACTGCTGAAACCATTGTGGAAATCAGTTTGGAGATTCTTCAGTAAACTAGAACTAGAGGTCCCATTCAACCCAGCTATTTCTCTTGTGAGTATTTTCCCAGAAGAATTGAAAACATCATATCACAACCATATACGTGCACCTATGTTTATAGCAGCACAATTTGTTTTAGCTAAATTGTGGAAAGAACCCAAATGGCCATCCACTGAGGAATGGATAAAAAAGTTGTAGTATTTTATATAATGAAATATTACTTAGTTATTAAGAAAGATAAATTCAAGGCTTTTATAGGTAACTGGACACAACTAGAGACCATACTCATAAGTGAAATAAATCATACCTGCATGTGTAAACACCATACTGTCTCACTAGTGTAAGAGCCTGAAAGAGTGAATAAAAATTAGGAGGTATGAAAGATATTGTGAAACAAAAGGAAACTACTCAAAAGTAAAGAACAACTGGGATGAGTGAAAAGAGAAAAGAAAAAAGGGGAAAATTATGTATATATGTACCTACAGGATAGTTAACATAGTTGTACTACTGACTTCCATGATTTTATTGAAAGGAACTGTTAATGTTTAATTGTCTACTAAATCTTACATGACTATATTTGTTTACCTGAGTACTAATTTGAAGATATCAATATGTAATACAACAACCATTTTTAATTTCCTATGACCTTTTCTGAAATTCAGTATTGCTTGCATTCTTTGTGTTATTTTGTAAATGTATGTGTGTTTGTTAATATGTTTTCATTCTTTTGTCTTCAAAATAAAAAAGAAGAAAATAATATGCAGAATATCATAAGAATATGTAATATATCCAATATATCATTATTTAAAAAGAAGTTAAAGTGGAGATGAATGTAGGAAAAAATTTAAAAAATGAAATTTTTAAAATTACATTTATTTTAATTGGTACATAAAATTGCACATATTAACGGGGCAATGTTATATTAAAATGCATGTATACAATGCTTAAATCAGGATAAATGTATCTAACTCCTAAACAAGTGACAGTTTTTATGGTAAAATTTTCAAAATCTTTAACTTTAGGAAATTACTGTTATCTATAACCACTTCCTGAGCAGTAGCACGCCAGAATTTCTCGCTCCTATCTGACTCTATCTTAGTAATTATAGAGCAAGTTTTCTCCATGTGTTCCTTCTCTTACTCTCCCCAGCCTCTGATGACCACTCTCAGCTTCCATGAGAACAATTTTCTTACATTGCGAATATGAGTAAGATCACGTGGTAGTCCTCTTTCTGTGCCTGGCTTCTTTCATTCAATATAATGATCTCTGGCTACCTTATATTGTCACAAATCACAAGATTTCATTCTTTTTATGGCCAAAGAGTAATCTGGTGTATATCATAACAGATTACTGTACTACCTGGAGCTATTTCAAGTGTTCTGTGCTTTGGTTTTGTTCTTCTAAAAACCTTAAGATCCTTAAGATGCCATCAAAGTTTCCTGCTCCTTCTGGGGCTCCTGGTAAAGAATCTAAGCACCAGAAGAAGTTTAAGACAATCTGAGAGATGGTTGAACTACTGTATAGCACTTTTATTAAATTATTATAGTACCGTATACTGTGTTTTATCAAATTAAATTACAAAGCTACAGGGAACATAGCATATTTTACATTTGAACTATAAAAATAGGCATTTATAGGCATTTTCTGACCATATCTGAAATTTATGGCTTTTCACAAGTGCCGAACGCTCCCACATGTAACTCCCACAAATTTTAGGGATCCACAGTAGTGGTTTCATTTCCTTTGGATGCATATCCAGTAGTAGGATTGCTATATAGTATCATATGCTACTTCTACATTTATATTTTGAGAATCACCATACTGTTTTCTATAATGGCTGTCCTGATTTACATGCCTCCAACAGTATATAACCATTCTACCATCCCCACATTCTTGCCAAGACTCATTGTCTTCAGTATTTTTGATAATATTATTCTTACAGGGATGAAGAAGTATCTCATTGTGGATTTGGTTTGCATTTCTATGACGACTGGTGCTGTTTGGGAGCTTTTCATACACCCACTGGTCACTTGTATGATTTCTTTTTAGAATGGTCTAATAGAGTCTATTTGCCATATTTTAAGTAACTTCAAACTACTCTTTAAAAAAAATTAAAGGCAGATGAAACTTATTATTATGCTAGTAGGAATTGGCCTGTTTTGAAAATTTGGCTTTCCTCTCTTTAATCCCAATTTCTTAGAAGGTTGAGATAAACAGTTTTGTTTCAGCTTGGTGATGTAGAGCTTTAGTATGAGTGACTCTGATGAAGACCACTATGAGCCGGCTTTGAGCAGGATTTATATTAACCAATTGGCTGTTCATGTTTACTTGTAAGTCTGCCCAAAACTTTGGCCTCTTGTCTGGAGATGGAAGCCTTTAATGGAAGCTCAAAAGACAAGACAAGGCCCAGCTAAGGACACCTGGCTCCAACCTCATAGCTAGATGAAGACTGTAGCTGCAGGCTTGGAGATAGCATAGTTCTCCTAAATTAACATTACTTGGAAAAGTCCTTAAGTCCTGCCCAGATTGCTGCATTTTCTTCAGTATTCCCCTCTTTTGTTTGATAACATAATAAATACAGAGAAGAATGCCTAGAGAAGTTCTTTGTTTTAAGCCCAAGAATCTTGACTTCTGTGAGAGCATTTTTGATACTCTTGGAGCCCTGAAATCATACCATTTGTCTCTTTTATTTAAGCCTTCACCATTCACTCGATTGGAAGATTGCAGGCCTGATCAGTCTGCAGTAGCTAGGGGAAAATATTAATGCAATGACTCAATTTTGTTTTTTAGCTAGATAAACTGAGGGTCAGGCAGGAGCTTTATACAAAATACTTGTAATTTATCGTTAACAATTCTATATCCACAGGAAAAACAGGAAGTTGAACCTTCATGTTCACATCATACCCCCATGTGAACATGACATAGCTTTAAGAGCTAAAGCAGAAGAGTTAGGGCTGGGGATTTAGCTCAGCAGCACAGCGCTTGCCAGGCAAGTGCAAGGTTGTGAGTTTGATTCCTGGTACTGGAAAACGAACAAACAAACAAACAAAAAGAATAAAGCAGAAGAGCTTAACAGAAAAAAATTCGAGACTCATAATATGGAAATATTTTCTAAATAGTACACCAAAATGAAAACAAATAAGTTTCTCATGTCAAAATTTGAATCTTTTGCTCTTCCAAAAGACACTAGTAAGAAAATAAAAGACAAGCAACAGACAGGGAAAAAATATTTGCAAAGCACAGATCTCACAGAGGATTTGAACTCAGTAGTTTAAAAAATTATGTCTGAATTATTGAAAAAGAAATAATCTAATTGAAGAAAAATAGGCAACAAATATTTTCCCAAAGAAGACATGAATGGCCAAGAAGCACAGGAAATGATGTTAAAAATGTCATTATTAGGGAAATATATATTAAAATAACAAAATATCATTTTATTTCTTCTAGACTGCATACTATGAATAAGAAGATACACTGGGTGTGGTAGGGCACCCTTGTAATTTCAGCCTTTGGGAGTTTAAGGCAGGAGGATCACCACAATTCCAAGTCCAGCTTGGGCTATATAGTGAGTTCAAAGCCAGCCTGAACTACATAGCAAGATTCTGTCTCAAAAAAAACCCAAATTAAAACCAAACAAAGAAGGAAGATAAATATTGGCAAAGACAGGGAGAAATAAAAACCCTCATAAATTGTTGGTTAGGATGCAATATAGTGTAAATACCTTGGAAAATGCCTTGAGATTTTCTCAAAAAGTTAAAACACAATAAATAAACACAACAAATAAACACAATAATTAAAACACAACATGATCCAGAAAGTTATACTCCTACATACATGACCAAAAGAAATGAAAACATGTTTACAGAAAGATTTGCATATAGATGTTCAAAATGTTCATAGCAGCATTATTTATGGTCATTAAAAACAGCCACCTGGTGCACAGATTTTTATATCCACACATGTTATATTCATCATACTTAACAATAAAAAGGAAGGAAATTCTGACACATGCTTTGTCATGGATGAACCATGATCCTTAGACTCGGTGAAAGAAGATACAAGACACCACACTCTGCATATGATTTCTTTGTACAATAAATTCTCCAAACCCAAGTGTCTAGACTAAGAAAGGAACTTAATGGCTTCCTTGGGCCAAGGGTAGGGATGTGGTTTATATTTGCTGCAAAAGGGCAAAAGGGAGTTTTTGGAAGGATGAAAGCATTTCAGAATTGATTTATGGTGACAGTTTCATCACCTGCTAAGATTAATGAAAATTAAGGCATTTTACACTTGAAGTGGTTAAATTTCGTGATATGCAAAATATACTTCAATGAAGTTGTTTTCTTTTGCAAAGTCAGTGGCAAGAATTAAGTAAGTTAATTGCCCAGAAATGTTCATTTCTTTACTTTCTTTTCATATCATTATATTTCCCAGGGAGTGCCAGAATGAGAGCAAAATGCCTCCTCCTTTTTACCCTCCTCTTAAATAAAACATTATTTTCCATTAAATAAAAAACCCTAAAATATCTGAGTGATCAGCTCTTACTTCTAGGTAGGAACACCTGTTTACTGCCTGTTCAAGACAAAGGCTCTGAATAAGCAAATCTGAATATGGAGCTGTCTCTCTAACAGCCTGCCTTACCACCTTCCCACTAGGGCTCATGACAGCACAGATGCTTTCACAGAATCCAGCTGGAGAAGTCCAGTGTCGCTGGCTTTGCTGAGTTCCTGGTGGAGGATGCTAGCCTCAGCATGTTAGCAATCCTTATTTGCTGGCCCTAATAGATACATTTTGCCTCTAGCTAAAAGTCTGCGAATAGTTAATAAAAATAATGAGAGCAGTAGCAGAGAATTAATGGCCTCTTTCTTATGAGAGATGGTGTCCCGTGTATAGGGTTCTTGCATAGGAAAATTGTTTCATAGGCAAAATAAACTGAAAAGATCTTATTTAGCCAGTTTTAAAGTAATAGATTTTGGCTTCTAAACATCAGTAAATGCAGAAATGAAGTTTTGAGGTAAGGTTTGCTACCTCCCTTGGTTACCAAAGGGAGACCAAGATTTCTTCTCTGCACCAGGTACAAGGGTATCTGTTTGAATATTCTTGCAAAAGGAAAATGAAGAATAGACTCTCTAGGTGCCTTTGAGCTTTATCTTGTATTACCCTTTGCTGGGCACTTTATCTCTATTTTCTCTAGGGATGTTAAAATCATCAGCATATCCATGTTTTCTGCAGGGGCCATATTATACTCTCTCTCCCTCATTGTTAGCATGGCCTGTGTTGAACATAATGTGTTCTGAGAAAAGAACTATTGGACCAGACTGCAGGTGACCTGTTCCCAGATGGATCAGATTTGGGACTTCCTGTTGATGACAGATTTGAAGGATGCCATTGTTCTAGCTTGAAAAGGTCCTCAGAAGTTTTTGTGTTAGAAGCTTAAGTCCCAATGCAAAAGTGTGGGAAGGTGAGGCCTAATTGGAGATGGTTAGTTCATGAGGGCTTTGCTTACCTGCATAGATTAATGGGATTAGTGCAAGAATGTGTTGCGATACAAGCAAATTCAGTTTCCTTCTCCTTTCCTGGTCACTCTTCCATTTTTATGCTTCTGCCCTTCTGCCAGGGTGGTATACTGCAGCAAGAAGACCTCTGGTTCATTCCTGGATATCTCAGTATCCAAAACTGTAAGAAATACATTTCTTTCCTTGACCAATTAGCCTATGGTATCATAGTATAACAGCACAACATGGACTAAGACTGCTATCAATTGGAATATAATGATCCAATCGACAAGTATATTGGGTTATACAAAAAGTAAGCACCTATTGCCATTAAATTATTTATTTAATTTAAGAATGAACAAAAACAATGAGCAAAAACGCAAGAGACAAAACTCCAGTAAGGGGTTGTGAAATGGTAGCAAGCAGTTTCAGAGTACTAGAGTCAGGTGACAAAATATGAACAGGCAACAATGGTACCAGTACACATAGGAAGGAGGCCCACCTTCTATCCTACTTCCTCTTCTTCTAAAGGAGCCTGTGATAAAGTGTACGCTCTGTAGGCCTCAAAATTGTCACCATCTGATCTGTGCTTGTGTCTGTGTTACAGGACAATTCCTGTTGAAGAACTAAGGTAGTTTTCAGCAAATATATTTACTGCAAAATCCTTTCTTTTTCCCAAGTTTGCATGCTAGTACCACCATCTTATTTTTTATTTCTTCAAAAGTACGGTGGTGTCTCTGTCCTGAGGTTGTTGGGGAGAGGAAGACACCATCACAACACTCACTGGTCTCCAGTTGGCAGGTATACACAAGAGACCCACAGGGAGGTGGAAGGGAGAGTATACCCAGTGCTTTCAGAACATTGTGCAGGTGAAGGGATGAGCACCACTCACAACAGAGATGCCAGTGCAGACTGGGTCTAGAGTGTCGCCCAGAGGACCCTGTTTTAAAGGCTTAGTTCTCAGCTTGGCACTACTGGAAGTTGGTGCAAAGTTTAAGAGGTGGAGTCTAGTGATGGTCTCAGGTTAGACCGGATATACATTTGAAGGGGTGACTGGGACACTGGTCTCTTTTTCTCTCTGTTTCCTAGCTACCATGAGATGAGCAGCTGGTTCCACCACACATGCCCACTATGATGTGCTTCCTCATCACACACTTGAAATCTACAGGACCATGTATGAAATATTACAAAACTCTGAGCCACAATAAGCCTCTTCTCCTTGTAAATTGACTATCACAGGTACTTTCTTATAGTAAAGGAGAGCTGACTAACAGAGAGGCAAAACATACACACAGAGGACAAGCTAATTGAGAAATACTTTCAAACATGATGAGAGGCATTTTCAAACTATTGCAGAGGAAGAAAACTACACAACTCACATCAAATGACAGGACAGCCTGGAGAGTTTCAGGGACTGATCAAATGTTCAGATTAACTGGTGTAGTACACTTGGCAGGACTGAGGAATGTCACACAACAGGTATAAAACAATATAGTCTCCACAATGGTAGACAAAGTAGTCAGTAATGATATGTTTTGTTTAAAGTCCTTACTGTGGAATAGTACGCAGAGAGTCCTGGGTGGGTATGGTAAATCTAGTGATTATGTACAGACTGGATTTGAATGGGAAGAGCTGCAAAGCAGGGAATTCAACCAGGGTGTTATTGTTCCCACAAAGCTGATATTCATAGCTGCCTAGGAGGTACTCTGGAATGGACAACAGTTTAGGTGCTACTTTAGTTTTTATGCAAAAGATAATACCTTGATTTTGAATTACACTGGTTAACACAGAAAGGAGAAAACATGAATGAAAACTTTTGAAAGCAGGTTAACTTCAGAATGAGAGAATGCCAATGTTAGTAGCACGAACTGGTCCGTGACACAGTTGAGATGCCTTGCATGACTTCTCTGTGTCCATTTGTTTTCCTCTTCTCCTGTCTTAAAGGCCCCTCAAGTTCTAATTTATTTTCTTTAGAAGAAATGTAGATAGCAAGCTTCCAGCCCCTCAATTTGTTCTCCCTGCCAAAATCTAGACCATGCAATGAAAAGGAAGGTCCTTTACATCACACGTTAGTCAAACACCTGACCATGCAATGAAAAGGAAGGTCCTCCACATCAAACATTAGTCAAACACCTGTAACCCAGTTAAGCACAAAGCCTAAGACTCGGTACAATTCCAACAACACTTACTGAGTGAATGAATGAAGACACAATTTCTTTATAACTTAGTGCAAATTACCATGCATTATTTCCCGTAGCTCTGTCTTCTTGAAAGGGTTTTATTGGGATTAAAATACTCTCCGTCTCTCTGTTCTCCTTGGGACACCATCATCAATAACATTTGCTAAGTTTTCTGTGCCTGAGTTGGTGTGACTATGCAGTTTCCTCTCCTCCCACAGCTGTCTTTCACATGACAGAGCTGAAACCAGCCAGGGCAACTCACCCGGATGCAGTCTTTTCAGTGAAAATTTCAAGGGAGAAGAAAATGAATTATTTTGAGTTCCCACTTAAGAAAACTTTCTTTCCCTTAAGGGCTCTCCTAACAAAATGAGGAAATTAACCATATTTACCTCACTCTGCAGACAGCTCCCATTGCATTCCCCAGAACTGCTTGTCTTTGGGGGATGGAAATAATAGAAAAAGTTGGCAAAGAATTCCAGGATACGACAGCACTGGGGCATCAGGCCCCAGGGTTTCACAGAGCTACGAGGAAGGTGCCACAGAGGTGAGTAGCTTTGAAGGAAACTCACAGAGATAATCAATTGGATCACACAGGCAGACACTGAGGTATTTGTCAAAATGTCAGGGTTATGGATAATGCCAATATATTTGCTTTTCAATGCATTAGTCCTTTTAAAAGCTTAGATCTAATGTGACACTGGGCACAGGTATTTTTCTCTCCTTTGCTCACAGATCTTTTTAGGAAATACATACTGCTTTTCTTTGGGGTTTAGAATTACATAGAGATTCCCTGCCATGCGAGAGAGCAGAGGGAATAGTGTGTGTGTGTGTGTGTGTGTGTGTGTGTGTGTGTGTGTTTATTTCAGAAAAGTTCAAGAAAGACCTAGCAGTGAGTAATAGATCCATTCCTTCTCTGTGCTACATCTCAAACCCAACTGAAAAGAGAATTGTAGAGAGCATGAAGATCAGCAAAAACAGAAGCTCGGGCCCTAAGGAAGGCCAGCCCACAGCCATGTCTCTTGGTGGCTTCTGTTTTCCTTCTGTGACCAAAGACAAGTTTTGAGGTCCAGATTAGCCCATTGGCCAGAAACCTGCCTTCCCCACAGAGACGTTTGAAGCAGTGCACCATGAGTTATTTATTTGAGGCCAAAAACCTGCATGGTTGATTGGCCTAACTCAGAGATTGCTTAACCTAAAATAGAAAAAGTAAAGATAATCAAGCCCTGCTGACATGACATGGTGTGCAGAAGGCTACTCTTGTGGCACTGAAATGATAATTTTTCACATAATCAATGGGAAAGAACAATCTTCTGCTTCTTAAGTGAATTATTAGGACAACTAGAGAAAATGTCTTTTAAAATACCATGTAAGAGAATTCTTAAAGCTGGAACTGGTTTTTCATAGGGGAAAAATTCTAGGTGAAAGATTTACATATATTAGGCTGATTAATTTCTTTTCTGTTTCCAAGGTGATCTATTATTTTTCTAGGGATAGTGATGCTAAGTAGGTATTGCTGTATGTTATATTCCTTTTCATTAATGGATCTACTGTCTACTTATTTCTGGCTAGTAGATTTTTCCACCAACCCCTCACATGTAGCTTGACCAGCCTATGCTGCCTTGGAATGCCTTATGGAATAAGTTAAAGCTTTTCCAGGTAATGACAGGAGAATATTTTAGATACGTCATATTAGTTCCTCCAAATCTCTGCACTTGGACCTAGGACTAAGTCCTAGCTCATTAGCAGCTGTGTAACCCTGTCCAAGTATTTAAAATTCAGAGTTTCATTCTCTTCACATGTAGGTGATCGTCACAGTTACAATTATAGCAACAAATATTTAATAAGTTATGGGTACTTTTGTAAATACTTTATGTGCATCAACCCATTTTATTTATCCAAAACTTAGAAGAAGTTATCATAAACTCTACAAACAAGAGCACTAGAGAGGTGAAAGGATCTATCCATGGTGTGGCTGACCAGAGATCTATTAAAATCACTACACTGTATTGATCTTGGCTAAGGTGTTTAATAAATGTTTTCTTTCTTTGATCCTCCCCCAATTCCAAATCCTTATACACACTTCCTTATGACCCTAAAAAGCCACTATAGGCATACAGAATACAAAATACTCTCAGAATTCTACCATTTTATTAAAGACAAAAAAATACGTAGTTCCAGCTAAAGATCAGTCATATTACAACTGTGCAGTGACTTTCTAAATCTGGCTTTCAACATTTAACCTGCTGTCTTATTTGCATTGTAAAATACTGTATGTGTGTTGGATAGAGCACACAAGCTGTGATACAAAACCACCAGGCTAGGGTCAAGAAGCCAGCAGCTCACCCAGATCTGGAACTGATACCTACGGACACTTCATTAGTGCACTGTGCATCTATAGTAATGGGATTTATAATAACTGTTTTCATCTAACTTACTGTAAGGATGAAATGATATGATAAATGCCAAAGTAATTTGCAATTAACTGCACATTTGCACTTAAAAACAATGATGTTCCACTCTTGAAGGAAAGATGAGTTACCAAATGGCACAATTGCATCCATCTCTTCTGGGGAAGGGAAAATATAGTTACAAAATTCATTCACTATTAACAACTTTGTTCTGAGCCCTGCTAGCTGCAGTGACCAAGGCAACTGCCATTTTTGGCCACATTTCAAGGGGCCATTTATATATCTCAGCTCAGTATGCAGTCCTGCTGGGCCTACTGCAGTAGAGAATCAGTGGCTCTTACTGGAGTTAGTACAAAAGGTAGAAGATGAAAAAAAATCCAGATTTGGACAACCTTAAAAAATATAAAATATACTCTTTTCAATCCCATAAATGGAGAAAGAAGAGACTTCCTGGGATTCCTACAAGCTCAATACTTGCAGAATGCTTGAGAGAGAGAGAGAGAGAGAGAGAGAGAGAGAGAGAGAGAGAGAGAGAGGGAGGAAGAGAGAGAATCGAAATGCATAATTTGCAGCAAATGCTGGAGACCCAAGTCAAACTTTTTATCTAACTTAGCACAAGAATATTCAACTAGATGGACACCAGGAGATGTGATTTCAGCCTTTTTATTGCAGAAAATAGGAAGAAAATAACAATTACTTTTCTAAAAGAGAAAGTGCAGAGATTCATTCTCCTACAAAGGTTAAGAATGATAGTGACTATTTCTTCCTTCTTTCTCCTTCCAGCCTTTCCTCCCTTTGATATTCATGGAGCAAAACCTAATGCATGAAAAGCCCTCCAAATTGCTGGTATTTCAAACTGCAGTTTCATTCAGATTAGAGAAACCAGTTCCATGGCAATCACCATTTTTTTGATAGTGTGAAAATGCAATTTCATCAGTGCACTTAAACCCACAGCCCAGGTCTCCCTTCTGGATCTGAGTCCTGGCTTGCAGGGCAGCCAGCTGACCAAGTTTTCCTGAAGACTGGGGTCAGTGAACACAGCAAAGAATCAAGTAGAATCTTTACTAGCATTCTTCTCTAAGAGGTTCCATAGCTAAAAAGTATTCATAAAAGACTTGTCTTATCCCATTTTGAACTTGGAGCAGCTATGCAAATTGGCAAACCAGTGAAAGAAAGCACAGTCTTGGGCAGGAGAATGTTACAGGCACTATCTTTCACCTGGCCATTGTTCCAGCTGTTACTGTAAGCAACAGGAGAGAAACACCCCCAGAACTCCTGCATTGCATTCTGAGCACTTTACTTCCCTTGCTCTCTACCCCACTGCCACAGCCACTCTACTTTTCACCCTATTTTTTCTGACTCCCTTGGCTGCCAACCTTTCTGTCTATCTCATACTTACTTTCTCTGCATGTTACTTGGACTCTCAGCACTCACTTATGGGCCTCCCCATCCCCCTCTACCCTTCTCCTTGCCTCTTTCTGGTTATTGATAACATGTCTGGAACAGTCCTCTCTGCTTGGCCTGATCCTTCAGGAGTTCTTGCCCAAGCTTGGCCCTTTGTACCTGCTCAGGCCCACCCTATCAAACCCAGTCAGGCCAGGTGACGTGACAGGGGATCTGAGCTGGGTTTTTCAGCAAGTAGTTATATGCTTGCACATCCAGCACGTCAGAGCACTCTGGCACCTAGCTTGGGGTAATTCAAAGTTAGAAAACTAGGTCGTTGGATTTTTAAAAAGTTGTCCAAATGTATCCATCTGACAAATAAATGTCAGGTCCAAATTTACTCCCTCGAATTGCACACTTTTAATATGTGTTTCATGGAATGTCTTCTGTCAACTTAGCATTTTAATTTTGCAAAGATATGAAAAAATAAACAATTCAATGCTGACCAGCAACAAAGAGCTCAGGATACAAGAGGCTGCAGGGATGAGTGGAATGAGGTAAGAGAGTCTCGAGATGGGCAGTGAACTTAGAAAGGAGGAGGTCATTATGTACTAAAATCTCCACAACACAGAGGGTAAGGGATAGACAGCTGGGGCAGATTTGAAAGGATTGCATGAGTAGTGCAGTAATGCACTGTGAAGGGAATGAAACCCCTGAGGGTATAGTATGACTTAGTAGACACTCATGGAGGTACCAGTCCTATAGAAATGTAGGATACTATGGAAGACTGAGGTCAGATTGTTTTTGCTTATGTTGGCCATTGTTTCCACAAAAAGAAAAAGAAACAAATAAAACAACAAAATATCCCAAATAAATAGAAAATCCTTTATGACCCCAGGAACTTACATTCTACTTTAAGCTATCATATCAGGTAAAAGATATCATATGTTTTACAAATAGCCTTTGAAATGTTTTAAAATTTAGTTTTATCTTACTAACACCACTTCACAGATGAAGAGGAGTGAAGTGTCATCCTTGGAAACACAGACATTGCTGCAGCACCACGAAGATTGTAGCCAGACTGATGTTTCATCTTTTCAACACTTATTCCTTCCCCATGTCCCTACAGCCCTGATCTTACTGAACTGATATTTTTGAAACCTGACTCTGCCTTTGATCCATTCTGCTTAGTCATTAGCTCAAACTATTTGATCTCTCATAAGTCATAAATATTCTGATATTGAGATCTAAAAAGGATCCATTTCCCTAACATTAGCTTGGAGCTGCCCTTTCTGGAAGATTCCTTGACCCCTTCCTTGTACTCTAAGATCCATCATACACTTTTTTTTTATAAGATATTGTTAAAATGACTTCAAGCCCATTTCCAATATTGAATATAGTGGTTCAGACTGAAAGTACTGGTCTGGTCAGGAGCTGCACAAGGTTAGTTTCTGGTCTTTTGATTTTAAAGGCAGAATTTTGTGTTGTTGATAGATCTGGAACACATTTTGCTTACCAGCCCATAGCTAAGGACAGTTGGCTTTAAAGGTATAGGTAGTATAAAAACATGTAATGCAAATAAGTTCAAGAGCAGCTGTGACAAATGTGGCTTACCCAGGGTAGTGCCAGCAACATGATCTGAACTCACAGATCCCGCTATTGGGTAGCATCATAAATCCAGAGAGATGTGCTAGCAGGGGGAAACCTGGGAAGAAAGAGTTTATCGCTAAATCATGGCAGAGGTAAATAAATATCTTAGAATCTAGATGATCATCCTTTCAGAAGATGACCTGTGGGAACAGATTTATTCATCCTGCACTGAAAGCCAGCAGAACTAGAAGAAACTCCGATCCTCAGGCTTTGTTCACAAAGGAGGAAAAGGGAAGGATAATGTCATTTTTCACATGTCTTAGAAGCTATGATGTTATTTTATTTTATTCTTTGAAGTTGAAACACTACAATTAAATCTCAAAGTACTGTAAGTATTACATATCTCCATATAAATAAAACCATAAATCAATGGGAAAAAAGCCCATGTTATACTATGTGTCCTGACTTTTTGTGGAAGAAATTTATGGTCACCATGAGCTAAGCAAGCTCATGCTGTGACAAGGTCTGCCTGGGTGAAAATGAAGAGCTCTTTTCTATGGTTTTACTAGTTTCTAGCTTGACTCAAAGGACAAAAAAAAAAGAGCCAAGGAAATTTTATGTTTACTCACATCAGCTCTTCCAATCTTTGCCAGTATAACCATGACAAAAAGTGGTTACAATAGTGTTGTTTTATTTTGGTATCCCACATCACAATGTATGAAGTTTCCAGGCAGATTAGCATGACACACATACTGTAAGGAGGGTGATCATTATGTCCATTTCACAGGTAAGGAAAACATGAATAAACACCAAGAAAACTGTACAAGGAGCCAGGAGAAGTAAAAAAATTGATCTGAGCTAGCTGCAAGTTCAGGCCTTCCTAGGAGATGTTTTATGGAGTTCACTCTCCCATATAACTATAGGACACTCAGGGTCTCCCAAGTTCTGGAGACAGCCAGAGAAATGGCAGAAAAATACTGCCCAACTCTACCAAAAAAACAAGACCCAAATTGTTTTGAATAGTAGGAAGAATCACAAGACTCATGTTTTAAAATCAAGAGACTTAGTCCTGGCTGAGGAAAAATCACACTTACCTATATTAAGACACTATCTACTGTTTCTTTGAGGCACTTCTCACAAAAAAGTTTAGGTTTAATTGTGTGGTCACTTAATTAAGCCTGTCTTTACCAATAGACTGGAAGTTTCATTAAAGCAGTGATTTTATTTGGGCTTTTGCACACCATTTTATCCCCTCGTCTAGCACAGTGTCTGGCACTCAATGAGTATTAATTGAATGGTTGAATGAATGGACTAATAAGAGGACCAAGATGCTAAAGAGGGATAGAAAATAATACAGCTTTCAATTTAGAATAAGGAATCTCCTATTAACTAATTGGAAGACTAAGATAGGGCAGTCTGCTTAACACAGCCCACTTCTTTTCTGTATGTTTCAGAATAGAATCCTATCAGTGTGGCCTTTATTTTCAGCTCCTGGCACCTCATTATGGGGCATCAAAGAAAAACCAACTGTGCGAAGGGTGAAAATGAAGGAAAGAGTGGGAGAAGGAGCCCGATGGAAAAAAATAAAATTTTCTGGTACATTAGGACAGTGATAACTGTGGAGAATGTGACTTCCCAAAATGTCAGGTGGGCGATAGCCATGATTGATATTGCTTTCCAAGAGACAGCGCTCACTCCTGTCCTAACAGAGCATACGTATACATTCAGGGTCTTACCAGGTAGCAGATCCTTTGTTCTGACTGCATCTGAACATGTAACCAAACTTGTTGGAAGACACTGGAGTCAGATTCTTAAAGCTAAGTAGTCGGAGTGGATCTTTCCCTCAATCTTGGCTTCCTTAGTAGTAAATTTAACCAAATTGAGTCAGGTGGATTTGGTTTCAACTTCAGCTTCTGTGTTTTCATTGTCCTTCCTTATTTTGTCTTCACACAAGCCTTATCAAAGTCACCATGAGATCAAGTTAACATATACAGCATCCCAAAATGGTAAATGTCCCCAAGTGAGGGTAATAATTGCCATGCACTCAGCATCAATGATTTCTTGTTAAAGACTGTTAGCTGTTAATAGCAAGAAAATGAACATTTCTGGAGGTTTTCAGATTTACTGGTCTTTTTTTTTGTTTGTTTTTGTTTTTTTGTTTTTTTTCTGGTACCGGGAACCGAACTCACACCCTTGCACTTGCCAGGCAGGCGCTTTTGCCACTGAGCTAAATCCCCAGCCCCTAGATTTACTGTTATTGAACACCCAGTTTCTAATTTGGAATCAGGTGTAATTTTTTGCTTCAGTACAAAATAACTTTGAACAACAGCTTGGGTTTGAAGGAGTTGATTTTCCTAATGCAAAAAGTATCTCACTGATATTGTAGTTCTCTTCTGCTTGCACGTTCTCCATCTTCTGGCTATGGTAATAGAAAGAACCCCAAAGTTGAACATTTTGAGTGAATCTTAAAAACCCAGTTCTTTCTCCTCGGTAGCCTGTGTTACCTACAGCAGCTCACAGTCCTGCTTATTTTGTCTCTGCTTATCCTCCTACATTATATGACTCCTTTTTCTGGGGCCCATTTCAAGGACTCCAAATATTTAATTTGAGTCCTGTGCATCCAGGTTGGATACAGAGTAGGTGCTCCAAAGAAATTGTTGAATAATTTAATTAACAGTGGAGGCAAGTCTTAAAGTAAAGCAAGGATTATGCTCCTCCCCTGGGACATTTGCTGACATGAAAAAGTATGCCATGAATTAAGATAACAGTGTAATATTATGTCCAGAACTGAACAGAGCTCAAACAAAGACATTGTCACCAGACTGTTCCTAACAAGTACCCCTTCCATATCTGGGATGCCAAATCTCATTCAAGTCTTCTTCAAAGACATGTTCTAAGGCTTCATTAATGTTTATAAAACATTTTAAAATCTCCCTAGTTGTCATTAAGGAATGAAATGCTAGTCGTAGTTCTAGCCCAGCTGGAAGTCAAGTTCATCAAACATCTAGAGGAAGAATTCGCTAGCTAATTGGAATTTGCTTGTTTTCAGACACCTGCCAGAAGTTTTTCACACCCTACATCTTAACTACATTATAATTTATGGGATTTAGTTTTATTTTTCCTGACCTACTTCCTGGAAAATATCCCTTGCATCAACTTGTTCGTGATCTAAACACCTCTACACAATGTGTTACAATGACAAATGTGAACATTTGGAGGGGCCCATTTGAACTTTCACCCACTAAAGAGAGTTTTCTTCTTCATTAATAAGTCTTGAAAAGGCTGAGATCAGAAACTCAGAACTAAGCAATTGGCGGGAAACTCCTGGTCGGTGTTTCTAACTTTATTTATAGGCAAGAACAATGAAGAGATAATATTGAGACACTAGTAAGACATCTCAGTGTAATTTGAGCTCTGTCCGATAATCAACTACAGAACAAAGAAATCTAATTTTGCATGTTCAAGGCTCTAGCTGATCTCTAGCCCTGAGGGTACTAGAGCAAATTTCCTAGTGTCACCTGTTGATTGCCCTTTGCCTCATTAAATGACTGTAGATCAATGAGCATGCAGAGTCAAAAGACAGCTCTATCCTAGGAAAGGCAAATTGCAGACCAACTTCAAAGCCGCACACCTGACCTCACACAAAAATGTTCCCGTTTATTACTTTGCACAACTGTGTGTTTCAATTTATTACACTGATGACTTACCTTGTTCTACTCTGTGTTCAATTATGTATTTCCTGTTCTCATTACAGACCTTCAAACGACTGGGAAAATATATTCATTTAATGCTTTGTCTGTTCTTTTAAAATTTTTATCACTCAGAAAGAAAATGGTTTGAGCATTAACACTGGGTATAAACTCAGATTGGTTCTGTGGGTTTAAATTACTCAGATAATTGGAGCAAAGAAACTCTTTCACTTAAAATGGTTGGATAGTATCTAGAAAAATATACTTGGGGTCTGAATTACCTCAGTAATTTGCATACATTAAGATGCCTGATCTGTAACACAGGAAGCAGAATGTAATTAAAAACTGTTGGGGTCCAAAGCAGACTAAGAATACCTGGGTGAGATTTTGGGAAGAGATGGAGCAAAAGTTTGAGACACTTGTGTTGTAGTTTACAATTTCCATTTGCTCAGTTTGTGATCTGAGACTATCTTCTTTGTGGGAAAAGGAGACCTACTTGTTACCTCTCATTTTAATGTACATAATTTAATTTATTCTGCATATATTAAAGGTCAAAATTAATCAAATAGTAACAAGATACATAGGATGAACTATATATGTTCATTGTTTTGCTCATTCCATAGGAAAAGAAGCACACTAAGAATGACCTCAGCTTTGTCTTATATTAAAATTAGTCCTGCTGGTGGTGGGTTATAACTTGAGGAAGGAAAGACTTCTCACTTATCACTCTGTTTCCTGGGGTTTGAAATGTATTTATGGAGGACAGTAATGAGATATGCCTTAAATAGTAATGTTTGTTAGGAAAGTAATTCCATCCCTCCATTCATCCTAAAGGGTAAATGAGTGGGGAATGAATTTGGGGCTTTCTATTTTCAGTGCTTCAGAGCCATTGACTGAATTCATAGGCAGACTAAGAATCAAGGCAGCTATTTCCTCTTGAGACCCTGCTATTCCTCTGCCTACGAATTCCTCCTCCTCCTGTTACCAAGTCTGGACAGTGCTTGCCCCTAACTAGCTACCCATCATTTCTACTCTCTCTAGTCTTGAGTATGTCTATGTCTCCTTTAGAATGTTGTTAACCTCCCCAGCATGGTAATAAAATTATTTTTATCCTAATTAATAAAAAAGTATACCTTAAGCATTTTAAAATAGAAACAAATGGTATCATGATGAAGACATCATGCCATGACTTAATACTGGAATCATTAATTAATTGAAAACACTAGGTGGAATATATAAAGTACTGGATGAACAACCATTTTATTTAGAGTACACCACAGCAGGCAATCTATTTGTTTCCCTAATTCCTTTTACTAATTTAATTCACTTTGAAAGTCATAAGGGTCAGGAATAGTATGCTTGCTTCATCCTTTGCCCCTGTTCCTTATTTATCTGATAAACCTACATGAATTTCTGAAACATTATTAAGGACTGTGCTGAGTGCTATGGAGATTTAGAGGAAGTGATTAAGATGTCTGCTGGGTTAGGGCTTGTACTGATCATAATCACTCCCTCACCTTGCCTCTTCCAGACATTGTGAGGAGCAAGATATGGAGTTTCTGGATTCCTCACTCTTCCAAGGTCGTTGAAACAAATGCACAGCATCCCTATTATCCAGAGCCTTACTATAGAGGTATTTTGCATTTTATCTGGTACCAAGCTCGTTTTTTGTTCACCCTGGCTTTAAGTAACTCTTTTTGATTTACATTATTCTCATTGTGATCTCTTCTTTCAACATCACAGAGCTGTGCTTCAGCATCACCTAGCTGTGCCTCTTCTTTGCCACCTTCGTGAGGTGAAACACTTTCCATGGTGTGCAAATAAGGAAACCTCCTTGAAAGGCAAAGACACAATCTGGAACTGCCTTTGCTGAGAAACTCTCCTCATTAAAAAGGCATCCGATAACCTATTTTGAAATATAAAACAGTCCTTTCAGGCAGCAGTTGAAAAACAGTATTTTAAGATTTGTCTTGAACACCTCTTTTCAAGGGCTGCTTAATGAATTCCTGAGTTTAAATGGGAGTTAGAGAAGAGAAGCCTTTGCTTTTTCTTTGTTCTCTCAAGAAATTAATACACATTGTGATTTATGGAGACGATTCCAAGGCACGTGTACCTGAGGTCGTGTTTGCTAGGCACATCTTGCAGCAATTCATACCTTGTGCTATCTAGGGATGGACAGGCTGCCAGGTATGCACCCACAAGAGCAGATGGCATAGTCAAACTAGGACAATTCAAGAAAAGTTTATACAAAGAAAAACAATAAAGGTGCAGGTGGGATGTCAAGGAACCCCAAGGGATGGTACAGGAACCCTTGGCTTCCAGTGGTACCTGGTGCTAGCTCCAGGCCTAAAGCAATCAGGGAAGGACAGAGTTATCACAGCCTAGACTCACAGAAGCAGACTGCATGGGAAAGAAGTGATCTTCTCTGGAAGGATACAGCTATTGTTCAGGAATTTTAGGGGAGGAGTCAGAAGAGCAAATATTCCTTCCCTTTCCACATGGAGTTCCACTGTGGCACCATCAGGCACAGGAGCCCTCTGAAGATTTCCTTAGATGGCAGTTTCCTTGGGCAGAGAGCACGATGAACAGAGGCGGTGAGCATTTCCTAAGAGGCAAAAGGAAGACATCTGGTATAAGCAGGGAGCGTGCTGTGTCACCATCACCTCCCCAGGCGCCTGTCGCAGTCCACCAGGTCTCTCCTTTTTGGTAAACGCACACATCCTGATTTGCCCAGGACAATGTCTTGTGTTTCTCCTCATAAATGAGAAGTATGCATTCTCACTCTCAAAAGTGCCCTGATTTGGAAGATAAATTGTCTGCTTACCTTACTGTTATGTTTTACATTGAGATGTTCCCCAAAGCCTCGTTGCTCATAGGTAGGGCTTTGGGGAGGGGATTGGATCCACTGATGAGTTCATAGTTAACGTCATGTTCAGAGGTGAGGCCCGGTCCTGGGTGGAGAAGGTGTTCTCTGGGTTGTGGCTTGGAAGGTTCTGTCTCCTTCCCTTCTCCCTTGCTTCCTGCCTGCCAGCCCATGAGTAATTCTTCTCAGCTGTATCCTTTTGCAAGGACACTCAGCCTTGGAACCAGTTAACTATTGATTGAAATCTCTACAAACTGGGTGGCCAAATCAACTTTTCCTTCCATTGAGTTTTAGGTGTTAGGCATTTTGCCTGAGCAATGAGAGAAGTACCCTACTTCAGCTCCTCACCCCATGGAGTTTGTTCCTCCAGATACTAGAATGACTCTTTGAATCAGCTTAGTTGAGGCTTCCCACACCATTTGTAAAATATAAAAGTCCTTTACTTGACTTCCAAGACTGAAGTGCTCTGCCTTCCTTCTCTCTGAGTTAGCTTTCTGTCACTGTGACAAAATAGCTGAGATAACCAACTTTCAAGGAGAAAAGCTCTATTTATCTCACAGTTTCAGAGGTTTCAGTTCATGTCTGGTTGGCCCATTGCTCTGGCCCTGTTGGGAGATAGTGAGTCATGGTGGGCGCATGTGGTAGAAGAAGCTGGTCTCCTCACAACAGCTGGGAAGAGAAAGAAAGAGAAAGAGGAGGGCTGGGTCCTCCTATCAATTTCAAGTGGACACCCCCCAAGTGACCTTACTGCCACCAACTAGTTCCCAACATATAAATGTTCCACTACTTCTCAACAGTGCTATGGGCTGAAAACCAAGCTTTGAGCACATGGACCTTTGAGGACATTCAAGATCCAATCTCTGGCAATCCTTCCATGTTCCCTGGCTTCCTCTGCCCCAGACAGTGTCTCCTTGACCTTTCTCAGGAAGCCATCCACACTGACACCTCGGACCTTCGTCCTTGCAGGCTCTCTGTCAGGAAAGCACTTTTCCAACTTATACTAAAACTTTTTGTCTCTCTCACTTCTTTTATCTTTTCAATGAAAATCTAACCTGTTAAAAATCTTCCAATTCTATGTTCTCTCTTGCAGTCAAATTCTTCCCATTTCCCTGCCTTATTTATCTTGTTGACATTCAACACCATCTGTTTGTATATTTTTCTGCCTTCCTCCATTGGAAGAGAAGTTCCTTGAAGGTGGATATATTTCTGTTTTGGTAAATATCAAAATCCAAAAATATAGTAGAGTGTGTGATAAAATTGCATGCTTAATAAATATTATTTGAAGAGATAAATAAAAATTACGGGTATAGAAAATAGAATTGGGCTTCAATCTGTGAATAACAGGATGATTTAAATATCATTAAACTAGCTAAGCAACTGGAGAATATATGCTGTATCAATTCTAAGAAATAATCCAAAAGAATGTTAATTATTAATATTGCTCTTGAATTATCATCAGCACAGAAGGTGAATAGATAAACTAAATTATATTTCAAACTAAATTATATTTGTTTCATTCATTTGTATCTTTGGTTATATTCTATTTTGCACTTATTTTTCTTAAATTTGTTAAGAATATTTCTATTAAGTGCCTTTATTCCATAAGTAAGAACTTCATTTATTAAAGTATTTATGAGTCATATTGAAAACACAGGATTTTGTTTGGTTTACTCAGACCCAAACAGGATCATGGAATTAGCTCAGGTCACACAGCTAGCCAATGATGGAGAAAAGGTACAATGTCTCAAAACAAAAAAGGGTTCAAGGTTCAGATGACAGAAATGTTTCCTTTAAGAAAATTCCCATGATAGCCTATCTCACTAGAATGACTTGTAGATCTGTATTCTCTCAACCCTATCATCCAGGCAGCAATTTCATTCTTTCCATCCAGTCCACCAAAAGGTGGCAGAGTACACAAACAGCATGGTACCTGCCCTAACTGAAAATAAAGCAGTATTCACTTTATACTACATACATTTTCTTTGACGGCCTAAGATAATTCATATATTCTGATGAAATGGAAATCAAAGCCATGGTTTGTCTTTTTAAAACATGAGAATCTGTTTTTCTTTTTTAATAATTATCATCACCCAGATGTTCTATATCCTTATCCTCAGCCTCAAGGAAAGTCATAATTTGAAAAGACTGAAGGAAAAATGAGAAAGACCATCAGCACTGTGATAGCTCTAGGTTTCGTCTAAGCTTCATACATAAGGTTTTCACCATTTTTATGGATGAAGATGTTGAAACCCATCACAATTGCATAACTTGACCACAATGACTCAATAATTCTGATATATAATAGGACCAGAGTTTTAACTCATATCTGTCTCTGGCTAAAAGTAATGACCTTTACTTAGACCATTCAGTCTTTTCATTTCTAGATTTAAAGAACTAAAAGGACATTTTATTGCTAGGGTTTAAGGCAAGTCCATGTCCAGGCTCTATGGGTAAAGGGATCTAAAGCAATTTCAAAGAATCAAAGTTAACTCAATCGAATTTAGAACCAATTTATTTCCATTCTCTTGAGGAAGAAAGGTGTCAGCTATTACCATTCCTACCACCAGACTGTGTCATTTTCAAAGGACCACAACTTCACCTATTGTCAGTGAATTCTTAAATCCTTAGATTTTTTTTTTCACTCTGAGCCCAAGGTTTTGGAGGCTCAAGATTTGCTATTAAAGCTCACAGGTAAGATTATTCCCTTTATATTAAAAATTAAGTTAAGTTTACTTTTCTAAAGTGAGATTATGGGGGAGGACATTGATTAATGAACATCTCTCTCCATTACAGAAGATAAATTCCATAACTATTCACACTACAGAAGGTTATTAAGCATTAAATATTCATGTAGAGATCAGCTTTTCAAGCTTCATCTTTCCTTTCCCAGCACCAAAAACATGACCTGCCTGTAACAACAACAACAAAGTCAATATCCTTATATGTTTCAGGAACACACTAAGTTCGATAATGAGCGTTTGTTAGAGCCACCCACGGTGTGCTCACTGAAGTGTAATATGATTATGATATTATCTGTGACCTCTAGGGAACTTCACTATACAAGAGCCAGAATAGGTGCTCATATTTGATAAATTTCTACTTTAACAATTTTGCTTGAGTGTTCAAATAACTCATGGCATTTTAAGCTTGTTTGAAGTATAGGAAACCTATGGACTACAGACTAGGGAACACCTTATAAGACTCAGACAGCAGGAAAGACCTAAAATTTAGTTTTCTTGGACCTCAGTAATGTCTCAGAGACATCTCCTTTTCTCCATCATTACCCTTATGGCTTCACTATAGGCTCTTCTTTTCTGTCACCTAGGCCTTTGCTTCTCAAAACATGGATGCTTATTAGAAATGCAAAATGTAGGACCCCAGCCAGATCTCCTCAGCAAAAAGCTACATTTCTGCCACATCCCCAGGCAATTTATACATACATCAAAGTGTGAGGGGCACTGATCTAGAATCTTCTGCTTGCTTGTCTGTGTTGGAATCTGTTCACTATTTGCATAGTAAACAAGATCATTTTTCTACAGTGTGCATCTGGCCTAGTAATTCCTCAGTTTAAAAGTTTGCAAGAGCTCTGTGCTCACAGTGGTACCTCCAAATATCACGTCATGATGTGTGTAGCTCCTCGTGTCAACATGTCATTCCAAAATCAACTGCCTGTCCTGTGACTCACCACTCATCGCCAGTTCCAACCACAATTATTGGTCCAAAAATGTCCTCAGACAAGTTTACATATTTTCACTGCCTTTTGTGTAGAGTCAGATCATTCCATCTAATTAGGAAGCCCTTCCTTTTCTTTGCTTTCCAGGTTCCAGTGGATATTCCAACATTCTGACTCAGCACTAAGCTCTTAGCAGGAATTTATAAGGTATCCTCACTCAGAACTGATGATTTCCTTTTCTATAGTTCCAAGGTCTCTTATTTATACATCAATTGTTCAACTTACCCAGAGTCTTTGACCCTGTAAAGCTATAGATTTAATCATGATGATGGCTTTAGCTTAGGCAGCTAAATAGATGCCAGTTGTCATTGTATATTATTTCATTAATTGCATCATAATACAACAACTGAGCAGACAGGAGCAAAATGGATTTGAATTTTAAGTCAATATACTATGGTTTTCTTTTCCCTTTTTTAAGTGCATTATGCAGTGGAAAGAATAGGTCTTTGTCACTTCCTAGTTACATGATCTTTGACAATTAACCTATATGATAAAATTTAAGAAGAAAAATAAATAAGAAAGGGAAATATATATATGTATATATACATATATATATACACATACATACATGTGGATAGCTAGGATAATTATACTGCTGATGTCTATTGGTTTATTGAAAGGAGCAGTTAATGCTTAAATTTTTTGACCAATTTTGCATGCTTATATCTGGTAATCTGAACAATTAATGTGAAGAAAACCACATGCAATATAACAACCATTGGTGAATTCCTACCATCTTGTTTAGAGAATCTCTGTATTGTTTCTAATGCTTTTATAATTTTTTATTCTTTTTAATGGTTTCATTAATCTTTCATTCTTACCTCTGGTCATCTGAGCAACTTCTTTGAAGATAACAATAGATAATATAACAACCACTGTTAATTCCTATGATTTTAATTTGAAACCATGTATCATTTTTATTGTTTTGGTGTTGTTTTATTTTTGACTATGTTGTTGTTATTTTGTTATTTTTTATTTTCTTTAAAATAAAATTAAAAGAAGAAAAAGAAAAACCCTCACCATCTTTAAAAGATGAATAATAAGCAGGACATGACCTAATCTCAGAACTCAGGAGGCTGAGGCAAAAGCATCGCTGTGAGTTTGAGGCCAGGCTGGGCTACATACTGAGTACAAGGCCAGACTGCAAGATCTTGTCTCAAGAAAACTAAGATAAATAGTAATCAGAGATGTTTTTCCGGGATAATTGTGAGAATAAAAAGAGATAATTGATGTGCAAGTGTTGCGATAATTAGAAAGAACTATATATACAATACTCATTATTTTTCATTTATTTCCTTAATATGACCTGAATTTTTTTCCTGAAAATTGTGATAGTGTCTATATTGCTAAAATTATTTAGAAATGGTATCAGTCCATATAGCAATGAGTTTGGGCCACAAACACATTGGCCACCATAAAGGGAAAATCTGCATGGTGTTAAGTTGCTACTCTAGCAGCACCAAAACTACTGATGCAAATGAAATTTTGGAAAGTGATTCATGTAGGAAGTAACATTTTAATTAACCCCCAATCCCAAATACTGGGCCTAAAGTTATGAAAATCCTCTACTAAAAAGATATAACATTATTGGCTCTTACTTTATCTAGACAGACTACAACTATAAAATTCATTAAATTCTAGAATCTTAACATTATAGATCCATCATTGGCTGGACTTTCTCTTTATTCATATAATTTGGTTGCCTAGTGCCAGCACCCCTGAACATCTGATCACATGTTTCCCTCCACACCTTTTTCTAACTATTTTATATTCAACTTTGCTTCCTAGTTTGAGCCAAAATTTCTAAAATCCCTCAGATTTGATCATTGACAATTTAATTGTCATGTTTATGCCATACTGTAAGTCCTTATATCCTCTGTGAGGATGGCCTCATAGCCCTAACTGCCAGACATCTCTGTAGTCCTTGACCTCATCACTTAGCAAGTCACTTCACCACACATGGCAACATATTCCACTGACTTATATATACTCCATTGCTTCCTCTGGGTTGAAAACTCCATGGAGTTACTTATACCTAGATTCTTCCACTTCTTACTCTTAGACCTTGAACAAGACTTTTCTTTTCAAACTGACTCAGCACTCTGGACCCAATTCTTTATCAGTAAAAAATAACAGTGCTCAGTTTTTCAACCATCAGATTAAACTAGATGATTTTCAAGTTGAGCCTCAGTTGAAACAATCTATAGTCTTTTCTATGGGTTGACCCTTACCTCATCTTTATACAGATTCTTCTAAAGCAAGTGAGTTTACTTTGAATCAAAATTCACAGCCACCACAAACCCACATCTGTCCTAATACTTGGGAGAGTAATGCAGGCTCTGTCACTGTTCTACCACATAACATCCTATTATTCTTCTGAAATGGAAGATTAAGTTTCCCAGCGTGTCTGACTGAAGGCCCAACATCACCGCATACACAGCCATTTGCCTGCAATTCCCCTGAGGAAGGTTATTAACAACAACTTAGTCCCTGATAAATGACTGTGTTTCTAAGGTAGTGGTTTATATCAAGGTTCCTAAATACACATCATTTAAATCTGCCCAGACAGCCATGTGTCAAATAAACAGCTACTGATTATTAAAACACACAGTCATTTCTAGGCAAGAAGCTGCTGTGTAACTCTAGATGTTGTCTTAAACATTCAAGTGTACTTAATAATCCATACTCTCTTCTCATTACTTTATTGAAAAACATTTATAATTTTTCTGTGAAAGACGAACGGCTCATTGAGTCTCACCTTCAATCCAGAAACATACTTGGTACCATGGGGTTCAATATTGCCAAAATAACAGGAAATTCCTCATGGAATGTTGGTGAGAAAGAACATAATGACCTTCAAGGTCCAGTCCTGGTTCAGTGACCAAGGGTCCTCTCCCAGCATTCATACAAAGGTATTCATGTAATTACTTATGCCTAGGTGTCTCTACTTAAAGGACAGTTACCAATTCATGAGGCAGCCTCTCTTTTCTAAGGACAGACCTCAAGAGTTTAAGAAGCATTTCCTCTTACCCTTGTTTCTATTAATTACCCCAGAATAAGCTACCATCTCTAAGTGAAAAAGAAAGAAGATATATATGATCTTAATAGTAACAGTAGTGAGGGGTTGATAAAATGTTCTGTGAAATTATCCTGGCCAGTGTTTCAATTCCAGCTATCCACTATGGTAACTGATAACCCTTCATAAGTTTTCTATTTCTATAAGCTTTACTTCTACCACTAGTAAAATAGATTACAATTATCTCAATGGATCATTGTAAAGATTACTTGAAATTTTGTATGGGAAGTACACACTGCTCTTTGCAAGGAATATGCCCCAGTACTGCCGATTTTAGTAATACCAACTGTGGCACTGAAGCACGAATTTATTATGGCTTGTTTTTGTGAAGGTAGGTGTAGTGTTTATTTGGAGTCCTCTCTTCTCTGGGTTTAATATGCTCAGGCAACTTCTACACAGTCCTGTGTGTGAACATACTCCTGCTTCCCGCCTTTGACAGGCTTCTTCTGTCTAGCCCTGGTAAGTTCGTGCATGGGTGCCCTGGACATAGGACCACTGCAGGCAGTGTTGAAACTCTGATCTTACTCCTACCAGTTGCAGTAGCTACATCAACATCATGAAGCTCCAGCCACCTATTCTGCTGCAACATCTAAACTTCAATATAACTCCCCTGACACTGGCTGATGTACAACAGATGCTAATTTTTCCTGTATTACTTCATCTCTGCTTCATTGAACCCAAACCTTACACATCTATGTTTCTTCCCTCATTGATGGCTGCTCTTTATTCATGGAATGCACAGAGTTCCACTATCAGTGTCTCCCACGAGTTTCCATCATCTTCAACCTAAATAATGGACTTGAAGTCCAGATTTGTATAAGCACTTAACGTGGCTATTGCTTTGACCAAAATTCTAAGCTACAGAATGTAAGTGCTATAGCTTGGGGTGCTGTCCTTTCCTGTAGGAGAGTGTCACAGGGAAGGGACATAACTTTTGTGGTCCTAACTTCTCTGGGCAGATGTTTTTGATTCTGCTTGATTTTAAACATTATATACCATGATATTACAGTCTGTCCACTTTGAGTCATTTGGTATGTGATGATAACCTATAATGTGCAAAAGGAAAGAGTCAACTAAAGATAGTGTAACAATAAAACAAAGACCAGAAAGTAGAGCACAGCCACTGTATTGGTCAGTTTTCCCATCATCAGGGACACAATACCTGACACCTGCAACTTAAAGAAAAGATTTAATTTGACTCATTGTTTCAGGGAATTCAGTTCATGGTCTGCTGGCTCTAAGGCAGAAACCTCATGGTACAAAGGCATGGTGGAGCAAAAATGCTTAGGGTAGCAACGAAACAAAGCAGGTGGACCTTGCCAAAGAAAAAGGAGTGAGGGCCTAGTAATAGTACTTAAAGTCATGTCTCCTTTACCCACCCAGACACAGCCAAAAGTGTGTTGCACCAGTGTACTGAGTGGCTCCCAAACTAATCCTGTGACCCAATCAAGATTAACAGTCACAGTGACCAGATAAGTTAATGAAGCAACAGGAAATCTTGCAGGTAAAATGTCTGGGTGCCTAGCCATGGGCATTAGGTAGAGAATAGGGAGGATATGTCACAACTGCATTCATTATATCAGTGCTAAGGATCTTAGCTAAGACCCTACCTTGAATAGAATTGAGAGGATTAATTTGCAAAAAGGAAATTACATGTTATAAGAGAACACAAATCCAATGCTTCCAAAGAGTTGTTGAGGAATTGCAAATTTGGCACATTTTATGAGGCAATGTGTTTGATCAAAAAAGAATAGAATTCAAAGTTAGGCACCCTCATGTTAAATTGTACCCTTGGCATTAATGCGCTATATCACCTAAAGGAAATGAATGACTCTACCTTTGTTGTCATTTCCAGAATTATAAAGTAAGGATAACCATATATCCTCCTTTTCTTCTTTAAAGGATTACCATGCCCTTCCTGTAAGAAGAAAGACTTCTTATCAAAACTATTTACATCTTGATGTTACACCTACTCTGTGCTCAACACTAAGCTCCAATTTTTTTTTTTAAAAGGAGATGTATATAAAACTTGAAGGGAACTTACAGTCTTCAAGAATAAATCCCAAATACACCACATACATGAGAAAAAATACTTTAAAGGCATATCAGCACATAAAAATTGAAAGCAAAACCTTTGACTGGTGGCTATTCCAGGAACATCTTCCCATCACATTTTGCTTTGGGGATAGTGCATTGCTTCACCTGGACTCCACCTGTCTTCTTCCATGAGCCCTTCTAGAGATGGCTTCATGTCATGCTTGGGCAAAGTGATTTGCTCATGTGCTGTACACAGTTTATAAGATATTTTGGGATTCTGCTAGAGGAAAAGTACTAGGAGAGATATTATTACTCTCTATATTTTTTTTAAAATCTTCTCAACAAGGCAACAGTATTTGATCCATTTTTAAATTCTTGACAGTCTCAACACCCCTAAGGTTTTTGGTTTTCCTATTACACACTACAGTAGGCTGGTTAGCTCACTTGTGAGCAAAAGCACTGTAGACTTCCCTCCCATGTAGAATGAGGAGAGATATCACTGTCATTTCAGGGAAGAGACTGCAGTTCAAGCTGAACTCATTTCCTCTTACTATCCAGTGTCAATTCTGTATGTTAAAAATAGTCCAGTCTGATGTCTGTTAATAGACTAAAACTTTACCCAAACAATAATGGAAAACGAATTATATGGGACTGTAATACAATTGAATGATTTCAATTTGCATCTACACTTTCATAGAAAGCCTGTTTCTACATTGGATTTGATAAATATCAGAGGAATAACGCCACATGGGCTTCTCACAGCATCTGTGATTGACAGCTGTCAAATGTTGTGACAAATCAGGCTGTATCTCAAGAGAAACATGATTCATAGACCTCATTACAGGTGAATGGATGTTGTAGACAGTCTGGAGATGGGTCTCGGGGCATTTATTCTCTGAAATGCCAATGGCAAGTGCACACATGTATAAATGACCAAGTCAACCCCTTTACCTACTCTATCCAATTACTTCCTCTCTTCCAACTAAGCTCTTGTCTAGCTAACAGCTGGGCTTCCACGTCCAGCCAACTTGAGAAATTGTTTATATACAGAAGCTTCACATCAATGGACTTATTTATTGCATGTCTGCCTCCTTACTTGTGCTATTTATCTCTCAACTCATTCCATCTGCCTATCAATCTTTATTGTTGTTGTTCTCAGGCTACAACAATGAGCAAGAATTTAGAAAACAACATAAAATTAGATCTTTCTGGCCCAGGAGAATTGCAAGTTGTCCTGAGTTTTCATTCAATATGAGTTATTCTATTTCCCTGTAGGTCAAGCATATGACCATGTGCTCAAAGAGGTTCACCATAGATCAACTTACCAGGCTGAATAGAAAGAGGATAATGAGATGGCAGATAGTGAGTTACAGAAGAGAAGAAAATGCATATGCACATCACTTCTGATTTAAACATTTTGCAGATGATGTGGCTAATATAATTTTTTAAATTTAAAGTATAAAAATGGAAATCATCTTTGTTTTAAAACTTTCTGAATTCTATAGTACCGTAGTCTGTGTGGTTATAACAGCAGAGCCCACACTAGTTTATCTGGGAAGGATCATCCTTAGGGTGTTTGTCAAGCAGTCTCAGGGGATCATAGCTATCCCCTTGATATTAGACCTGCAAATCTTCAGCAGAACTTTGATGTTAACAATTAAGAAGGAAAAAATCTGTAAAGTACTAGGGTGAATTTTTGCTTTGCCATTCTATAAGTTGGAGTGTTCCTGAGAAGACATGTGAAAGCTTAGGAAAGACCAATAACATTTTTTAAAACATGATAAGAATTTGATTTCTCAGAACTCCAACAAATGTATATCCTCTAGAAACACATGAACAGTTTCCACGTTTGTAATGAGGTACTGGTTTTAAAACATCTAATCAGAGCCCATTTCAGATTTTGTAAAAGTGTAGGAGTTTTATTAGCTGAAATCAGGGCCAGATTTTTTTCTGACCCTAACATATTTTCGGTAGCTTTCCTGGGAAGACTTCCAACAAGACAGCTCTCTTTTTAAACAGACTACTTTGCTGCCTTCTTCATTTTATCATAAATCATTCTTCACTTTTCTTAATATCATTAACAATAATGCACACATTTCATGACTCTTTTTTAGTTCCCTGAAGTATCATCTTATACTGCATCTCCTTTTAATCTACTAAAAATTTATGAGATAGGGAGCCTACAACTAAACCTAATAGTAAGAAGGAAACTCTACACAAAGCTATCATGCGATATGTAATGGGAACCAACTTGTTAGCAAAGATGAGACTTGAATCTGCATGTTTTGACTTTTGTATTTTTGGGGGGTGGTGTATGAGGAATAGAACTCAGGAGTTTGCACTTGCCAGGCAGGAACTTGTGCCACTGAGCTATATTCCCGGGCCTGACTCTTGTTTTTTGTATCACGTTGTCAAGCCCTTGAAATATTGACATGGAGGGATGAGGAGTCTCTCAACATCAGGAAAATGTCGGAAATTTTGTGTATGTGCATGCTGTATTTTATTCTCCTGATGGGAAGAAGATAAGCATCAATGAACTAGATAATGTCAGTACTCTTTTTCCAATCTTCACGGAAAACTCTATTCCTAGAGACAGAAAGACTGGTTACCAGAAAGTAGCTGTCAATCTTTATTCAGGTCACCTGCAACCACCTCTCCACAATGAGGATACAAATGGAAATAATGCTTTAAAAAATTGAGATCAAAACTGTGGAAGTGCATATGCACAAAGACTTATTTAATAAGAATACTTACTAAATAAATTCCTTTTGATAATAAGCTATTTTTGGAATGAAAATGTGTTAATCCCCATAGAATCTCAAAAATATGAAAGAAAAACAGAAAGAAAAATCATAGACCCTACGTGTAAGGTATTTAAAGTTAAGTCAAATAGTATATAACAAATGCATTGAAGGGATTAGAGAGTTAACCACTTTTGTACTTTTATTTCCTTAGCTATGAAATAGGAATAATAAAAGCTACAAGGGAAGGCTAATCTACCCCAAATAATATGCAACTGGTCAACTGCATCTATGTGAAGTTTCTCAGTAGATTCTATCAACCTGTAGGTGCATTCTGTGAAGACCTTGATACTCAGTGTTTACTCCACCCTCACCAACACAGTTAGATGTGACCACACACCCCTTTATAAGCCAACATGGCTAATCATATTTCTGACACAGTGATCTCCCAATTGGTCCTACTGATCTTCTTCTCTCTATTCTTTTTCCCCTCCAGTCATAGGGTTCGTACCCAAAGCCTCCTCTATATTTACCAAGCACTCTACCATTGAGCTATGCTCCCAGAACTATTTTCTCTCTCCTTTTTTTTTTTTTTTTTGGTTTTTCTCCGGTACCGGGAACCGAACTCACGACCTTGCACTTGCAAGGCAGGCGCTTTGCCGCTGAGCTAAATCCCCAGCCCCTATTTTCTCTCTCCTTTATTCTATAACTTCCTTGTTAGCAGGAACCATATCTTGCATATGCCAAGAGAACAAGAACACTTTGTTGAATGAATAAGCAAGTGAATGAATCTCAGTGTCCTCCATATTTAATATAGGCTTTATGTATTTTGGTGCCTGAATACACTTGCCAGATCTTGAAGGTATAAATGAAAATGAACTAGTAAAAAGACATTCTAAGGGAAATAAAATCATCTGCAAAAGAAAGAAATAACCATATAACAAGAAACAATAAAACTGTAAATCTCCCTGCACTTGAGCATCTTTATTTCTTTTCCTTCTGCACTGGCCATGTGATTTCTCAGAATCATAGACAATAATATCCAGACTGCTACACTGTGGAGGTGACAATATTTTAAAGAAGGAAAAGTTAAACTTCCATACTTATCATCTGATCTGGAGTCTCATATAATATCATTGGTAAAATCGTATCTGCCCTGACTTTGACTGCCATAAATTTCTGAATAGAAGGAATATCTACACCATTTAGGAAAAATACCTTAAAATTGACTGGGGGGATAAAGATTGGATTCTAGAACATCTGACAGTCTATCTACATGAGTTGAATTATTGTGGGAGAGTTTCAGCCTCCTGCATTATTCTCCTTGTAGAAGACTTCTCAGGTCATTATCTCAGTTATCAAAGCCCGTCATTACCCAGTTACTGAAACAACAATGCATCGTGGGAGCTGACTCCTACAGGCAAAGTTTTCAAAAGGACATGTGAGATTCCAGATTCCAACATAGCAAAGTCCCTAAAATGAGACGATAAAGTCAATATCCCTCTTATATATTTTGTTTATGCTTTTAAAGGAATTTAATAAAGATGTTTCTCTGTGTAAGAAAGACTTTAATTCTGCATCTTCTAAATCCAATAATCAGTTTAAACACCTACTTTTACCATTTAATAATAATTTATAGATCTAACTGGAAAAATAATTTGGTGGTAAAGAGATTTATCTGTCCGATAGAAAGTCTGAGAGATTCATGATGAAGGGAAACAGAAGCTAAACAGAACTTGGCTCCATCTCAAGAGTGGAACTTTGCCAAGCCTTCAGGACAAAGTATGATGCTCCAGGGGCTGGGGGTTTAGCTCAGTGGCACAGCACCTGCCTGGCAAGCATGAGATCGTGAGTTCGATTCCCAAAAAAAAAACAAAAAATGTATGATGCTCCGGTAATAGTATTTGAAAAAACCTATAGTATTAGCCCTTCACTGAGCTTTTCTAGGTCATAATTGAGATTCTCCACAAGAGGGTTACCTTAGAAACATAAGGACTAATTTGGTTGGTCAATAAAAGCTCCTCATGAATCAACATAACACCAGCCTCCAAAGGTTCCTTAAAAACTGAAAAATGGAACCCAGGGCTTCTAGATGTGATTCACATCCTTACAAGAATCACCTTCTGTCATCTTCACTTATTAAAGTCATTGCACCTTAGCATGGACCAGCCCAGATATATGTTCTCTAAATCTCTACCCAAAGATCTCAGTTAGTAACAACCACTCTTTCCACTCCTATTTTTGTCATACATTTGTTCAGCAATTATTTTGAGTATCTGCTATGTACCAGGCAAGTTCATGTTCTCCAGAATTTTAGCACTGGGGCCTATTTATACTTCTCCTCCCCAAAATTGCAATCTAGGACACTCAGGTGATTTAGAATGAGACTGCAGTCAAGGAGATGTTTGGAGGCTGTTAGTTAGTTGTCCGTATGAAAGACAGAAAGTGTAACCTATGACTTAGAGGAATGATAGTAGAAATAAGGGGGAGGGGATTGATTTCAGAAATGTACTTGTATTTCTCTGTTCTTACATTTATCAGTGTTCTGACATTCATTATGATTATTTGAATTCATAGTATCTGTGTCTCTTAAATCAGAGTCCTTGAAGGTAACAGTTAGATTTCCTGATTCTGTTTCTATCAAGCTTAATACAATCTGTTGAAAATAGATGAGATTTAAGAAATTATGCATGTAAACCTATCAGAAAATTCCACACAGTTCATTAATCCATCTCAGACCTACATACTACTTAAAGGTTTCGTGTCAGTAGGTACACACAGGTAAGTATGCCAGTAAAAGAAGTATATGATGTAAACGCATATGTTAGAAATAAGTACTAGCATCAGATATGAATCCAAAGTCAATGATCTGACTTCCTGATGCAATTATCTTTAATGATAGAGGAAGACCTAGAACAGCTGACTCTTAAGTTAGCTCTGCACCTTGGTCTCATTTTCTTAGCGGAACTCTAGATTGGAGGCTGCGTTCTCAAGGGAATGATGTTCAGAGCTTCAGAATTGGGTCACTGCCCATCACTATCATTAGGCAAGAGAGAATGAGCCTCACTGGGGATTCAATGAGAACTAATCTCAAAATTAAAATCAGATTGTGTGCTGTCTGTCCTAGGAGAGACGACATTCTTGTTGGGTAGATTGTGTCCCTGAGGTTGCTGGAGGGATAGGCAAATGGCGTTACTCTTGTGAAAATTCAGTGTAATTAATCTGTCTCAACAGCTGGTGATAAGCAGCCACAGACTACTAGAAAACGGGGTATTTTATATGAATTATAAACACGACAAAGTTAATCAGGCTTGCAGATAAATGTATTTCCATTGGGTAGGTATTCTCTGGTATTACAAGTTCTATTCTGCTGGTTACCACATTGAACAGGAATAGCACGTCTGACAAAAATGAACCACATATCACATCACATGTATTTTGAATAAATTATTTAGAACTTACACATTTAGGTGTACATGTGTGTTCAAGACCATCAAAATCTGAAGTTACATACTTATTATACAACGGTACCAGTGCTGTCCAAATAGTCATTTGCTCTCTTCCTAGGCTCTACTTTGAAAGTAAGGCAGGATCCAGTTAAAATAAAAATAAAACAGCCTCATTAATGTTAGGTTAGTTTCTTCTCGTAAGAGTCCATATCCTATTTCTACTTTCCAAGTCAGATATCTGATAATAAATCAAACAGGTAAGAGCCACCTACATATAATTCACATAAATGTAAATATAGTCCATATATGGAAAAATCACACACTGTCCCTGAATGCATAAGAGCAAGGGACAATTTTCATCAAATCTCTTAGACACAGTATGACAATGGCTAAGCCTTGAGAACAGGTGCATACAAAGCCACAGGAACTGACAACATGCCTATGACGACTGTTGTTGCATCTTCAGTACCTGGCAAGGTCTCAGCCATAGTAAGTTAGTGGTTCGTGATGAATGAAATCTTATTCTTCCTAGCTATTGCTCCCTCTTCAACATTTATATCTTCTTGGGACTATAATATTTCCAGCTCCTTTATGTCTTCAGCTGGTCCCTCTGCATTTTATCCCTTTGGGTGACAGGCACGTCTAAACCAGGAAGTATCTTAAATAGACATATGGGAGTGAGGAATGCATTCACTTACATAGTGAATTTTCTAAGACAAGATGTGATGTGAATTACATAACTTCCTAGCTAGAAACCCATCAGAAGTATAAATGGGATTCTGTAATAAGGTATTCATAAATAATCTATAAAATACAATCTTGAATATTGAAAGATTTTGATAATTTGCATGTGCTTTATAAGTATATCAAATATTATGATTCAAGAAATTGGAATGAGATTTCAGTAATGTGTCTTAGTCAGCTTTAGGTACTCATCCAAATTAGTTAGTGAGTCTCTACTGACTGTCTTAAGCAATCTTACACAAAGTTTCAGGCTTGGGAAATTTGCCTTGCCTGAATGAAAATTTAGCTGGGCACTAATATTGGATCTTTATATAATTTGTCTTGACATACCATTAACTTTCAAATGACCAAGACAGAAATCCACTGTCCACTTTACCAAGCATAGATACTTAAGTAAATCCAGATACAGAATCTCATTATTGCTTTGCGTGGGTAGAGAGGAAAGAGCAAATGCTGGCGTAAAAAAAAAAAAAAAAAAGGCAGTAGGCATAGTTATTCCAGGTAGCTTTCATAGTGTAACTTCACTGATAATGAACACTTAGACAGTTTATCCTGTGAGTTCTATTTCAGTAATGTGAATAACAATAAATAAATAAAATGAGTTGCTTGAGACCTAAGTCACCTTCTTAAGGTAGACAAATCCTGCTACCTATTCTTGCTGATGGTAACTGATGCAAAACTTCACGGCAAAGATAAGTGAAGTCAGAACCACTTGGGAACACAGCAAAGGCCCAGAGGGCCCAGGCTCAAGAGGATCCCAAAATCTCTGTTGTGGCTTCTTTAGTCAGGTGTATTGGTACTAAGAATTTATTTGCAGAAATATAAAAAACTCATGGGCCATAATAATAATAGCTAATATGTATTGAATTATGATGATGTACCAGGAAATGTGTTACAAGCAAGATGTATCATTACATTTAATTCTCAAAGTAATTCTATGAGTGTGGTGAAATTTTAGTCTCTGTTTTCTAGATGAGGAAATGGAGGCTCAGAAGACTAATCAACCAAGACCATTATAATAGGAAGCAGAGCTAAGACTTCAAAAGTATATCTCCCTGTGACAAAGTCAGTGTCTTTTGCCCTGTGGGCAGTGCCTCAAGTCATAGGTGTCTTATTTAGTGGAAATATTATCCATCAAGACTATGGGGCAGCAAATTCTAAATAGAATTATATTATTTTTTACATGCTACCATGATGCAATATATAGCAACCTGATAAATTAGATAGCACATGGTTTTTGTCCCTGTTAACCAGACAGAGCCACCATATTGTACAGAGACTATCTCCCTGGGTAGATTTCTGATATTGTTTTACCAAAATAATTCTATGAAAAGTTACCTTTCCTTGTCAGTACGAAAACTATATTTCTACATTTCAGCTCTCCTTAGAGCCACATGATGTTCTCAAACTATGTAAAGACTGCTCTGAGGTATAAACACAACTGTAATGATTATTATTATTAGCCCCTGGCATTATTATTATTATTATCATCATGCCAGAGGTGGCTGGGTTTCCATATAAGCATGATCACCACTAAGGGGCTAGGGGTAAGAACAATGTTACAGATATGAATAAAATCCACAGCATTCTGTAAGAACTGCATTCTTCAGAATCTTTTTGGTTTTCTAGTCTCTCAGTTGCCTATTACAATCGGGCTTTCAAGAAGAGTCTCATAGTCATCAGCCCAGATTCTTTCTGAGGAGTATCTGTAAGCCTTAGCTTTAGGTAAGCCAAGTATCAGCGTAAGAATCTCTCTCAAGATCTAATGGACTGTCGAGTGGTGACTGTACCTAGGTATTCTTGAGAGTACTTACATTCCCCTGTTGTCGAAGATGTTATGCTGAGTAACCCGGGTTGCCGGCCAGGACTAATTCCTTCTTCTGCCTCCCAGAAATGTGTATAGAAGACCCCTCAGCTGTCAGAGCTCTTCTAGGATTGTTTCACCCAGGTTACAGAAAACTGCCTTCTCTAATGCCACATTCCTTCCAATCATCCTATCTTGGTTACTTTTCTCTCATTGCTGAGACAAAATACCCAATGCCCAAAATTAAGGAAGGCAAAGTTAATTTGGCTTACAATTTGTGAGTTTCAATCTATAATAAGCTGGCTTAAAGGCGGGGTGACAGGGCATAGGGGCAGCACTTCAAGACAACACAAGAAAGCAAAACCAACAAGAGCAAAGGAGGGGTGAGGCAAGCAGCCTCTTTCCCTTCCTTACACTGTATGCAAACTACTTGCCTCAGGTGGGTGTAGCACTCACACCCATAATCTCAACATTGAACCATGGATCAATCATAAACTCTAGAAGCCCACCCATGACTGCATGAAGCTTTGGGGGGACATTTAGACTCAAACCATGACACATCCTAACCAATGACTGGTAGATTCATACCCAGCTCTGCCTCCTCTTTGTTCCAAGGAGACATAACCCTGAAGGGCATCACAGATGGCTGAGTTACCCATGGCTCACAGTGGAGTCTCTGTGATGGTGTCGTACCCCAGCTGTTCTCTACAGCATCCTACCTCCTTGCCTGTTTTCCACGACTGTTACTCCCAAGAATGCTCACTAAAGACCTGGGTGCTGATGTATGCCTCACAGAAAACCCAGCCTGTCACAGCAATGCTGATAGAATTTCATCAATCATTTTGCTTTAGCAGTTCCATGCATCAGCAGTGCATGGGAACCAGTGGGAAGGAATATGAAGGGCAAGCTACAGAGACATATAAAAACAGATAGTCTATTGATTACCACAAAAATATCTCCATTCCTTTGGGTTTTCCAAATACATTGCATTCAAAAACCTTTGAATTCACAGGTGCATCATCATTGAGAGTATAATTTATAACTAATCTTATCCTGACATCTGTTAAACCATACCAGATGGGGTAAAATCTCTGACACACAGCTTGTGAGAACAGAAGAGATGAAGAAGAAGGTAAAATTTCACTTTTTGTTCCATGACTCTGAAGTCAAGGAATCTGCATTGAGAATGCAGCCTCTTTCTCCTTCTCTCCCAAGTCTCTGCTTCTCATTCCAGGTCTTGGTCTATAAAGCCAATGAGCAAACAGGATTGGATTAATTGAGCAGTGAGATTCCAGTGTAGGAGCCAGGCAAGCATTCCAGCATCTTCTGAGCATTGGTGTGTACCTGATTCTTGCCCAGGAGCCAAAAACTAAGAAATAGAAATAATGAAGAAGCAGAAAGTAGACCCATAAAAATTTAGAGATGCTGGCATCCTAAAAAGAGGTAACATTTTGTATTGCTGAATGCAAGTCACTACCTCCTTTCCATTGCATTTTCCTTACTCCAATGACAAGAAACCATAATGCCTCCTCTGATTGCTGTTCTGAAAAATCATACTTAGTTATTTCATATAAATAAAGCATAATGTTCCTTCAGAAGGTAAACTCAGTTAAATTCCCCATAATATAGCCATGGTACACCACAAAACTCCAGAAGCTAGCATCCTATCAGCGACCAAAGCAGTAAAAAGGACAGTGATTCTGCATCTTAATTAAGGAAGAAATAAAATCTACAAAGCCTTGGAAACCTTTGCAAAACAAAGAGGGTGGAACTAATTAATATTTAGCAAATAAGAGTCAGAAGGTTTATACAAATAATCAACTTGTTATACCGATCTTTTAATGAACCACACTGGGGAGAACTATTGTTTGCAGGTAAGTCAATCTTAGAAATATATCAAATGGTTTGATTTCTCTGGCTTTTCGAGTAGGTCTTTGATTCAATTTTCCAAAGTGAGTCAGTCTTGAAGAATGTCACCTGATTCCATTCCTTACGTCTGTTCTCCGTTTGCACCCATTTTGTGTCTACTTTTATTTCTATATTGAGAATAAGCTATGCCCGGGAACTTGCATTGGCAGCTTGCTGTTCATCATGCAGAGCAATTGTGTCACACTGAGGCATGCAAAAACTCACACATTGTTTGGCCCCACTCCTTGAGTTTGATACAACAGGACTAAGATGAGACCCAAAAAACTGTGTTTCTTAAAAGTTCCTAGGTGCTGCTCATGCCGACAGTTTGAGCCCCCCAAGCTGAAACTCTTGGCTCTAAATCAAAAAAATCTGCTTAGATGGCCCTTTCTAAGTAGGGAAGGAGATGGTCACACAGGGGCAGGAGGGCGGGTGTGTTTGTGATAATAACTCATAAAGGAAAATAAATGACCTGAAGAACAGAAGGCCTGTACTCTTCCACTGTTACAAATTCTTGAGAGACAAAGTATGAAGGTGCCTAGTACAGTCCCTGGTAGATAGTAGGTTCTCAATAAATAAGTTAAAAAAAAACTGGCCAGATGCTGTTTGTTCTTCCTAAAAGAGTTATTACACATTTTGTTTAGATTTTCCTATAAAAAATTAGGAAAGTGTGACTTTTCTCTGAAGCAAAGGTGTGGGTATAGGTGAAAAATGCACAAGGATATACAACAAATAAAAGAAATTGGGTAAGCCATGTAAGAAAAAAAATCAAAGGAAAACTGACCCCTCCCTTCCTCTGGTCTCAGGCTACAAATTGAAATGGCGAAACTAAGCTAACAGAATAAATGGTACAAAGTAATTTAGCTGCTTTGCAAAGTTCTTTAAGTTTTAATAACAACAGAAAGATCCCCTTTTAAAATATGAATTTCATCTTGCCTGTGTGCCTTTAAGGGAGTATAACTTATTCATACTTCTCTCCTTTCCTCTAATTTACCGCCTCCTTCCATCTCATGTCCTCTCCCTTTCAACTAGAACAATAGGGTTTTGAAGATGGATATGTACTAACAGCAGCGTCTTCAGTTCTCTCTATGACTCCTCATTATAAGGTTATTTTCTTGTGTTTTGAAACAGAAATGCTGCCTTTGATGCTACCGTTTAAATTTTCTTTTTTCTTTTTCTAAAGAAAGTGCCCCTTACTTATTACCTAGCCTTGTCACCTCGGCACAATGTGGTAAATAGTGTTCTAAATAAATATTTTCTAATATGCCTTCAAGTACAACTTTCCTTTTGAGTGCAAATAGGATAATTGGACAGGGAAGAAGAAAGCGGCATTGAATGCTCTGTTTTAAGGCGAGAAGAGGGTGATTTTCCCTGGGCTGCTCTCACACAGGGCTCATCAGCAATTTCCAAGAGTGCCTGGTGAATTCATGAACAACACTTTAGTGATTGGGCTGTCTGCATTTGAATCTCAGCGGGGGCAAAGATTTGCGACACTCTTCTGACTAGAAAGATAGTTATTCTCTTTGTGCAGCTCATCTCTCCGAGCTGTTTTCCTAGCTTTTCCCACTCCTCCTGACTTATTTCCTTTGGCCTTTTTTACCCTGTGCAGTGCGCTTTCTAGAATTTCTTACTCTTTCTGTCTTCCCTGTCCCTCCTGCCCCTAATCTCAGCTCCTTTCCTTATCTCTGCACCCCTGTCTTCTGTTGGTTTTCCCATGATTCTCTGCTGTTTCCAGGGACATGTGGATCTGCCCCATTTGCTACGAAGGGGCTGCTGTTGGCCTGCTGACAACACAAGGTGCTGCTGTGGTGACAGGCAGGAAAAGGCAGGCAGGCGTGTGCTGATGTGAGGGAGGTGTGTGCTGGGAGCAGAGAAGCTGTTGCCGGTTTCAAACACAAGTTACTTAATTAAAAGCCAGAAACTCTTAGCTCTGGTTGTCACTTCCCTCCTTTGAGAGTGCAGTCATCCCTTTGGTGTCCTTGCTTTTGAGTACCACCTGTCTTGGCTCCTTCTGGCTCTGTGGAGTCTTATCTTTCCAGCTGACAGGTAGCAAGCACAGGAGAAAAAAATGAAAGTAGAGCTGGGAATCTGGAAACAGCAGAACAACTGCATGCACATCATAGAACTACAAGCTAGAAACCATGAAGTTGGACTTCTCACACAGTCCCTGGGCAGTGACTGTGGACACCCTTGGTTCCAGGCATCATCCCTGATACTGAGGAAGACAAGAGCATTTAAGACTTTATCTGTGTCTTCATGGAGATTTCCATGTTACACTGAAAGAGTCAGATACATGGACACCTAGGGGCTTTACATCCTTTTTTTGAGCAGGCAGCATGACCCATCTCCTCTCCCCAGGAGAGAGTTCAAAGGAACTCCCAGGAAGGGTCCTCAGCTGTATTCCTTCTTTCCTTCCTTTAAAAGAATCCTTCCTCTCACCATAAGTCCTTGGGATATGTAGTTTTCAATTCACCTTTCTGTACTACTTTCCTTACTGTCCTTCAGATCTAAATTCACACACTCCTTCCTTGGATCAGAATGACCAATATGTTTCTGTTTCCTGGGACTCCTTCTGGCTTGATACTAGAAATCCTGAGTCTTCGGAAACACCCCCATTCCAAATAAATCATGACAGCTACACACCCTAGCCAAAGCTCTTAACGTTAAACATTTTTAAAAGGTATATAATAGCTTTATTTACATATATTTCACAAACCATAAAATGGAACTTTTAAAATTTACATTTACTTTTTAAAAAGTAAGTGAATCCAGCTGTGCATCTCTCACCATTATCCAATGTTAGGTCATGTTTATAAATATCAAAAGAAGTACCCTCCTCTTTAGCAGCCACTCTTCATTGCCCACTTCCTGGATCCCCTGTTAACCCCTAATCTAATTTTTGGCTCTTCAGATTTCTCTACTTGCAGCATTTCAGAGAAATACTCATACTGACATGTAGCCTTTGTGTAACATGCTTTTTTCATTTAACATGATATTTCCAAGGTTTATCCATGTTGTAGTATGCATCAGTACTTTACTGCTTTTGTGGCCAAATAATAGGCCTTTTTCTGGATCAATCACAGGTTGCTTATATTTTCAAAATCTGGGTAGTTAGATTGTTTTCACTTTTTGCATCCTGTCCATAATGAATTATGTATATTCATGGACAAGTTCTTGATATAAATAAGTTATCATTTTCTTAAGTGTATATTTATGTTTTGACCTCTTAAGGAACAGTGAAATTATTTCCCAAAGTGTTTTCTTCATTTTATAATCCTGCCAGCAATATGTGAATCTTCCAATTTGTGCAGTTGTCCATAGCACTTCTTATTGCTGGATTTTTGCTGTGTTTAGTCATCATCATTTTTCATTTTTATTCTTAGCAGCCTTAGTGGATGTGACTTGATCTCTCGGTATGGTTTTGTGTTGCCTGATGCTATTGAAAATCTTACCTCATGCTTCTTTCCCATTTGTATGTGTTCTTTGATGAAACGTCTATCTTGATCCTTTGCCTGTTCTTATTTAGGTTGCATATTGATTGACGAATTCTAAAAAAAAATTTATGAATTTTTCTAGATATAATTTTGTATGTTTTCTAAATATGATTCCTTACCAAAGCTGAGTATAGTGGCTCATGCTTATAATCCCAACACTCTCAAAGGCTGAGCAGGATGACTGCAAGTTTGAGTTCAGTTTAAGCAGCTTAGCAAATGAGTGAGATCCTGTCTCAAAATCAAAAATTAGAAAAGGGCTGGGGGAGCCTTACCTTTCCCCTGAATTTGTCACAAGTTGACTAGTTTTCTGGACTGTTCTTTGATTAAACCGTGCACCATTTCCTATGTGCATATTCTTTTCAGTGGACTTTTTCTGATTTCTTTTTAAAATTAAGTTTATTGGTACAATTTAGATATACATAATGATTATATTCATCATAGGGAATTTATACTGGTACAAGATATATCCTGGTTCCTCTTTTTTTTTCATCCCCTCCCCTCTCTTTAATCTCCCTCTCCCTCCTTATTTATAAAGCTGTTTCCATTTTATCATTCTTGAGTCACACTGGTACATAATTCAGGTTGGTGAATCTTTTGATACTGGCAAGGCAACAGTACTAGATTTTGTGTTGTATATGTCTCCAGAGGATATGGTATGTACATTCTTGTTGCTACCCTACACCACAGTTGCAGAATCATTCAAATGTCTGAAAGATTAGATAAGAGAAAAACTGAATTGGTCATTTTGTGTCAGTATAAACATGGATCTAGTTGCTACCACAATTGCACACTTCTCTAGTTTTAATACTTGGGTCAAACAGGTCAGTTCTGAAAGTGAGTCTATGCACTGTCACTCATAGAAAAATGCTTGCTGGCCAAGAAATGTCAGTTGAATTTAATGATGTTTTTGAGATCTGATTAAAATTATCAGACATATTAACATATATTCCCTTAACTCATGTCTGTTCCCACAGCTCTGTGAGGAGATGAGCACATGGCACACACATTCTCTTCTACATAGAAGTGGAAAGACTTTCTATTTTTTTTGTTTTGTTTTGTTTTGTTTTTCCGGGTACCAGGAATCAAACTCACAACCTTGCGCTTGCAGGGCAGGCACTGTGCCGCTAAGCTAAATCCCCAGCCCCCTAAGACTTTCTAAAACTAGATCACTAGCCAGAGTCTTTTAGCTATGAGCTGCTCCATAGATTTCTTTTAGAGAATTAATCAGCACTGGCAACATGCCTTAGTGACACAGAATGGGTTGCAAAAATTTGCTTGCTCATGTGACTTCAGGAAATATCAATAAGTGCATTCCTGTCAGTAGATAGAGTGACTGCATTCAAAGCCAAACTGTAATTACGGGGGCAATGAGTAAACATTAGAATGTTTGACACATTTCAAACATTAACAGAGATTTTGAAAGAGAGTCAGGCATTTTGCTCTCTGCTGTTTCATGATCACCTACTTCAGCTTTATGGTGAGTTGTGTGATTATTTCACCATATATTATGCTGCAATATTAATAGAAATAAGGTGCACAAGAAAAGGTAATGCAATTGAATTATACCAATGTCATTTCCTAACCCTGGTCTATGAAAAAATTTATCTTCATTAAAATAGTCTCTGGTGCCAAAAATGTTCACAACTGCTTGCTGTTCTATGAGTTTCATTATCTTGGGCTTCATTTTTCTGTCTATGATTGAAAATGGGAAACTAAGATCTATAGCTGTTATTATTGTAGGCTTGTGGGCCGCAACTATAAAGAACATAAGAACTGGGCCATCTAAGCACTGTAGGGTTCACAACATGCACTCAACTGTCTGAGACACTGTACATGGAAGTGGATCACCTGATGTTTGACCTGCTGGTCTTTTAGCTTACTTTGGTCTGATTCTTTTCTATCCTCTATTCCACCTTTGTGGAATGTATTTACCTTGTGCCATTTTACTTTGAATATATTTAACCTGATTTTGATTTTTACAAAGATTCACAGCTAACAGTTTGCCTTCAGTCTCAAAGGAAACTTTGACTTAGACTATTGGCCGTTGGTAGAACTGTTGAAACTTGAAGAAAGACTTATTGGATTTTTCAGTTCTACACAGTATAGTTGTGTTATATTAGGCAGAATTATTAACTTGTTATTTTGGAGTTTTTTGGAGGTCAAGGTTGAAAGAGATGTAATTGGCTGTCAAGCTGACACAGGTGGGCTTCTGCCATTCAATCTTATCAACTGTATTAAGAGACTCCTAGAGTCTTACTGGATTTTGGGGAGTCTCTGGTCATTAGTGGATTAATCCATTTATGTTCATAACTGAATGTGCTGTTAGCTGGTGGGGGACACATTGGAGGGCATGTCTCTCACTGGCACTCCTCTTCTGTGCTCATCCTCTCAGTTTCCATGAATTGAGCAACTTTACTCTACAATGACCCTCTGCAATGATGCTTCTGCTTTGGTACCAGACAACCATGAGCTGAATCCCCTGAAACCATGAGTCAAATAAATGATGTCTTCTGTTAGTTTGCAGTTGAGGTATTTCATCCCATCAACAGGAGAGCTGAAAAATACAGATAATATTTTTATTTTTACAAAGTATTTTTCTTATTTTCTAATAAAAATTTTTATCTTAAAGTCTATTTTGTTGAATATTAGTATAGTTACTCAAGCTCTCTTCAAGTTACTGTTTGCATGATACATTTTCCATGCTTTTATTTTTAATATATTTTTTGAGCAAGAAGTGGGTCTCTTAAAGACAGCATATAATTGAATTTTTTATGCAGTTAGATTAGGCTCTGACTTTTGAATAGATTCTTTAATCTGTTCACATTTGATACATTTTTATTGAAAAGGCTTATATATGGAATTTTAAAATTTTTCTTCTCTATGTCTCCTATCATTTTTGTTCCTTTATTTTCCATCATTGCTTTCCTGTGTAACATATTTCTTTACCACTATACATTTTAATTACCTTATTTTTACCATAGTTTTAGTTATTTTCTTAATGTTTGCCTGGAAATTACAATTAACAAATTAGATTAAAACAACCTAGTTAAAGATAATATCAACTTAAACTGTATATAAAAGTTGTGTTCCATTATACCTCTGTTCACCATCCCTTTCTTATGCTATTAATTCTATACACATTATATATTCATGCATTTTAAATGTACCAGTACCGTTTTTCTCATCATTTTTAAAGTTGTGTTATAAATCATACAGAAATGAAGTTATAAATGAATATACATTTATATTGTCTTCCAATAATTATTTACATAGTCACCTTGCCTAGTGCCCTTTATTTTTTCCTATAGGTTTGAGTTACTATCCAGACTCCTTTCATTTCAGCTTGAAATAAAACATTTTTAGTTATTTTAGAGAAGGTCTGTTAGTGAGGAATTCTCTCAAGTTTTCTCTTACTAGGAGTATCTTAATTTTCCTTCCTTTTTGAAAGGTACACCTGCTACAAAAGTATTTCTTAAAATCTTGTCCCTCTTTTTGTTTACTTTAATTTTCTATACTTTGGATAGGCCATCTTTCTGCTGCCTGACCTCCAAAGTTTTGACTTTAAAAAGTCAATTGTTAGATTTATGGAATATTTCTTGCTCATGATAAATCATTGCTTTATTCCTTTTAGATTATGTGTGTTTTAGCTATTCAAAGCTTTACTATAATATATGTTGGTGTGAAAATTTTAAATTTACTTGAAATAAAGCTGAAGCTCTTCCTTGGAGTAGGACTCCTACTTGGAGTTTATTGAGCTTTTAGAATGTCCACATTAATTTTCTTACCAATTTGCAATGGTTTGTATATTATTTGTTCAAATATTATGTTAACTAAATTCTCTTTCTTTCACTTTTCTAGAATTTCTACTGCGGTTGTTTATGCACTTGACAGTATCCCACATGTCTCTGATGCTGTCTTTAATTCATTATTTTATCTTTTCTGTTCCTCAGATCACACAGTCTTCATTGACCATTTTCAAGTTTGCTGATTCTTTCTCTCTTCCAGTTAAAACATACATTGAGTTTCTTTAGTAAAATTTTAACTTTAAGCAATGTACTTTACTACATCAGTTTGTGTCTGGTTATTCTTGTAATTTCTTTTCCTTTACTGACATCCTCTGTGTTATGAGACATTATTTTCCAGTTTCCCTTGAATTCTTTAAATGTGGTTTTCTTTAGATTTTGGAATAAATTTATAATATCTAGTTTGTTATGTTAGTCTTGCAAGTCAAATTACTATACTTTCTAAAGGACAGATTCTGTCCATGAATTTTCTTATAGAACATGTATTCTTATAAATTCTGAGAATAAAAGGTCATGCCTCAGGGTCTGGTGGTATTGTGCTGTTTATTTTTCTCTGTTATTTCTTTCTGTTATGTTTTTCTTTAGTGACTTTACTGAAGTAATTTTATAAAATCTATATTTTTTTCACGTGTAACAAGTGAAGACTTTGCTTTGTTAGAGTAATGTTCAATTAGGAATTTAACAGATATTTTTGTCAGTTCCTTGAGCCAGTGGATCTCCTGCAGCTGCCAAGTGGTTTTGTATGCTAAGGCAAAACTTTAATGCTTTGGGAGGTAGAAGCAGTATAAGTTTTATCTTAATCTTAAATTCCTGCTTATGCAGAGTTTGAAAAACAGCCAGAAAAAAACTGGGGTCCTTCTCAGTTCTTTCTGAGCATATAGAACCTTGGCACATGTACATTTTCAATTTAGGATTTGAGAATATGTCAGAAATTCAAAAGCAATTTTGTTAGCATCTCTTTGTTTTAAGACTTTGGGTAGCCCTCTGTTTATTCATTTCTGGTTTTATAACCTCAGACACCTGCAATGTAAAACAATTTCCAGTGATTGTCACTAACAAATACTCTCAGATAAGACTGTTCATGCAGAATAAGCTTTGAATTGGGCCAAGTAAATAAGCTCTGAATCATTCTTGTGAGTGAAACTATTCATGTATCTGCCAGACAGGTAAAATAGTGGTAATTCATGGGAAAGGGGACCTTTGGATGCTCCTGGCTCCTTTTCTTGAAAATCTAGATTTAGTATCTACTATAGTTAGAAGATTGTTGGTTGTCAGGGCTATTGCAGCAAAAGGGAAAAAGAAGTGAAAATTAGGCAAGATAATGTATCACAAAGCTTGATGTTCTTACGGAAGCACATCATTTTTCTTAAATAAATATTGTTCGAATGTTGTAAGCCTTTGGTTAATTCTCAGAGTTTGGAAAAAAAATTGTCTTTCATAATATTTGCCAGCATTTTTGTTCTTTTATGAAAGAGAGGATATTCAAGGTAATTATTCCATCATTCTAGAAATGTTTCTCCTAATGATAAATGCATATCCCACAGTGTATAACCCTTTTTAATAAAAATTTTTCTAATACAATTTAGTTTTGGGCCATAATTTGATTCACAGAGAAATTGAGCATAGATTACACAGAATTCTCCATTTCCTAGATGTGCACCCTTACTTCCACTGGCTGTGCCAGAGTGGGACATTTGTTATAATTTATAAATTAAAATTGAGACACGTATAATGCAGAGACCATAGTGAATATTAGGTTAAGTCTTGTTGTTGTACCTTTTACAGGTTTTGCAAAATGTGTAACACTTTATCTGCCGTACAATACCATACAGTATAATTTTCCAAAAATCCTTTGTGCCCCACGTATTCATTCTTCCTTCCCTCCAACCTCTGACAAAAAATTATTTTCTTTTTGCTTTCTTTTTCATTTTTTCTTTTTCTAGAAAGTCATTTAACTGAACTCTTACATTATGTAATCTTTTCATATTAGCTTCTGAGTAATATGCAGCTAAGGTTCCAACATGACTTTTCATGATCTGATAGCTCAATTATTTTTATCATGGAGATATACTATTTCATCTAGATTAAAACAGTTTATTCAACTATAGAGCATCCCAACTGCTTCTAACTTTTAAAGATTATGAATACAGCTGTTATAAACATTTAGGTGAAAGTTTTTGTGCAAATATGGGTTTCAACTCATTTGAGTAGATGCAAGAGAGCACAGTTGCTGTGTTTTAGTGTAATACTGGGTTTAATATTGCAACAGATTCCCAAACTACTTTCCAAAATGGCTGTACTGTTTTACATCTTCACCTGAAGTTCACGAGGATTCATGCTATTTTTCATCCTTACCGGTTTGTGGTACTGTTTAGGGTTTTGGCCATTCTCACAATTGCCCCGCAGTTCATCACTGTTGTTTAATTTTTAACTTCATGTCATGTTAAGCTGTTTTCATAAGATTATTTCCTTTATAAAAATTTTTTTTAGTTTTAAAGATAAAAGGAAGAAAACATTAACAGACACACAGACATTTGCAAAATAACACAAAACAATACAAGCAATATAGAATTTCAGACAAGGTGACAGGAAATTAACAATGGTTGTTATATTACATATTGTTCTCTTCAAGTTGGTTACTCAGATAAACAAACATAGGCAAGTAAGATTGGTCAAACAATTAAACATTAACTGTTCCTTTCATTAAAGCAACAGAAGTCAGTAGTAAAAGTATCTTAAATATCCTGTGTATACATAATTCATATTTTTCCCTTCTTTCTTTCTTTTCTTTTTTCCCTCATCCCACTTGTTCTTTCCTTTTGAGCAGTTTTGTTCTCTTTCACAATATCATAAGATTATTTCCTATATATAAAATTTTGAGTGGAATATTTAGTGAGGTGTTTTGTCATTTTTATTTTATATTTCTGATTAATGCATACTAAGTTTTCATATTAGTGAGGTAAAGCATGATATTTCCACACATGCATATAGCATGCACTGAAAAACTTAGGATAATGAGAATTTACCTCTATTTCTTATTATTTCTTTATTTGGAAGCTCTCAGACTCCTCTCTTCTAGGTCATAATGAAACATATGTGACAAATTATTGTAAACTATAGTTATCTTACTGTGCTATTGAACACCAGAACTTATCTTTTCCATCACCTGTATTTAGGTCACAGTTAATTCAAAATCCTTTTATTCCTCTTCCCCCTCACCATTACCAAACTCTAATAATCACTATTTTACTTTCAGATTGGCTTTCTTAGCTGCCATGTATGTGGTAATTGCATTTCTGTGTATGGTTTCTTTCAGTTAATGTCCTCCTGGTCCATTCATCTTCCTACAAACACTGAAATTGCACCTTTTATGGCTGAATAATATCTTATTGTATACATGTATCACATTTTAAGGCAATTCTTTGTTGGTATGTACTTAGATTGATTCTGTATCTTACCTTGTGACTACTGAATAACAATAAATTATAAATACAAAATTGCAGGGTCTCTTTGGTATGCTCATTTCTTCTCCTTTGGATACACAACCAGATGTGAAATAGATGATTCTTATGGTAGAAAAGGAACCTTAAACCAATTAGGTATAAAACAATAAAATCCTCCATATAATAAAGGTTATATATGACAAATACACACCCAACAATGTACTGAATGGGGAAAAACTGAAAGTATTTATTCTAAAATCCAGAACAAGACAAGGATGGCCACTCTCACCACTTACATTCAATATACTAGTAGAAGTTCACAATTTTAGCCAAGGCAAGGCAAAAGAAGAAATAAAAAGCATATAAGTAGGGGAGAAGAAAGTCAAATTTAGGATTGACAAATTAATTCAGCAAAGCTTCCAGATAGAAAGTCAACTAACAGAAACCAATAGCATTTTTATAATAAAACTTTGAGAAAAAGTCATGAAAGCAATCCTATTCAAAATAGTTATAATAAAAATAAATTACAGGAATAAATGCAATCAAGGCAGTGAATGATCTCTGAATGAAAATTATACCACATTGATAAAATTAAAAAAGAATTAAAAATAAAATGAAAGATGTCTCATGTTCATGTCCCATGGACATATCAAAATGTTCATATTACCCAAAGTAATTTACAGATTCCACATAATCTCCATCAAAACATATTTCAGAGAACTAGAAAAAAATATCATGAGATTCACATGAAAGTATAAATGATGTTCAATGGCCCAAACCATCATGTAACAAAAGGACAAAGCTAGGAGCATCACACTGTCTTATTTTTACCTATTTTGCATTGGCTCATTCATGTCCTTAATGTGAATTTTCAAAGTTCTTCGAATACTTTGGTGACAGTCCTTGATGAGAGATGTCTTTTGCAAATATTTTTTCCCAGATTGTGGCTTGTCTTGTTCTCTTGGCACTATCTTAAAAGAGCATAAGTGTTTAGTTTTAATGAAGTTCAACTTATTAATTATTTCTTTTATAGATCATGCCTTTGATGTTATATATAAAAAATTATTGCCATACCCAAAGTCACCTAGATTTTTTTTTCTCTGTTATCTTCCAGGAGTTTTATAGTTTTGTACTTTCACGTTTAGGCCTATGATTCACTTTGAGTTTGTAATGGTTGGGTTTTTGTAGAGAAACAGAGCTGATGTGAGATGAGCCAGATATAAATACAGATACAGATGTAGATATACATGTACTTACATATACATAGAGGAAATTTTATTATAGGAACTGATCACATACAATTAGGGAGGCTGAGAAGCCTCACAATCTGCTGTCTACAACCTGGAGGATAAGAAAATCCAATGGCATAACTGAGTCAGAGTTCAAAAGCCCAAGAATGGAGGGAGAGGTTACAACGATGTCATCTCATGTTCAAGTATGAAGGCCCAGAACTAGGAATGCCTATGTCTGAAGACCAGAGAACATGGTTATATCAGCTCAAATGAAGCAAATTCATCCTTCCTCCTCCTTCTTATCCTGTGCATGCTCTCAAAAAATTGAACCATGCCTATCCATGTTGGTGAGAGCAGTACTTACTCAGTCTGTTTCAAATATTAATATATTGCAGAAATACCTCAAAGCCACACCACGAAATAATGCTTTACCAATTCTCTAGGCATTCCTTAGCCCAGTGAAGTCAATACATGAAACTACCAATCACAATTTTAATCTTTGTGAAGGGTAAAAAATCTCTGTCTAGGTTCTATTTTGTCAGGTTTGGTTTGTTTTGCAAGTGGATCTCCAGTTGTTTCAGCACCATTTGTTGAAAAGTCTGTCTTTTCACCTTGGTTTCTCTTTGTTCCTTGATCGGTGGTCAGTTTACCATACTTGTATGGATCTATTTCTCTTCTCTTGATTTTGTCCCATTGATCTCTTTGTTTATGAACGGAGACAACACAGAAGCACTACTTTAGTCTCCTTTTATACTCATGGATCACAATTATAGCTATACACATAATTTAATATCTATCTCTTACTTTAATAAAACATAAGATTTGTGAGGATAAGTTGTAGCTATGCTGGTGATCATGATATCCCAGATCTTTGCACTATGAATAACATATAATGGGAAGAGGTAAAAAAATTTGCTTACTGTATTAGGACATGAACATTCTCATGATAACATATAGAAGGTGGAATGGATGGGAGCACGGAAAGCAGCAAGGATCTGTTTCCTTGTGGTGAAATAGATTCAGCAGAAAGGTCCAAAGCAGTTCACTGAAGAATTGTAAAATGTCAGCAAGACAATTTTTATAAATTCTCTTATTTTACAATTTACAATCCATCCCACATTCCTCTGCTTTCCAGGATTTTCTCAACTGCCACTAAGCTCTAGTCCCTACAGTTCCACAGAAAACCTGTTATAACATCTATATGTAGTGACAATTGCTAATTGGCCTAAATATTTCTGTTTTCAATACCACCTTCTTTGTTGCAGATGAGTGGGACAGTAAAAGCAATATGAGATTGTAGTCAGTTGAAAAAGGTATAAATTGAATAATGACATGATAGCTCAGCAGTAGTGCCAGCATTTTAAGGGAGTAGGATCATGAGTTGGTTAATGCCTCAACATGGCCTAGCAAGGAAATACAATCATGAGGGGAAATCTGAGGCCTTATCCACTGCACAATGGACCTCTCTGAAAAGAAAGGTGGCCCTAGTCCTCAGGAGGCATACCTAAGCTTTCTTTTGGTTTCCAGCAAAATCGTTTCAACAGAAATCCATTCATTGTGCAACTCCTCAAACATTTCAATGTTGAAAAGCTCTTCATTCCATATAACTATTGCATATTAAGCTTTTAAAAGAGTTCAGGTCTGCTCTCATGTTGAAGTTGTGAATGAGTGGAAAGTCACAGGGCTGTGAAAATGGAAGAAATTGTTCACCCATTCTTAAAATACTTGTTATGACCACTTCTTCCATTGGCTGGGAAAGAAAGTAAACCCAGCAGCATTTCAGGTAGCATCAAAAATACCTCAGCCAGCGAGATTTCCCCAGAAGAGGAGCTTGCTGTCTCTGTATTTTTTTGAAACCTAAATTCTGTATGAAAGTCAAAGGCAGTGGTGTTTACATTTTCATTCCCCTTGGTGTGAAATCAGTAGCCTGTGATGTTAAAATCAAAGTATTGTGTCTTAAGAAATCATTAAATCACTCCAAGTTGCAACTGATTTTTTAAAAATTTTTGAGTTAGAAGTGATGAAAACTATTACTATGTGTCTTGGTTACTTTTCTCTCGTTGCTGGGGCAAAATACCTGATGCCCAAAATTAAGGAAGGAAACGTTTATTTCACTTACAGTTTGTGGAGGTTTCAGTCCATACTTCGCAGATTACAAGGCAGAGTGGCACATGGCAGAGGGCTACAGCTCATGGTGGCAGAACACAGCAAAAGCAACAAGCACTAAAAGGGAGGAATGGCCTCAAGCACTCTTTTCCTCTCCCTTACATATGCAAACTATCCACCCCAGGGCGGGTGCAGCTCTCACACCCATAATCAAACTCTAAAAGCCTGCCCCATGGCTGCATGAGGCTTTGGGGGGACACACAGACATAAACCATAACACTATGATAATGTCTGTCTCCCATAGGTTTACTTTGGTTGCAAGAAATATTTTATTTTATGATTTTCAAACTATTCTATATATTCTTTAGATATAACTATGACTTAGAAAGCCATGTTATTCTATGTGATTTATCATTTGTCCTTAATCTATAAAAAAACAAAATGAGCTTCTATTTGCTATTGCTAGCCCAAAGAATTAAAAAATAAAAGGCAATGTTTTATGGGCTGTAAGTTGCTAGACTAGAGGATGTTCTTAAGTAACTGTGTTTTTAAATGATTTCATTTTTTTCTCAAAATTTTTATAATCTATAAAAATATATTTCATTTAAATAAGAATCCATGCCATTATCTAATTTGGAATGAGACAAAGCAAATAATTTGCTAAAGAGTAATCTTCGGTGGGTCTCTTCAAAATAACTTTTATTTACAGAGCTGTGCTGTGAAGGATGAGTGATATGGTTGCCAGGGGAAACCCTTTTCTGATTGGAAGAGAGGTCACACAGGTTTTTACAAAGAAAGAGGAGGGATGGCTTTCTTTCCTAAGATTTTTTGTTTCTGCTCTTACAGTGTAAGAATAAAGAAGCAGAAACAAAAATTGCCTTGTCTGCTCCTTATTCACAGAGTGAATTCACAGAAAGTCTCTGGATAATGAGCCTCCAAAGATGTCCAACCCCCATGACAACTTTTCTTAGCATTGTTCAAATTATCATTTGAATGTGATATTGTTTACTTCTGAGTTTATGATTTGTTCTGCCCAATTAGAATTCATATTAGTTATGGTTAAGGGCTATATTTTAAAGTGGTTATGTCACCCAAGAGATTTTTGAATAGTAAAGCACTCAAAAAATGAATTTGAATTTTGTTATATCTTAATCCACTAGTTTTTAGTATGAAATGAATAATTTTATGTGAAAATAGGAGATATTCTTTTGCCTCTCTACTAGCTGTTTAGAAAGGTTAAGATAAGCCACATTTATATACTCATAAATAGGTCCCTCTGAAATGCAGGTTTTTAGAGGGTAGAGTCTGTCTTTGTCACCTGTATCCCCACATTTGACAAGTATATTTGGTATATATATATAAATTATATAAATGAATCCCCCTGTTTCTGATTATATCTGATGGGAGGCAAATACAAAGTCATGGAAAAAAGCTAAGCTTCTCCTTTTAGGCAGTACTGAAAATAAAAATGAAGTTAAAGGAAAATAAACACCATAGTTTTTAAAAATCTGTAAAACATTGTGGAAGTGACTCAAAAATAAAACAGATGTCAAAAATGTGAAAAAATATATGCAGGTGGAAATAATTCAAATAGGATACTGTTAAAGCACTATCTTTAAAAAGAAATGCTGTGTATCTTTTTTGTTTATCTTTTAAAAGATTCAAAATGGTGGATTTTTCCTCATGTTGGAGTGACAGTTTCCTTTTTTGTCTCACCTGACTCCTTTTAGAAACATTTCCTATCAATCTACTCTCTAGCCTTGAAGATAATGACTAAGAGATGTAATTTAGGTTTTCTTGCTGTAATCTAGGTTTTCTGTAGCTATACACAGAGGGTAAACTGTATAAGGCTAAAGCTCTTCAAGAAAAGTTGCCACAAACACTGAAAATCCAATTTATCATCCAAGTTCCATTCCAGAATATATCATGTCAACAGTGAAGATGACAATGGAAATTAAGCAATTGATGGGCTAACTTAGTTGATGCCAAGAATTGTGTGAAGTATTTTTCATACATTCTTACTAATTTGTATAATAAAATGAAGCAGCTCTCACTGTTACCATTGTATAAGTAGGGAAATCAGGTTCAGAGAAAAGCAGTACCTTTGCTAAGTAAGCTTGAAAGATACTAAGTAGGGATTTATATAAAAATGTGTATTTTTTGGTACCAGGAATTGAACTCAGGACCTTACACTCTCCAGGAAGGTGTGTGTGCTGCTGAGCTATATACCTAGCCCCATAAAAATGTACATTACCTAAGTCCAGAAGCCTTACTTCGCCTAACCAGAATTTTGGGCCTAGGTGATCCAACCCATAATTTCAGCCTATTCAGCAGGTTGGCCAGTCTTACTCACAAAACACTAAGCCTCAGATTTACTTGTATCCAGCTATGTCATCACTAAGCTCAACCACTAACCATCAGAGAAATTACTTACATGAAAGTGTAGCTGGGGTTTAGTATTTGGTCCCAGACAGAAACTGCATAATGTGATAGAAAATGTTCTAGGACATGGGCTTCCCAGTCAGACAGAACTGAGTTTAAATCACTGGGTTACATTGTATCATCCTTAGTGAACTCATTTCACATCTCTGAGCCGCATCGTCATCTATAAAATTATTTCTCCACTTGAAGAAGGTTCTGCTGCTGTTTTTTGTTGAAACCAGAGCTGAAACATGTAGCAAAAGGCAAAGAAACTCAGAGTTCCACATGGTATTCTTGCATCCAAGAATGAGAGCTAAGAAATTGGTATGGTTTAGATGTAATTCTCCCAAATTCTCATATGTATGGAAGGTGTTTGGATCATGAGAGAATTATATTCACCTGTGGATCACAGATGAGTTGAGACACTAAATGTATTGCTAGGAGGTAGGGTTAGAGTTGGTCATAGGGTCTGTGTGCATTCTTGTCCCTAGCTTCTCCCTTCTCACATTGCTTATTGACTGCCAAGATGTGACCAGCTTTCCACGGCTGGGTCCTTCTACCATGCTGTCTTTAGCTTTCAGCCAGCCCACCATGGAATGAACCCACTTAAACTGTGAGTACAAATGAACCTCTCCTCTTTAAGTTTTGGATGTTGGATATTTTGCTCAGTGATGAGGAAAGTGGCTAAGATAGATTGTAGTATTGAAAATAGGATTGTTGCTGTCACTATTCCTGACCATGTGGTTCAGAGGTGTTTTAAACTGGTATGTAAGAGAAGTTTGGAAAAGTTTGGAGATTCTCTCCTAGAGAAGATTTAGAGTGCTATAAGCTGAGCTTGATGAAAGATTTTGGTCAGAGCTCAGAAAACCAGAATTCTGACAATAAAGCAGATGTAAAAGATCAGGATCAGGAAGTTTCTCTTGGGAACCAGGACTCCAGTGGCATTGAATTACAGCTTATGTGTGTTATACACTGGCAAATAACATGTCTATATTTTGCCCATGCCATGAAATTTTGTAGGAGACTAAAACTTTGTAGGAGACTGAGGTGAATATTGGTAGACTACTCTAGTAGAGAAAATTTCAAGGTAGCCCAAAGCAGTAGCCTGGATACTGCTGACTACTTTCAGGTAGACCTATAGTGAGAATCAAGAACAATGGTAGAGCTGAGTGATTTGTAAAGTTGGTAATTTCAATAGAACAAAAGTACTTGTAAAGTTGGGGCTATGCAGAGTGTGGTTGTTAAAGATTAGCACTAAAAAGAAGCCAACTACTTTGGATTGAGATATTAGGAAAGATAGCTAGAAAGGTTGTGCTGCTGTCAAGATTCAGCAGGATGCCATCCTTTCCAAGCTCAAGAATATAAAACTATAAAAAGGATGAAAGAATGAAAAACTATATTTTTCACTTGAAAAGAGAGCCCTAGAGTGCCCTACCCATTTGGGCCACAAAGGGAAATATTCCTCCAAATTCAGCCACCAACTCACTCAGAGACCACTACAACAATGATCCAAGCAGGGTTGGCTACTGCTCAAGCAGATGTAGAACATGTGTCATCTGCATGATGCTGGCTTTATAGGCATGCAGAATTCAAGAGTGGTGGAATTGAGAAGCTTCTACCAGGATTTCAAAGGAATAATCAGGTGGCCAGTCATAGTCCCTGAGAACACAGTGCATGAAGAAGTGAGAGTAGAAGCCAAAGGTAAAATGGAGACCTCAGAAATTTGAAGAAGCCAAGAATGTGGAACATCTGCTAAGGAAAGCCACAGGAAGTGAAAGGAGGAAGCTCTCGGGAAACCATGTTGGTTGCAGCCAGCAATGCTTTACCACTGGCACTACTCAAGCCTTTCAGCATTCTTATCTCACCACAGTTTGTCTAGACCTGGCCATGGAGCTACAAGATTTAATATTTACTCTACTGGGCTTTACTCTTGCTTTACTTAGATTTTTTAAAATACCATCCACTGTTCTGCCCTTTTGGAGTGGAAATATTTGTCCTAATTCACTATGTATTGGAAGCATTTAACTTTCTTTTGATTGTTACAGTGGTTTCCAGGTAAGCGTTTGCCTTGAGTCTCAAAGACTTTAGACTTTCAGCAATGGGAGAATATTTAAAACTTTAGAAACTTAGATAGGGGCTAAATGGATTTTACATAATAGTACTTACATGATCGTGCGGGGGTCTATGGGTAAAATGTATGTGTTTCTATCAAGAATGTCTTCCCAGAGTCTCATGTGTTTAATGTGGGGCTTTTGAAAGGTAACTGGGGGAGCTGGGGATTTAGCTCAGCGGCACAATGCCTGCCTGGCAAGTGCAAAGTCCTGAGTTTGATTCCCTGTACCAGAAAAAAAACCCAAAACCAAAAAAATAAAAGAAAGATAATTGGATCATGGAAGCACTACACTGATTAGTAGATCAATCCACTTATGAGCTTATAGTTCAATGTGCTTTAGGAAGTGGAGTCTGTTTGGAGATGGATCTCTAAAGGTGGGAAGATGAATGGTGCATTCTTGTCTTCAGTTCATCCTTTCTCTCTTTGCTTCCTGGCTGCCATGACATGAGCAGCTTTTCTCTGCCATGCCCCTGTGCCATCCTGTTTCTGCCTTGAAATCAGCCAGCCATGGATTGAATCTGTGAACCAAAAGAAATTTCTCCTCCTTTAAATTGTGGGTGTTAGGGGCTGGGGATTTGGCTCAGTGGCACAGCGCCTGCCTGGCAAGCGCAATGTCGTGAGTTCGATTCCCGGTAACAGAAAAAAACAAACAAAAAAAAAACAAACAACAAGAAAAAATTGTGGGTGTTGGGTACTTTGTCCCCACAATGAGAAAGTAACTAAGATGGAAGTTAATGCTCTAAGAAGAAGGTAGCTCTTGGATTTCCATTGCTAGTAAACTTTGTACATCAAGGGCAAAACCCAATACTTATAGCTCAAAGTAGCCCCTGTCAATAGCTTATTGATCAATAATGTGATGCAATTTCTCATACATCAAATTACTTAGTGAAGATAATGTTTGAAAGAAAGATGGGGATTCATTACTAGTATTTTAATTCTAATTTCTATCACACAGAGATGTGGAAACTAGACATTTAAGATTACAAGAGTAAGCAGCATTTAATCAACCAAGCCATTCTATTCTTTTATCAATATATTAAGTGATATTTCTTTAATCAGAAAATCAGTCACTTCTGTGCTTATAATGATCAAGTTACAGTGGCAAAAGTCAGACAGAGTATATGTACCTGATGGCACTTCATTCAGCATAAAGTTTACTGAGTATGTAAATAGAGTGCTTCAAGGATTAGTGAAGATGTTCTGGATAGTCACACCCTTTTATTAAGGTAAGAAATGGAACTGAGGTCATGCAGTACACACATGATATTACTCAGGATGGTTAAGATTTCTTTTTTACAAAGAGAGGATGAAGGTAGTCAGTTTTTATTGAAAGAAGAAAGAGAGACGGACTTACCAAAAAATCATTGCAAATCTATTGAAATCGGGAAATATACATGATTTATCAAGGAAAGAAGAGTTTAAACTGTGAGGCTAACAAGGATGCTATGTTTTCCTTCTTTTCAATAAACTGGTTTTTTCCTTTACACGAGAAGAAAGAAGGAAATCCTCTTGCTAAATGTTTACTGCATGTTGCAATTTATCTCATAATTTCACTTATAATGTGTATGTCCTATTTTACAGCAGTCTGATGAAATGAATCATTTCATAGGTCAGCAAACTGTGGTCCATGCTTCTAAGTAATTTCTTATTTTATTATGGTGTATGAGCTAGGAACAGTTTTACATTTTTAAGGGTTTACATAACATCTTTTACCTCCTGGCCTACAGAAACCTGAAGTATTTATTATCTGCTCTGTTAAGAAAAAGCTTGCCCAAAAATGAACAAGATTCCCATCCCCATTTATAGATGGTTGCAGCTGCTATTCTGTTTGCAAGTAGCAAGACTGAGATTTGAACCCAAGAAAACCATTTTAGAGTGCATGTTCTTACTCTTCAGCTATAAGAGGAGGAGCTTTGTCTTTGACTGTGGCTCTGAGGAAAAGATCTTTAGACTTTATGCTCTCCACCTAAGGACTCATGGTCATTAGAGAATTTATTTTAGATACTGGTTTAGTACTATTGTTTAAAAAAAAAAACAAACAGAGGCTTATTACAAGATAAAACTAGTTTTAACAAAAAGCCAAAATTAGGTCCTATAGAATCCTTGAAAGAGAGAGAGGAGGGAACAGAGTAAAGGTAGGACTTCTGTAGAACACTGTAGAGCAGGGAAAAAAGAAGAAATAGAGACAAATTCAGAAAAGTCAATCAAGTTCTTTCTTTCTTTCCCTTTATTAGTACACATTTATGGTATATAATGCTTACATTCTTTGTGTGGAATCGGTACATGTACACAGCACATTTTAAGTCCTTTTTTTCATCCCCTTCCCCTCCCTTCCTTCCCCTTCCCTCTATCTCTTGACCCCTTTCTGATTTGAGATTTATTTCCCTACTTCCTATTATCTGTCTTTCATTTTGCTCTTTACTTATATTTTGTGTTTCCCATATAAGAGAAAGCATGTAGTATTTAAACTTGTGTGTCTGATTTATTTCACTTAACATTATGGTCTCCAGGTAAATCCATTTTCCTACAAATGACCAAGTTTCTCTTTCTTTAAGGCAGAGGAATAGTCCATTATGTGTAAATAGCTCTTTTTGTTTATCCATTCATATGTTGATGAATATAAGGGCCACTTCCATTGTTTAGCTATTAGGAATTGTGCTGCTATAATCATGGGTGTGCATGTATCCTGGACATGTTCTAAAGCCAACAGCCAGTGAGGTTTGCTTCCCTGGAACCTGTATGCTTTTGTTTCTCTTCCTGTGCATTATATTACCTCTTATCAAAAATGTCATTATGATCTTTCTAGAAATAGAGGACTTCTCTGATAGATGAAGCCAGCACTGCAGTATATCCTTGAGTGGAGATAGATGCCTTGCAGTAATGAAAGACAGCTACTCTGACGACAGTAAGCAGGCATGTTTGGCCAAGGCAGCCAGCCCAGGGTGAGGAAGAAAGTATCAGAGTGGGGATTTTTAGCTGTCACCCAAGGGAAAGCCCGGTGCTTGCCATCAGGAAGACAAAGCACCAAGGTTCCAGCCAGTACTGTTAGTCTACCTACCAATTAAGCAAACCTTGTGAGCACTTCTAAAATGAAAATCAGCCTTGCAGCTGAGTGACAGGAGGAGGAAAGGACAGCATGACACCCGTTCCAACTTCACTGACCTGCATTTTTATTCTTCCCACAAAATACTTAATAATTACAAAAAAATATTAAGAGTGGGAATATATTAGATAAAGTGTACATTCTAGGAGCATCTTATTCTTAAGTTTTATATCCTACATGTATTTATTATATGTGTTTATTACCTGTCTTCCTTCCTAGAATGAGAGATCTACAAGAAGCCTGTCTTGCTCACCGATGGACCAATGTATATAAAGAACCTACAACACCATATGGTGTATACAAGGTCCTCAAAAACTGTTTTCTTAAAAAAATTTTTTTTAAGTAGGTAAAGGAGGAGAAACACATACTTCATTGGTTGTATGAGCATAAGAATCTCCCAGGATTTTGACATGGTCCTTGGGGACTTTATTATGACAAAAAGTCTGAAATGTATTTGGTGCTTTTATGGAGTTATATACAAGGATGTTTGTAAATGCTAAATCCACTACAACAAACTTCTTTCAGCAATTCATTTCCTCTCAAAAATCTCAAGGATGATCACACAGTCCTCCTTAATAAGGTATTCAATGGATCCTCATCTCTTGAATTTCTTGGGTGTGTGGGAGCATTTAGTGACATAGAAAATAGGAAAAAGTCCAAGCTGAATTTCCTTCCCCTCAAAGTGTTCTGGAGTCACAAAGCATTGGTTTCCTTTGTAATGAAAGGCTGTTCTTTGGACCCAACCATCAGGTGCCTGCTTTCACCAACAAGGGGAGGGAGACTTTGATTCACGCCCTCAGTAACTGCTTTGCCAGAAGAGTTTTTGTTTGAACTACAATTTAGAAAGGAAGAAAGGACAGTAAAGAAAAATCACAACTTCCTCCTTTTAACCTGTTTCCTCCATTTTTTTTTCCTTTGGACAAATAAAAATTAAAAAAGAGAAAAGATCAATAAAATGCTGTAAGCACAACATTATTGATCCTTCTCCAACACTTCACTCGCCTTCAAAAGAAATTTATAACAGAGAGTTGAAAAATAAAATAAAATAGAACGAGATATAATTTTCCTAAATACTTGAGGAAAATTAAGTTTTATCTATTTTTCTCGTAGAAAGCTCTCAATATTCTGGCTGGAGAAACTTAAACTCGCTTTCTCCTCGCTTTCTGTTTTATCTGCCCTCTCTTCATTTTGGCTTTCAAGTACTTGGAAGCACAAGAGTTTTGGATCCCAGAAATTGCACCCCTTTTTACTGTAACAAAGAAGTTCAGTTCTGGCTCATCACAAAACAAATGAAATAATTCTGGATATATGGTAAACATTTATGTCAATTTCCTAGCAAAGATGACCTTCAATGGCCAGTTTTCTCTATGCTTTCTGCAGCCTTCCCCTCGCCTTAGATAATTGAGACAATTTGCAACAGTAAAAGAATATGATATCAGCATAAGACAATCCAAGAGTTTCAACAAGGTGGTGGTTTTGAGACAAATGGATACAAACTTAATTTGTACATAATTCTCAATTTTCCAGAAGCTTTTCCAGGACTGTCATAATCAATGAATACAGGATACACATCTCAGCCACTTGTTTGGGATATCTTATACAACTTTCAGCCTTCAGTATGGAGAAAGGCCTTCCACGTGACTAACCTGGGATATGCCACTCTCATTTCAAGAAACTTCCTCTGAAATATGAAGTCTCTACTACTTGTTTTTTTTTGAGGGGGGGTTGTTTTGCTTTAGAGGGATTTAAAGATGAATGCCTGGTCCCTTCAATGCTATTCTGTGCTCTGTGATTTCGCTGGCTTCTTTAACAAGCCCACCTATTTTGCAAACTATTTTCCAAAATCCACTGCCCTAGGAACTGGCAATAATAAGAGTAGTTGTATGTTCTCACTTCTAGAAATTTAAAAAGCTGATGTCACAGAAGTAGAGTAGAATAGTGGTCACAAACAGCTAGGAAGAGTAGTGTGGGAAAGGGAGAGGAAATGCTTGACAGTTGGAGAGTTAAACTGGAGAGGACACATACCTTCTAATGTTCTGTACCACAGTTGGGCAAATAAAGGTGACAACAATTAATTGTATATTTCACATTAGCTAGTGGAGATGATGTTGAATGTTCCAACACAAAGAAATAATAAATGCTTCATGGGATAGGTGTGCCAAGGATTCTAATCTGAACATTTCATATTGTACGTGTGTATCGAAATGTCACACTGCCTACCACTAATATACACAATTATTATATGTCAATAAAACTTTTAAATGAAAAATAGGATAGGGATGGAAACCTGGGCTGTGGGCTGAGGAACACTGAAGCCCTCTCTGTAGATTTCACAGAGCAGTTTGCTGACCCTGTGTCCTTATATTTTATCATAATCAAAAGTTCAGAGGGTTTCTTTTTATTGTGTCCCAAAATCACATTTTCTGGAAACAAGAAGAAGCTAGAACTTGACTACCTCAAGCCTCTCTCTTACTGTGTTTCTTAAAACACACTACCTCAGGCTCTCAGCAGAGGCTCTGTGGGTTCAAGTGCCATAACACAAGCACTTTTTCTAGGGACAGCATCTTGTCTTCCAAAGACCTAGAAAGACTGCCCTTTGGTTGTCACAGCAGAGCATGTTGGCAGATGGCGAATCAGCCTCAGGCTCAGCATCAGCCTTTACTTAAAAAGAGCTCCCCTGGTATCCCTCCATCGCACTCTGGAGGATGCCTGTCAGGCTGGTCCCATCTGCTCCCCCTGTTTTCCAGGAACTGTGTATCTGGGTTTCACATAGGGCTGCCATGTGCTTGGGAGCATTTGCTCTGACTATATTGCTTATGCTCATTTCCTTCCTTGGCTCCCTCTAAGCAAATGTTTCAGTATCTCCTTCAATTAAACATTGAATAAGAAGAGAAGGACCTCATTTTCCCACCATAAGATTATCACTCTACTTCCAGCTACATTCCTTCTCTGCTTCCCTCCATGGTACAATGGCTGTGCTTGCTCTGTTGCTGTGAATAGCAAATCCCACCACTTGAAAACTCTTCCTCAACTCCTTGAGTCTTCCTCAGGGCCTTACTCCTGTAGCCATCCCCTCCTCTCTGGATCATCAAGTTTCCTCTGTGTGGTGTGTCAGTGGTCAGTGGCAAGCACATGCTGCTTTAGGTTGTGCTACAGGTCACCTGGAAAAGCATACCCATTCCTGCAGTGACTGCCTGAAAACCCTGTGGTTCTAATAGCAAAACTCTCAGAAGAGGGGCTCATATTCACCATTTGACTTCCTCATCCCAAACATCTCTTGATTTTCTGCACTTGTTTCCCTGCCCCTGTGTCAATCTCACTGTGACCATTGTGAAGTTCACAATCTGCATCTCCATCATAAAGCCCACTGGCCGTTTTCAATTCTCGTCTTCTTTGGTTTTTCCAATCCAGCTGTTGCCTTACCTCATTCCTACCTCAGTGTCTTCTTTTCTAGTTCCTCTTTCGCTTACTGACTTCTAAAGATTATGACATGTCTTATTTATCCTTAGTCCCGTCTCCTCCCCCAACCTCTCTCCATGAGTAATTTCATCACTTCCATGGCTTTCAGTTTCTCCCAGCTGAGTGTCTCTGTCACTGATTCCTCCCAAAAGTTCCAGGTATATCACTACAGCCTTACCTGAAACTTAACTTTTCAAAAACAGTTCTCTTAACCACACCCTGTCTCCAGATTTTCCATTTTTCAGTGAATGTTTCTACCATTGATCTTGGTGCTTATGTTAAAAAAAATTCTCTTTTCTTTATACCCATTTCTTAGCATAGAAGAAAGTCCTATTAATTTAAGCTTCATTAAAGAGCCTATCTTTCTTCCAGTGAGTTTGTTTGGCCCCTTTGTCAAGGATTGGGTGGCTGAGTGTGTTTGTGGTTGTGGTTGTTTCTTCTAGTCTGTTCCATTGATCCTCTGGTCTGTTTTTTAGTCAGTACCAGGTTGATTTTATGACAGTAGCTTTGTGGTATAATTTCAGATCAGGGACTGTGGTTCCACCTGACTTGTCTTTGTTGCCCAGGATTGTTTTTGCTATTCTGGGTCTCTTCTGGTTCCAGATGAATTTAAGGAATGTTTTCTCTAGGTCTGTGAGGTATGCTAACGGTAATTTAATGGGAATTGCATTGAATCTGTACAACAGTTTTGGTAGTATGGCCATTTTCACAATGTTAGTTCTTCCTCTCCATAAGCAAGGAATGTTCTTCCATTTATTGAAATCCTTTTCAATCTCTTTTTTCAGAGTACTGTAGTATTCATTGAATAGATCTTATACTTCTTTTGTTAGGGCTTGCCACTTGCCAAAGACTGAAAATAGACCCAAGTCTATCACCATGCACCAAAGCAAAGTCAAAATGGACCACAGATCTCAATATTAAAACAGAAACACTAAATCTATTGGAAGAGAAAGTAGGTAAAAATCTTGAAGACATAGGGGTAGGCAGAGAGCTCATGAACAAAAACCAAAGCACACATGAAATACTTCAAAATCAACAACTGAAATCCCATCCTACTGAAAAGTTTCTGCACATCTAAAGAAGTCACCAGCAGAGTAAGAAGAAAACCCACAAATTGGGAAAAAATTTAGCTGACTGTTCCTCAGACAAAGGTCTTCTATCTAGAACATATAAAGAATTAAAAAACATCAGCCCCCCCCCCAATTCAAAGACCCAATCCAAAAATGGGCAGCTGAGATGAATATACACTTCTTAGATGAAGAAATAAGAGTGACAAATAAATACAGGAGAAAATGTTCAACATCATTAGTCATTCAAAAAATGCAAATTAAAACAACACTGGGATTCCATCTCACCCCAGTAAGAATAGCTAGCATTAAGAAATCATCCAATAACAAATGCTGGAGAGGCTGTGGAGTAATAGGAACCCTTCTTCACTGCTGGTGGGAATGCAGACTGGTGAAAGCACTGTGGAAATCAGTTTGGAGATTCCTCAGAAAACTAAGGTCTAGAGGTCCCATTCAATCCAGCTATCCCCCTGCTTGGTATTTTCCCAGAAGATCTGAAACCATCATATCCCAGCGATATATGGGCACCCATGTTCATAGCTGCGCAATTTGTAATTGCTAAATTGTGGAAGCAACCCAAATGTCCCTCCACCGAGGCTTGGATAAGAAAATTGTGGTACTTTTATATAATGGAATATTACTCAGCTATAAAGACAGATAAACTCGAGGCTTTTATAGGTAAATGGTCAGAACTAGAGACCATACTCATAAGTGAAATAAATCAGACCTGCATGTGTAAGCTCTCACTAGTGTAAGACCTCACTATTGTAAGATCTGAAAGAGTGAATAAAAACTAGGAGCTATGAAAGATATTGTGAAATGAAAGGAAAATGTTCAAAAGTGAAGGGCAACTGGGGTGTGGGAAAAGAGAAGGGAAAGAAGGGGAAATTACGTATGTATGTATATACAGGATAGCTAACATAGCTGAACTACTGTCTTCTGTTGCTGTACAGAAAGAAACAGTTAATGATTACTTACTTGATCAATATTGCATGTCTCTATCTGTTTTCATGAGAAACCACTTTGAAAATATGAATATGTAATACAACAAACATTGTTAATTTCTTACCACTTTGTTTGTAACTCTGTATTGTTTGTATTGTTCTTTTGCTCTTTTGTAAATGGTTGTCTGTTTGTTAATGTGTTTTCCTTTTTTTTAAAAAAAAATAAATTTTAAAAATTAAAGCTTCAAATTTCCTAAAAGCAACCAGAAGATTTTTCTCAACCTTCATCAGTGTGCCCTATTCTGAGCCGAAGGTATTTCCCACCTGATTGCCATAGGAGTTGCCTCTTTCTCCCTTTTTCCTGCTCATCTGTTCACTAAAGGCAAAAAGTAATCTTTTATACTTGAAAACAGCAACAAATGCTCTATAGCTTTTTTTTTCCACATTCACACTAGAAACCAAACTCCTAAAAGTATGGTCTATAAAGTCCTAGATGGTCTCTTTGCATTTTGTTCTTTCCTCTGAAGTAAATATTATCCCGCCCAAGTTTTCACATGTATTCCTCCTTCTTTTATTCAGATTTTCCCACAAAGTTTACTTATTGCGTTGGTTTGGGGCTTATTTTTGCAAGGAAACACAATATAATACAGGACACATATTTTATAGGATTATTTATAATATTCACCCAAGAATCATATACAAGAGAGTGCAGGAAATCTGTCCACACACTAAGACCAAGAAAACTAGCTGAGGGCCTGGATGCCATGATAATGTCCTACATGAGTCTGGATGAAGACCCAGAGCTCATAACAATGCCTCCCACGAATCCAACTGGAGGCTCAAAGCCCACAACAATATCTCATGCAGGCCTGTTTCAAGTATCTGCTGCGAAGGCCCCACGGTCAGTGGTGGAATCTAGGAAGTTTGTGCAAGCAGGAGGAAGGATCTGTGCTAGCAGTCTGAGGGATCTGCACTGGAGCCAGGAAGTGACGCTCGAAAGAACCAGAGCTCCCCCAAAAGGTACCACAATCATCCTTAGCAATAGTGAGGTCCCGAGCTCCTCCGATGATCAAGATGGCTGAGTTCCCATCAGGGAAGCCAACACAGCAAGGTTCTCCTGGAGACAGGCAGTGCATGATTTTCCCCTCCGGACCCAGAAAGCGATGCTCAAAGTGAGGACCAGAGCTCCCCCGAAGTGAACCAAAGTCATTCTCAGTGCCAACGAGGTCCAGAGCTCCTTGGAGGATGGAAACAGCCAAGTTCATCAGGAAAGCCAGCATAATGAGCTCCTCCAAAACAACCAACATCTCCTTACAGCTTGTACCAGATCCTACAACAATTTTAGTTCCCAAAAGCCTGTCTTCTTCTTCTCCAGGTCTCCCTATTATGCTGCTGGCAACAGTTCCCAGGTGGGCCTCCTACACCTAGCACCACACTTACTTAGTTTAGCTGGGGGTGATAAGTTGACCACCAGTTATCAATCCACTACACTTATTCATGGGGAAAGTCTATAGAACTCTATTTAAAATAGTTCTCATTATATATTGAAAATTCTGTGACATATAAATAAATTAGAAAATCAACTCAATGGGGATAAATTTGCACACTGATATATATATATATATTTCATTTAACATGTACTGTTTGAAATTTTATTAGGATGCATATATATCAATTTAATGTTTATCAGTTTTTAATGGAAAATATTCTTTCAAGGAAGAGACTTTCCTGTCTCTTTCTTACCTCTGAATCCCCAGAGCTCAGAATGGTGCTTAGCAGATTACAAGTGCTCAATAAGAACTTGTTAGGGAAAAATAGATAAATAAATAAATTCAAACATACTCACTTTGCACCAGGTGATAGATTATTCACTGTAAAGTGCTTAGGTGGAGGGTCCTGTCAATCAGATTGATGTTAAGGACAAAAGAAAGCCTGTAGTGATCACTCATACAATATGCTCACTCATTGTGTCCTCCTGAATAAGCTATAAGAGTAAACTGAAAAAAATCGCAATTTCATAAGCACCTTCTTTGTGTATTAACTTATGTTCATTTCTCCCAAAATGCAATGTCTTTGAAACTACTTTGTTTGATTTCCTAGGATTTGGTCCACAATTTTCAGCCTGGGAGACGACGACCATTATGAAGCAATTCTAATTTTGGTTCTGTAGCTATTTATTTCCGCTCAGTCAATACTCCTCTCCGAATGGCCCACCTTTCATATGAAAGTATAATTTGCTTACACTACACCCTAAGTATAGTATCTCCTCCTACCTCTTGCTAACCTGAAAACATATCTCCTTTCATCCTTCATTCTAATATCACATCCACCCCTATCCCCAAGACTTCCACACTAACTTCACTGTGCTTCCTATAAATAGCATAGCATTTCCCACATCATACCTTATACTCATATCACAGTGTCCATTCAAGATGATGCACCTATGAAAGCAGTAAATGTTGTTATACCACTTTAAAAACAGCGTATCTGCATGCCCTTCAACTACTAGCCCACCCTGCAAATAATACTCCTCAATGAATCAGTATTAACTGAGTAATCAATGAAACAACAAGGACTACTGAAAGAAGGAGAACAAGAATGTAGTCTGTAAGAAGAGGTGGGGCCAAGGAATGAACACTGAGTTGTCATTTGGGTCTGTGGACCTCTCAGGATGCTCATGCATATGGTGCCCACTACCTTGGAGATGAGTAGTCACAGGCTCTTTAACTGTGAAGTGCCATCCTCAAAAATGTGTGTGTGTGTGTATGTGTGTGTGTACATGCACACAAATAGTTGTGACAAAGATAAGGAAGTCTTGGTTTAATGGTTTTCCCACCCCATTCTTGGACTAGGAAAGAAATTCTTTATGTGAGCTCCCGGTAAGATCTCTGCTTCTTGACATGCTGATAAGGAAACTTGGTATTCCCTGTATGCATGGCCTTGGCCTGTAACCTCCTCCATCTACATATTAAAAGAGAGCTAATCAATTTCTGCCACAATCAGCATCTGTATCTGATGTCCCTGTTGTTCAGGTCAGTTGCAGACCGGCCGTTGTCATGCACATTGCAGACAGGAGAAAAGAAAAGGAGCATTGGGTCTGGCTTTTGTTCCATGCCATACAGGTTTTCCCTATTTTTTTTTCTTTACTGTTGTGAGCATTATATTACTCTAAGTCTCAGTTATCTAAGTCTCTGAAATCTTGCACCAGTTCATCTTAATTGTCAACTTGATTAGATTAAGAGACTCACAGAGAGGTGATTAGCCCATGAAGGCCCTACACTCCTCAGTACATTAATTCACTGATGTTTATACCAGAGGGTGCTGGTAGGACATGGGGCCCAGTGGGACGAGGGGGGTCACTGGAGGTGTAGCTTTGGGGTAATATATCTCACTAGACCTCTTCCCATGTTCTCTGTTTCCCACTTGCTATAAAGTGAGCTTTCTCCTCCACTGTGGTGTTTTGTCATGCTGTTCTGGGCTTGGAGCCAGGAGACAATAAACTGAATTCCCCCCAAATTTTTTTTTCTTTCTTTTTTTTTTTTTTTTTGTCTTTTTGCAGCCTCCCCAGTGCTGGGATTACAGGAGTGTGCCACAACACTCAGTTTATGGAACTACAGACTGAACCACAATAATCCTTTGTTCCTTCAAATTGTGTGTGTTGGGTATTTTGTTCCAAGGATGGGGAAGCTGACCAATACAAATCCCAAGAGAGTCACAGGCTGACACGTCTTAAGGGAACAGAAGGCACAAAATAGTATTCAGATCTACTCCTACCTTCAGGTACAGCCATACCTATGTTAAACATTCAAGTAGAGATGGCCATGTTAGAAGTCAGCACAACCATAAGAGTTAGAAAGTATACCTCTTATGTATCTTGCGCGTTTAGATTACTCTGTAAATTCATGATATAATTAATCATTTTGGATGCTCCGGGTCATTGTAGTTAGAGATGAAAGAAATATTTAACTTAAAATTTGTACACCCAGTAGTTAAATGTAAGAAGTCCAAGGAGTGCTTGGAACATTTTCCCAGCTCCTTTTAGAAATTCTTCATATACTTTCTGGGACCTGTGATGTTTCAGTCCTTGTCACCATAGCCATACATGGTTTTCTGAAAACAGGTGCTAAGGGAAGCGATTGAGCTATTACTTTCATTTGGAAATTGAAGGTGAAAATCATGAACTGAATGGGAGCCCCAATTTATAAGATGAAAAGACCCTTAACAGCAAAGTCAGCTAACTAGTCCTGGTGGAAATTCTTGTTCTTGAAAAGTGAAGCTCAGGATTGGCCTAAGCTCCAGAACATCAGACTAATGGAGTAATCCTGCCCCATACCTAAGGACCTTCACCATTTTGATCATAAGAGCATCTCTAAAAGAGGGAAGAAAAAAAAAGCATCACAACTGAACCACGGGCAGTAAAATCCCGACATTTCTTAAGGATTAATAGCAAATCTTTAACAAAGTGTTTCAGATTCCCATTGATCTTAGAACGTAGGTATGCTTTCCCACATGGCAATCCTAGACATTTTCTGGTTAAACTATATTTCATTTGTCCATTAGAAGGTATTTTTGTGTTGATAAAAGTAAGCCTTTATAGGCAACCCCTTCCTGCCTGGGACAAATTAACTCATGGACAAGAAACAGAAAATATGTCCAATTTATGTGAATTTCTAGCCTTGACTGTGAATGGAGAGGGAACATACATCCTAGATAGATTGCTTAGAAAGAATTCTGTTACTTAGTTTGAGGATATGCAGAAATATTCCTCTTCTCCATGGGATTTTCATAATAGGCTCTTCCTAAGCAGCAATGAAAATAGTCCTTATTTAATAGGTTTATAAATTCAAGGTTGACCCATAAGAGCCAACCCAGTTCCTGCTCATTTATTTGCCTGGACTTTTGGCAAGTGATATCCATTGTCCTGGGGCCTCTGGGGCTACGTATAACTGTACAGCTAAGAGCAGATGAGAGAAGGGAAGATTTACACTCTCCAGGGTGATACAGCAGAGTATAATATTGTAAGTGTGCTTAATGTTTTTGGTTGGTTCATGTATTCATCTGTATGTACATTTAATATTGTGCTCTCTCTTTGCTCCACACCTCTTAAAAGCTGGTAAAGACAACTATACAAAAAGCTTTGGTGGGAACTAGTTTGAAAAACCAAACATTAAACTGGATCTTAATATAAGCTTCCCCAAGTGTCTTGTGAATTTCCTTTCACTCCCTTCCTCTAGTTCAGAGTTAGACAGCATGTGAGGGTTGTGTTTGTTTCAATGATACTCTAATTTTCAGAATAACTATTTCATGAGGGTTTATTTCAGCCCTGCTTTTGCATTTCAGGCTTGGAGTCTTTCCATTAGTGTGCCTATGTGACCTTAACTAGGATCCTATCTGCTCCAACGTGTTGAGCACTTGTGCTTCACATCCACCTGAGGATTCCTTTCACTCTCGGATGAGAAAACAACCCTGTATCCTGGTTGCTTTCATAGCTCAACCCCAAGCAGCTCCTCTCACTTAGTGTAAGAGTACCTTTCTTGTACTGCCTTAAGGAAAATTTACAAAATTTTTCCTGTCTTTGGGACCTGCCCATTTCTTATTTCTCTCTTTCTTCCTTGTAGTGATCTCACCACTCCTCTCGTAAGAAAAATCTGTCCTATTAAAGGATATTCAGCTCCTGCGCAGTTTGACAAATCCCAGTATTGATCATGTGTACATTAAACCAGATTTGAGTACAAATCCCTTACTTAGTTATTTGAATTGTAAGCTTTCAAACCTTGATTTTAGAAACAGAAAACAAAATTAAAAACTAGTTCTTTATAACAGAACTTCATCAATCAGTAAGCTATGGAGAGTTGGAGAGAATTGATTTTAAAATTATAAACAAACATTTTCCACATGTAAATGCATTTGGGACACAAACCTTTGAAACTTTTTTTATCCAAAGTGAGAATGAGTGTAAAGGAAATAATAAATATGACCTATTCCCACTCCTCCAGGTGTGCCCATATCATCTCACAGAAGACCAGCCAAGCTGAACTGGATGTAACCACTTACAGACTAATGGTTCTCAGGAGCTACTAAGGGCAAAGTAATTCAAGTTAAGGTATTAGCTGCTTTTCTTTCTAGTCTGGCAGCTGAAGCTACCAACCACTGCACTAACTGTGTGACAGAGGAAAATTAGCCTTCCATCATGCTTTTCCCTTAAACAGTTTTCCCCAAAAACAGTACTACCTGCATTGGTATGAACAAGACCCCTTAGCAAGGCATATTTTCTGGGACAAACTCAGGAATCTGAGTTTTAATAAGATACTCATGGGATTATCATGCACTCTAAATTTTGAGAAAAATCTGCCTTGTGTCAGTTCCAAATCTTTACCTGCCTTTCTTCCATGACCACATGTTATTCTCATGATTACTCTGACACAAAATTTATAATCACATAAAAAATATTCTAATTTTGTCTGCTTCTGGCTCCATTCCTTTCTCTGTCCAGTCTATCAAGGAAGATTACATTATCACTTTCAACAAAAATGTAGTCACTTCTGTGATTTCAATGCCATGGGCACTAAGAGATGAACAGAAAACTGCATGTGTCTTCAAGATCATCCCAGTTAAACAGGAGTGTACCAAAGATATTCAGGGAATTTTTGCTAGAGGTCATAGCTGTAAGAGAGGTAGACAGTAAGGGTTTCCGGCTGTTGAATTTTCAGATCCAGGGAATTTGATTTCTATCAATGAGTCACTGTGTAGATAAATGTGAAAACAATGAGAGTTTATCCATAAGTAAATAGCGTTTGAGAAAAAGTGAATTTGAATCTGATTTATATTAGGACAGAATTGCTTTCTGAGCTGCAAAATATATATTTGTGTAAGATTAATATTAATTTGGAACATTGATTTATACCATTTATAATTGCCTAATTGTTATGTAGAATGATACCTATGCTCACCACAATTATATATTATTTTTATTTTCACTAATTTCTCTATTTTGTAAGGGTAAGAACCAAAGTCTTCCATAATTCCTCTAAGCTACTATGACAGTAGCTTACTTATTGTATATTTTCAGCAAACCATTTAATGAATTAATTAGTGTTTAGGTTCTACATTCATTACATTTGAATCTATTCATGTTTATATGAATGACCTCAGGAAATCATTTAGTGCCATCTCGCCTCCAAAGACTCATACATATCTTTTCTATAATTTCCAAAATAGAGTATGAAGACTTTCATTAGCTATGGGGAGAGAAAAGTGGAAGAAACAGAAGAGAAAGGAAAGGATAATGAATATTGTATTTGTAATTGTAACTGAGATAAAATGTTTTATAATTCCTATAGCAATAAATTATAGTTATAACAATAATTTATAACAATATTTATTATAACAATAATTTTATAATTCCTACAGCAATAACATATAGTTGCACAAGTTCACACAAAAATGTCTTGGTTGATGTTTGAGTTATTTTTTTCATTGTTGAGACAAAGTACACCACACCCAAGTTTAAGAAGGAAAGGTTTATTTGGCTCACATTTTGTAGAGGTTTCAGTCCGTAATTGACTGGCTCCAAGGCAGGGTTGCATCACAGAGGAGAAACAGTTCATGGCGGGCAGAAGGTAGCAAAGCAAGCAAGGGACCTTAGCAGTGTGGAAGCTTCTTTCTGCCCCTTTTATACTCTAGCCAGGCTACTGGGTTTAGGGTGGTGCCAAACTAATCACTGGACTGATATAGTAATCACACACTTTTAATCCCAGCATCAGACAATCTAGATTCTTGCACCTCTGAAAAAGCCCCACCTATGACCACATGAGGCTTTGGGGGGACTTCTAGACCCAGACCATAACAGGTGACTTGAACTGTATGTCCTTTTCATCACATGAAACACTCTGCTTCTTTCTCAAATTATAATGTGAGAAACTATTGTGTTTATTGTTTTGTTAAATCCATGTTGTTTGACACTTTCCCCTAAAGACCCACATACACTAGTTTTCATCTACTTCAGACTTGCACTGGATATACCTTTAAGGTATACATTCTGGGTTTCCCTACCATCAGCCTTCACAAACTTAGGTGCTAAATCATAAGAAGAACAATGGCAGAAGTGAACAGCAGGAGAAGTAGTGAATAAAACAAAGCACAAAGCACACACAGGCACACACCCACACATACACACCAAATACAAAACAAAAATCTTTAAATCTAATCTGTCCCAGAAAGTAAGACATGATCACTGTGGGTTCTTACTATGAACTGTCCTTTATATACATTTCAGAAATTCAAATCACGTTGCTGCTGGTTGACCACTGTCTCCAATCTCTATAGAAACTGAATTCCAAATTTTTTGTTGTTGGAAATCATCATTATGATCTTTTCCTTTATCACTGTCTACTTAAAATGTTCTGAATTTTACAATGGAGATACACTTCTGTATCCCCTCAAATCTGCTCATTTACCAACAAAATCTGAATTTCTTAATATTTACCACATCTCCATGAGGCATGATCCCAAGTTTTATGTTTACATAATTAAAGGATTAACTCTAACTATGGATGTTCAAAATCATATAGCATGGCTTTTGAACAATAAGTAAAACAATGAATGAACCAGTGAATGAATGAATGAAGAAATTGGTGGAGGATTACTAATGACTCTCTTCCCAATCAGGAGACACAGACTTGACATATTTGACCACCGTATGTCAGCCCATCTCTCCTCAGGTCAAATTCCTTTAGATTTCACATAGAGCACAATTTTTAACATTAACTTATTTCACATTCTATTTATCTTCTAAGAGTTTGTTAACACCAACATCCTACTAAAGTGAATATGTTGGTAAGAAATTACTTGGGTTTTTCTGCCTGAATATTTTAATCATACCATATACAAAACCATTCATCTTTGCTGGTATCAAAAAGATCTCAATCCTTAGAGGAAGAAAAGATGTTCTGTAAAAAATGCGAAGAATAAAAGTACATAGTATGAATATTTTGTTTTCACAGATAAATGTTGAGATTGACAGAGTGATCAACAGACAGACAGACAGATAGACAGACAGACAGAGAGACAGACGTGAATTACCAGTGTCAGGATTAGTCAATGATATATTGAAAAGATCAAAATCTGAGTTGACTAAGTATAAGCAAACTCAGTCCCTGCAAACTCTCCAGCAGTAGATACATTTTTATTTGTGTTTTTACTGGGAAAATTGTGAGAAAATACAAAATGATAAAGAAGATACATAAACACTACTCAGAAATAGTTTTGTTTAGGTTTTTAATATATTGTGTTATGTACACACAATCATACTATCATGAAGTTCTACTTTCTGATTTTGTACTGATACTAAACTAAATGTTTTGATTCTTAATATTAGTTCATTGTGTGAATGAAATATTTTCTTTTTTGCTGTTTATTTTGTTTTCACATCTATTTTTGTCATTATAATATTGTATGAGATTTCTTGACAGATTTCTTAGTTTTATTCTTTGGATAGATTAATAGAGATGCAATTTCTGAGTTTTTAAATATGAAATTTAGAATATTACTACCTTCTTGGCAACATTCTCTTCTCAGAACATTCATAAATTTACACATGTTTGAAAGACATGAGACTGTTTCAATCCCTACAAACTCTCCAGCAGTAGATAAATTTATATTTTGTCACATTTTGAATAGGTCAAAGGATATTAAATTGTGTGGGTTTATATTTTTTACATTTTATGACTACTAACATGTCATATCACTTGATATTTTTGCATTATTATTTCTAATTCTGTAAATCAAATGATCAATTGGTAGTTTTATTAATTAAAATGACTTAATCATAATAATAAAAATTGACCATATTCCTAAATATATGATAATTTCGTATATCTCAGTGAGAAGACTTATTTTTAATTTTCAACTAATGTTCCACATTTTATTGGCCATTTAAGATCTGTCTCATGATTTGTTTGTACATATGCCTTGACTCTTATTTTTCTTCTTTTTGTGATTTGTGTATTATGCATTCTTAACATGAATTCTTTATTTCTTATATGCATTTAAAATGTGTTCTAGACAGTGACTTGACTTTTTAATTTGTTTATTTAAGGTTTCTTTCCTGTAGAGATGTTTTAAAGTTTCATATATGATGTACATTATTCAATATTTTATTAAGAAATGTTCTTTCTGCATCCTAAGAAATCCTCCCATACTTCAGAGACTGAAAATTATTGAATTAAATTTCCCTTTAGTGTGTTAAGGTTACCTTCTGATACATACGTCTTTATTTGAAATTATTTCAGATGTATCACAATTTTGCCCAGGACTACTTACATTTATCTCCCCACTGATTAATAGTATTACATTTTTGCTTGAATTTTACATAGATACATTTCTAGGCTTTCTTTACAGAGACAGCTCTTCTATTTATCAGTTCCCCAACTAAAAAGACATTTTTTTTAATTAGTAAAATATCAAAAAATATAGGCAAGTCCTGCTGTTTTTCTCATAAGACTCTCTTTAGCCCTACACAAAATTTTAAATTAATTTTTTCAAAATTAATAAAAAAAAAGCAAAAGATATTTGAATTTAGTATAAGATATATTGGATTTATAGAATGTTCTGGGAAGCATTAGCATCTTTGCCAATGAGTCAGGACAACGACTCATCTTTGACTCAGTGAACATGACACACCTCGCAAGCCTCTTATAGCTCCATCTACAACTTTTGCGGTTTTCCCCAATGGAGATTTTATACATTCGAAGCTTCTTCCCATGTGTCTTACACCTTATCATTGCTGTAATTAATGGGATTTTTACTTTAATTTTTGTCATTACTTATTATAAACATACACAGAAAATATTGATTTATGTATGTTAATCTTGTATTTAGCCTTCTGTCAATATTGCTAGGAGTTTATTTGAACACCTCTCAATCTTTCTGTGTAAGTAAGCGCATTGTTTTGGTAAAAGGGAGGTTTGTGCTCTTTTTCTTTCTTTTTCTTTCTCTTTTTCTTTTTCTTTTTTCTTTCATTCCTTGTGTGATTTTGTCTTTTTCTGTTGACTTGTTTTCCAGGATTATGCTAGATGGAATCATTGAAAATACATTTTATTATTAACATTTAAGAGATATTATAATATCCAAATTTTGATGGACAAGAGTAAAATATGAGAGAAATGCCGTGGAATAATATTCATCCTGGAAGGCATATTCACCCAGATAAATGTAGACTCGTCCTGAAAGGCACATTCAGATTTTTTGTCCTTGGCTTCCAGTCTTCAAATCTATATTTACCAACTTTTAGCTGCTCTGAAATGCTCAGTATCCCCTTTAGGTAAGGTGAGTAGAATAAAAATCCAAGAGACAAATCAAAATTCAATAAAGAGTTAGAAATATAATCAGGACCAGACTGGAAACAAGTTAAAAAAAGTTGATTTGTGTACTCCAATTAACAATTTATTGTTCGTTGAAGTTTTGTCATCATATTATCATGTTTTCACTTTGTAAAATATGTTTTATTAAACTCAGGAGAATTTTAGTCTTGTGATAGGCTTAATACACAAACATTTAAGTGCTTGAGGAAATATAAATTCACATGCTTTTTACTCAAAAATGGTATTTGAAGTAAATATTGTTAATTAAAAACAACAAAATGTCTATTATACAAATCTAAAGTATAGTAAGTATTCTTTTTTCTTATAGTTTCCTCGGAGGTTAGCGATCCTATCAACCATTTTTTTCTTTGCTTATGAATGCCCTGTTTGTGCACTTTGCTATTTTTCCTATCTTGTTAACATTTTTGCTTTTGGAAAATATGAGCTGCTCACAAATTAAAGAAAGTGCTTTTTGTTTTTCATAGGTTGCAGAACATTTTTAACTCAGGGATACTTGTCTCTTTAGTTTTTGGTATTTTTGCAGAACAGAAGATCATGGATTTTGCCATAAAATAGCTTTATTGTGGACTTTCTTTATGCTTTCTGGTGTCAGTGCTTTGAAGTTTATCGAACAACGCTTAAAGACAAATTCCTTCATGGTCTGAGAAAAGTAACTTCAGATCCTTGAGATGTCTCCAAGTTAAACTAGGCACCATGTGTGAATCAAATTCTGATTCAATGATTGAATTTGTCATTATAGTTACCATATACTTCTCCTATTCAAAAATAGAGCTTAATTTTATACCCACTTTTGCAGTTGCATATTATCGGTTATTTATACTTAAAATCTTATATTAACTGAATCTTTCTCATTCTGAGTGAATAAATACGGATGAAATTTCCTTAGATAATATGGCCATGTTTATCTACTGCCTTCATCCACCAAGAACAGTGGGGCTGGGTATACAACTACCACATTATCGGCCACTTCATCTTTAAAATCTTTAAAGATGGATGTTTATTTTATGAAATTTAAGTAATATGGTAAGCTGAAGTTAATATATTTTTATTTTTTAAGTTTTGTTAATACTATTCCAGATGAGATTCTAAATTGTTATTAAAACAGAAAAAAAGCCAAGAACAATTTAAGTAGGGGCTTATTGATAATCTAGGCAAAGTAAGCAGTTCTTTTTCAATTATGACTTTTTTTTTTCTTCAGTAAGGGAATTCTTTCTCTTTGTTCTTTATTGACTCTTTTCTAATATTTCTCACTGCTTTTTGTTTCACGTTACCTCATTAAATTGCATCTCTGCTCTCTTCTGTATTTATATTCTCCTACTCTTGTTTTCAACTCTTTACCCTTGTACTCTGCAATTTTGAAAGACATCATCAGTTAGTCCTTTGCATATCTGATCTGATTGGCACAAGTGTTTTCCTATGACTCTCTTTTGTTTCTTTTTCAGCCTTTTACTTCATCACTCATCTCCTTCGAGCCCCCAATTTCATCTTAGTCTGTTCTCTTACTATACTCTCTTTTCATACTCTGTAAAGGTCAAACCATGTTTTTCTGTGGACCTCAAGTAGGAATCTTATCTTTTTGATTGCTATTATTCCTTTTAGAAACTATTTTTCCCTTAAGGCACATATATACTACCTCAGTATTCTGAGCTATGTATGTACTGTGTCCTCTTATGCTGAAGTGTCTTTCTGTGTTCCACACTGTTTTTCCTTTTTCTCTTTACTCATAAGAAAACAGTGAAATTTTTATTCAAGCTTTACATTTTCCAGAATTGTGAAGGGTCATGGTGGCTGTGGGTTGAAGAGGAATTAATTCATGTCCTTATCTTCTGCCGCAGCCCTCTGAGATGCTAGGACTGAACTGCTATCAGGAGTAAATGAGAAAGACACAAATGACTTTTCAGTTAATTTTGGTAGTATACTTTATTTGTAGTAATTCTACCACTGCTTCTGTACTAGTACAGTCTTCTAAATAAAAAAATGTACTGCTTACTGTGCTCTTAGTATCAAATGAAGTGTCAAAAGTCACCTTTCTCAATGGATAGACTAGCTTTTAACCTTATTTCTAAGTGATAAAGGATTATTGTATGCAAATGAAATTTTCTGCCCTCACTCATTTCTTGGAATGCTGTATACTGAGAATTTCGTTTTCTGAACATACACAGAAACAGATCCATTCTGGACCTTTGCCCATCTTGTTTATAACATGGCTCGTATGCCACTTGGAATCTTGTACTTTGTTTGCTGAACAATGCAGTCTCAACATTCTGGACTCAAGGGCATAAGATGGGTAAGTTAATGATTCCTCCACCTTCCCAAGGCAGTCCATATGCAATATCAGATCAAAATGTTTGAATTGGAGTGTAGAACAACATATATTTTACTTAACACTCACCAAGCAGCTAATAAAAGCCTAAGCTTTGACCTTAATCCATCTTAACTTCAGTTTATAATTCTGTTGTCATTGAAATAATTTTGTTCATTTTCATGACACGTTATTATAAAAAATTTAAGGAGACATATTAGACATAACTGATGTTACCCTGAAAATTAAAATTTAGACTATTATTATAAATTTTACCAATAGATCATTGATATTTTGTGTTATACATTGAGGTTATCAAGTTTGAAACTTCTAACAAAAAAGAAATTGCCAAAATTTCCTTGTAACAGCACATCTGTTAATAAGAAGCTATTCCAATGTATGAACCCTCTGTGGAAGACCAGACTAAATTCTCCGTTCATTTAAGATAATATTTTTCAAAGTGTGACCTGGATATTCTTGGCAAACTTTGAATATCATGCAGGAGGTGTTTTTGTTCCTGTCTGTGCTGATTGTGTGAATTAAAGTGTGTATTATTGAAAGCAGTGCCATAGTCCCTATTAATTCTGATGTCACATTTTTTGAAGTAATAACAGAGAGCAGGTGGAATAAGTGTTCCGTGGACTCACAAATTTGAAATCACTTATTTGAAGGGCATAATGGAATATATGAGTTGTGTATCCGTGATGAGGTACTTCTTAAAATGATACTTTTTAGATGCATAAAGTTAGGCAGTGTGATGGAAATAACATAATCAGAACTGTTGAATATTCAGCTGTTTCATGTGTGTTTGACTTTAGTTATACAGACATGAACTATATAGCTTCTCTACTCACATGAGCTTAGCAGCTGTCATTTACATTATGATAAGCACTGTAATAAGCCTCAGGTCAGGATCAAAAGGGCTTCTAAGATGGTCAAATTAAAAAACCCTGAACTGAGTTCACAGGGCAAATGCAGCTGGACACAGGCTTTTTTTAAAGCAAAAGGAACTCTGTGGTCAGAAACAAGGAGATGAATCAATAGCTCAGGGAAGTAGAGCTACTGTGGGAAAGCCCAGTGAAATAAAATTGAAAGGACAGACAAAAAGTAACTGGTGAGGGGCTTTAAATACCACACAAAGGAGATGACAAAAACTGAAGTTGCAAAAATCTATAAACAACCCAGATGTTTGATAATAAGAGAATAGAAAAATTGGTTATTTATTTAATAAAATACTGTAAAATAAGGAAAGTGAATGGGTTACAACTATCTAAAGCAACATAGGTAAATTGCAGCCAGATAATATTGAATAAAAACAAAGCTATTAAATATGCTGCCCTCTATTTATACTATTTATTTATTTATTTTTGGTACCAGAACTTTAACTCATAACCTTGCTTGCTAGACAGGCACTGTGCCACTCAGCTATATCTCCAGCACCTTCATTTGTACTACTTAAAAATACCTGGAGATGCAGTTCATTGGCAGAGCATATGAATTAACTCCTGAGTTTAATGTCCAGAAATAGAGAATACAGATAGACTTTAAAAATTAAAAAAATTCTGCCAGACAATTTTCTGACTTGGAAAAAATACATAGTAAATACACACAGAAAAACATATACAAAACCAAGGGAATAAAAAAAGTAATAATCAGCTAATCTATTATCTCTAATGGAAGAACAAAGAGATTGGGAAGCAGAGGATGGAAGGATTTCAAAAGCGTTAACTTTAGAACAAATGGTATGTACGTTGGTGTTATTTCTATGGTCTTAAACATTTTATCACTGAGACATGATAGCCAACACCCTCAACTTAAGGAGAGAAATTTACTTTCGCTCACTGTTTCAGAAGTTTCCGTCCATGGTTCACATTTTCAAACACAAAAATACCATGGTGAAAGATTCTGCTACAGGAAAACAACTCTGGTCATGGTGTCCACAAAGCAAAGAGAAAATGGAGGAACAGGAAGCTCAAATATACAGTTCTGGGTCATGACCCCAGTGACCCACCTCTTCCCACCAGGTCCCATCTTCCAACAGCCCACTCAGCTACTGTATTCACCAGTGGATAAATCCAGTCACTATGATCCAGTCACCTTCCTTTCAATGCATGAGGCTTTGGGGAACATTCACAATCTAGACAAATACACTGCTTATATACTTTATTCTGTACATATGCATTCAAAGAGTCATATATCTTGAAAATTTAATATAAGAATTAAAAGTATTCCTATTCTAAAGTTAACTTTAGTACACTCAAACTAGCTTTGATATTTCGAGGAAAAATGACTTATTGTGACTTTGTAATTTTAACTGAATAATTTGTTAAAGCGTTTTTGATATCCACAAATTTAATCTGAAGGTTCAAGAGACTTTTAACACTTTTTCTTTTGAAACCAGAAATAAAGAAGTAAAGGAAAAAATACTAAAGTGTCAAAGACAGCAAAGGCTGGATGGCTGAGAACTCTAAAGCCATTGACAGCCCTCCCTTGTACTGTCGGTTCATAGCTTTGACCACAGAGTACACTTCACCTTTCCATTTAATGGACAAAGCAAATGTAAATTTGCTCCTGATCACAATACACCCGGCATTAAATGTAGCAAGAGAAAATTGCACTAAGAGCTGAATTTGAGGCTTAACTCTGTAACACTCTTTTTTCTATGGAATTGATCAGCTCAAACTGAGAGCTCATAACTGGGAAAATGACACAGTCTGCTGTTGCCTTGTTTCAAATTGTGATGGTTCCAGGGCCCACTCTGACACTAATTTTACAGTCACTGTTTCTTCTGATTGTTTAGCAGGAACCAGCATTCTTCTATTACTTCCCTGTGTAAAGGCAGCTGTAAGACAGAGTCCATTTAGAATTGTGCATTGATGTTTTCCAGCTAGTCTTGTGCATATGAAATACACTGTCTTCAGAATGAAGAAAACAGATTCGCTGAGGAAAATATGAAAGTGTCAACATTTGTCTTAACTTCGCAGCTTTGATAGATGTCTTTCTTGATGCTGAATTTTTCCTCCTCCTCCTGGTCTTACTCCTTCCTCTTCCTTCTTCATCTTTATTATTTTTTACAGTACTATGGAAATAGAATTATGTGGATGGTCTTTTCCATCCCTCCCCAAAATTCTAATCTCATTTTTTTGTTAATGATTTTTAGAAAATATTTTCAAAAACAATGTGTGTGCTATGTTGCTGTAGAAATTCATTTCTGAACTATAATCAAGTTCATGATGTGCAATTATAAAAGGGCTTAATTATATTCACTGTAACATGGCTTGCATTGCTGGCACACAACAGTCACTATCAAGCTTTTTCAATATTTTTTCCACTTAGAAAACTATCATCTAATGCAACCTGGCGTATGCTAGGCCCTTGGCTGCTACAGAGAACAAAGATGGCAGTCTGAGCTAGCATGAACACATGCCACAACTCCTCCCCTTGGCTCAGCAGACTGAGCTGGGAAGAAAAGAATGCCAGCTCTCATCTTCTACAGGGGAAGGAAAAAAGTCGGATCATATATCCAATAACTCAAGTTTTGGGGATATTGCCTGAGGACCTGGCTTCTATCTTGCCTATCTCAGTGCACAGATAAAGCTTGGCATATGCTAAATGCCTAGATGTTACAGAGAACAAACATGGTAATTTGAATTAACACATGGGCACTTCCCATAGCTCCTGCCTGGACTCACCACAAAGTAAGCAGGCAAAAGAAAGGAGGGAAGAGGAGTGGAAAAAAGAAAAACCAGCTCCTAGAGGAGAGAGAAGAGTGAATTACATATCATATGTTCCAGTATTTCCTGGGGATTGCCAAGCGACCTCCTTCTGTCTCATCTGGGTCACCTCCGAGTGCTGATGGGTCCAAGCATCCTCTAGACAGTCGTTTAGACTAGCATGAAGTTTTGAGAGATCCACACAATCTGTCTGAGTGAAGGCCTATAAAAAAACCAGTCCATAAATACTGGGAGACACAGGGAAACATGATGCAAACAAACAAATAAGATAAAACTCCATAAACTGACTCTGATAAGAGGGAGATAGAGTTACCTGCCAGAATATTCAAACATCCATCATAGAAAATGTTAAATCAGCTCAGAAATACAAGATACAAACACAGTGTAAATTTCAGCTGAGAAAATTTTAAGGAACACACTAAATCTTGCAACTAAAAAACTGTAACTTTTCAGTTTCCTGGAGATCTCAAAGAAGAAGTCAAACTGTATCATATATCAAACAAAAAAAAAGAATCAGTTCACTCAAAAGATAAATCATTTCTAATTATCTAGTCAGTGGATCGAAAAGAAAAAAGAAAAACATAAGTAACTAATGAAACATTATCAAGTAGTTCAATGTATACATTACGGGGATTCTAGAAAGAAAAAATGAGAAAGAAAGGATTAAACACTTATTCAAAGAAATATTTGCTGAAAATTTCATAAATCTGATAAAGAAAATGTACATTGATGGGGCTGGGGATTTAGCTCAGCGGCAAAAGCGCCTGCCTGGCAAGCGCAAGGTCGTGAGTTCGGTTCCCGGTACCGGAGAAAAAAAAAGAAAATGTACATTGAGGTACAGCAACCCTTCTGTTCCCCAAAAAGTTTCAAATAAAATAATAAAAAGTAATTCCCATTGAGAAATGTTATAATAAAACCATGAAAATTCAAACATAAACATACTAATGAATAGAACAAGAGAAAAATAACTTGTCACATACAACAAGTTGCATTAAGACTATCTGTAGATTCTTCTGCATAAACCTTCCAAGTAAAATAGGAGTAGAAAAATATATTTACAATATTTAAAAGAAATCCTTGCCAACCTCAAATACTATACCTTAAAAGAATACTTTAAAATGGGAGGAAGGAAAAAGATTGCCAGAAAAAAAGGTTGAGGTTGTTTATTACCTTTAGACTTGTCATAAAAGGAATGCGAAAGGAAATCCTTAAAGTAGACACAAATGGATATTTAACAGTGGCTTAATACCATATGAAGCTGTACATTTTATTGGTAAAGCTAAATATAAAGATAAACATAGAATATTGTATTACTGTAAGTGGTAAGTTATCTTTAATTATAGTAAAAAATAAAGAAAAAATCATTAAGAATAATTAAGAACATAAAAATATATCAATGGCTGTACAAGATAGTTATAAATTGTGATATCAAAAACATAAATTGTTGAAGGAGAAAACTACCAGCATAATATATTTTATGTGATTCAAGTTGTCATTATGAGCTAAACATAGAATCCACTAACATACTTGATATAAGTCTCATCACAACCCAACTTGTAGTAGATACGTGAAATAAGCAGAAAGCACTTAAAGCATACTATTACCATTTATTCATAAAAACCACTAGAACACAAAGAAAGGCAGTAAAAATGGAAGAAAAGCAAAATAACTAAAGATAGAAATATAAAACTTAACCAAATATGAATAGTAAATCCTTCCCCATTAATAATTACTTTAAATGTAAATTGGTTAATCATCCTAATCAAAAGCCACAGACTAGCTGAGGAGAACAAAAGAACAAATTATATATATCTAAATATATCTATATACCTATATATCTACATCTATACCTATCTATCTTTCTATCTATCTATCTATCTATCTATCTATCTATCTATCTTTCTATCATCTATCAAACTCTCTTTAGATTTCCAAAAGTTAAGGGATGGCCAAAGAATTTCCAGGCAAATGGTAGCCAAAAGAGAAAAAAAATGGGTATGTTTATATGAAGCAAAATATTTAAATAAAAAAATCTTCACAAAGAGCAAAGAAAAGTATTATATATGATAAAAGGATCATTTCACAAGGAAAATACAACTGTAAATGTATATACACCCATCATCATAAATTTATCTGATATGATTTAGATAAATCATTTAGATAAATCATATCAGATAAATTTACATTTATCATAACAAATAAATGTAAAAGTCAAACTGAAAGAAGTGAATGTAGAAAGAGCAGTACAACAATAGGAGGATACTTCAGTGCACCACTTTCATTAATAGATATTCATGATTGGATAAAATAGAAAATTTTATCCTCTAAGAATCAAGCAAATATTTCCACTGGTGGCACTTTTGATACTCAGCTCTTCATCACTGTGAGAAAATGCCTGAGACAAATATCTCATTTGGTTCACAGTTTTTGAGGTTTCAGTTTGTGGCTGTCTGGTCTTGTTGCTTTGGGTCTAAGGTGGCACCTTACATCATGGTAGGCGTGCGTAGTGGAAGAAAACTAGTTACTTCGTGGCAAGTGGGAAGAGGAAGAGAGACAGGAACAGACTGGGTTCCCAAAATCTCCTCCAAGGCCTCACCTCTGAAGACCTAGGTCCCTCCTATGAAAGAGGGAGGCTTCAACCCATGGGCCTCTAGGGGACATTCCAGATCTGGGCTAGTGTGCCACTCCTATTTGACATGGTAGAGGAAGTCTTAGTGCAATTAGGCAAGAAAAGAAAATGAAAGGCATTCCCATAACAAAGCAAAAATAAGAGTCTCTGTTTGCAGAGTATGTAATCTTACATGCAGTTAACCAAAACCAAAACAAAATAAAAACCTTGAAAATCTTTTGAAACTAATAAATACATTCAGTAAAATTGTAAGATATAAAAACAACAAACAAAAATCTGTTGCATTTGCATTTGCTAACACTAAACATTCTGAAAGGAGGGGAAATTTCATTTGTAACAGTGTTAAAGAATAAGATTCTGGGCTGGAAATGTAGCTCTGTGGCACAAGTGCCTCCCTGGCAAGCACGGGGTTCTGAGTTCAATTCCCATTACCAAAAAAAAAAAAAAAAAGAAAGAAAAGAATAAGATACTTTAGAATTAAACTTAACTAAATAGATCAAAGACTTGTACCCTGACACCTATGAAGCATTCATGAGAGAAATTAAAGAGCACATCTGTGATCATGGATTGGAAGATTTAATATTGTTAAAACGTCTATACTACTCACAACAATTTACAGATTCAATATAATTCCTGCCAAAATGCCAATGACTTTTTTTCAAAACAGAAAAAATTATAAAATTCATTTTTTACCACAAAAGATCCCAAATAACCAAAAGAATGAACACTAGATGCATATTTCCTGATTTCAAAATATATTATAAAGATATAGTAATAATTAAAGCAATGTTATCCAGGCCTACAGACCAACCAACAGAACCAACAGAATAAAATGGAAAGCCCAAAGCTAAGCCCATGTGTACCTAATCAACTGACCATTAACAAGCAAGCCAAGAATATGCAATGTAAGCAGGATGGTCTCTCCAATAAAAGATGATGAGAAAATTGGATATCTACACTCAAAAGAACAAAACTTGGGCTTTTCTTATACCATAACTAAAAGCCTAGAGAAAATATATTAAAGACTGAAATACAAGACTTGAAATCATGAAACTCATAGAAGAAAAAATAGACAAAAAGCTTTATGACATTAGTCTCAATAAAGTATTATAGATATGACACTGAAAGCATAGATAACAAAAGGAAAATTGGAAAAGTTAGGCTATACCAAAATAAAAGTTTCTTCACAGGTGTAGAAAAAAAAAAAAACAGCAAAAAGGCAAATTCATGGCAAGGCTCCAGGGAAAAATGCACATTTCTACATAGTTCATGGGAATGTAGACTAATATAAATGCTATGAAAGTCAGGTTGAAGATTTCTCAAAAACCCAAGAACAGAAGTTTCGTTCAACTCAGCTCTTCTCCTTTTAGGTACCTTCCCTCAAAGAATTAAAGACATCATATTACAGTGATACATGTATAATAAATAATGTTTATAGCAATCCCATTCATAACAGGTAAATCTTAGCAGCAGTCTATATGTTTATCACAATAAATTGATAAAGAAAATAAGGATTTATACATAATGGAGTACAACTCTACCATAAAGAAAGATCAACTTCTGGAAAAATACCCAGAAGGGGAATAGTTGGGTTGAATGGGACCTCTAATCCTAGTTTATTGAGGAATCTCCAGACTGATTTCTGCAGTGGTTACAACAGTCTACACAGTGGATAAGGGTTCATTTTTCCCCACAGTCCTCTTATTGGTTCATTTCTTGATAATAGCCATTCTTTCGGGGGTGAGATGGAACTTTAGTGTTGTTTTAATGTACATTTCTCTAATGAATAATTATGTTGAACATTTTTTTCATGTATTTATTTGCCATTGAAATTCTTAATCTGAAAAGTGTGTTTTCATCTCAGATGTTCATTTTTGGATTGGGTAAACATTGTATTGCCTCCCTAGTGTAAGAACTTGAAAAAGTAAGTAAAATCTGAAAGGTACAATAGATATTGTGAAAGGGAAAAGAACTGCTCAAAAGGAAAGAACATCTGATGAGGAAAAGAGAAAAGAAAGAAAGAAAGAAGGGAAAAAATATATATCTATATATATTTTCCCTTCTTTTGTGTATATATATATTTATGTATATATATATATATACAAAAGATAGATAAGGTAATTATACTACTAAGATCTATTGGTTTTTTGAAAGGAACAGTGGGCCAGGGACATAGCTCAGTGGCACAAGCCCCTGCCTGGAAGGCTGAAAGACCTGAGTTTGATTCCCGGTACCAAAAAAAAGAGAAAGGAATAGTTAATGTTTAATTGTTTAATCCATCTTACATCCCTAGATCTGTTATCTGAGTAGTTACTTTGAAGATAATAATATGTAATACAACAACCATTGTTAATGACCTATCACCTTGTTTTAAAATTCTGTATCATTTTTATCGTTTTAATGTTATTTTGTTTATGTATTTGTTTTTGTTTTTTGTTCTTTTCTCTTCAAAATAAAAATATTTTGTTGTCAAAAAAGATAAACTTGAGTCATTTGTAGTAAAATGGATAATCTTGAGACTATAATGTTAAACAAAGTAAATCAGACACATACAGTTAAAAATTACATTGTTTCTCGTATATGAAAAATCCAAATTACAAATAATGGGCAACATAAAAGAATGATTGACCAATCCTATTTCTGGGTATTTATGAAAAATATTGAAATCAGCATCTTTTTTTTTTTTTTTTTTTTTTGGTTTTTCTCCGGTACCGGGAACCGAACTTACGCCCTTGCGCTTGCCAGGCAGGCGCTTTTGCCGCTGAGCTAAATCCCCAGCCCCTGAAATCAGCATCTTAAACACATACCAGCAATGCACACTCATTACAGTAGCCAAGATGGATAAAAAATATGAATGTCCAACAACAGATTGAAAGGACTGAATATTTGTACAATAAAATATTACTCAATCTTAAAAAAGATGTAAACTGTGCATTACGAGACATGAATAAATATGAACATTATGGTAAAACAAGCCAGTCACAAAAAGTTAAATACTTCATGATTCACCTACATGAGGTTTCCAAAAATAGTCAAACACATAGGAACAGAAAGCAGAATTAAGATTTCCATGGTAAGTGAAGGGTAGATAATCAAAAGGCACCATTTCTTCATTATCTAGATGAATAAGTGCTAGAGATCTACTGCAAAATGTAATTAATGATACTGCATTACACAGTTAAAATTTATTTAAAAAGTAGATCTCCAGTGAAATGGTTTGTTATAATTAAATTAAATTTTAAAAGGAAATTGTCATTTTAATTTCTGTTAACTAAATAGTTTTCCCTCTACAGATAATGATATTATGGACATAAAAAAATGATAGATGGGGAATTGCTCATGAGGGGAGCTCTGAATGGAACTTAAAACCAAGAATGGAGGGAGGGTACTTGAGATGCACTGGTCATCACCGAATGGACAATATTATACAGATGGAGAGTTTATCAGCTATGAAATCTGTGTGTGTGTGTGTGTGTGTGTGAGATTGTATGTGTGTGATGGGAAAGGATCCAGAATGAGGTGGAAAGCTACTAACACACAGAAAAGGAATTTACTAAAAACATTTTATAAGCCTGCTACAGTGGTGCATGCCTGTAATCCAAGCACAGTGAGGAGATAAGGCAGGAGCATTGTAAATTTGAACTCAGCCTGGTCAGGTTAGCAATTTAGCAAGAACATGTTTCAAAAAACAAACATGTAAAAACGCTGGGGTGTAGCTTAATACACAGGCCTTGAGTTTGGTTTCCAGTACCATAATAAGTAAGTAAATAGCCTTCTTTTATGTAGACGTATTTATGTTTCTCATTTATTTTTTTCACTAGCTCCCTGGTCATGTTTTTTAGTCATCTTTTCTTTTGGAAAGTCCATCTATTTTCTGCTTAATATTTAAAGTCTTTTGAAATTTGGAAATTTTCCTTTGCCTGGTATCATATTTTTCTGAGTTTGTCATTTGTTTATAATAGTTGTTTCCATCCCAAAGTATCCAATTTTTATTCTAGAAAATTGTATCAGTATTTGCCATTATGGATGACTATTTAAAAGTACATCAGTTGAGAGCTGGAGCAAGAAAGTGGTTGAGGAGGTTCTCCATTAATCATCTCTCCACAGGCACATCAGTTTGAATAGTGTTCATGCACCAAAATAGCTTCATAAGTGTTCGGGAAGCCAAGTGAGAAAGCATAGGGTCTGCTTTTAGAATAATAAAAGGAAAGGATGTGTTGAAGAAGGCAGGAAAGTAACAGCTCTTAGTGTCACCCCTCCACCCGAGTATGGAAGGAGATTTCTACCACTAGGTGAAAGAAGAGGAATTAACTCTATGCCTTAGACTTGAAACCCAGAACTAGGACCATCACAACAAAACCCAGGACCAGGAAAAGCTCCATGAATCACATTTTCAATACTATAGATTTAGCTGCTGGAACTGCATAAGCCAGATGGCTTGACCTGAATCAGCTCCAGCTTTGGAGTGGACATGGGGCAAATTTCTCTACTGTAACAGTGCAGGTCCCTGTTATCATGAGACTCAGTGGTAGCAGTTGTATGGGCCTGGGTGCACCCATGAAATTTTGAAGGTCCTCATGGATGTGAAACTCAGGCATTACCTGGCTTTTTATCAAACTTGTTGGCCAAGACTACCACAGCCTCAGACAACATGGTGTAGGAAAAGACTCCATTTGTCAAAGTTATGACAAAGTAGTTAGTACAGGATCTGCCCTTGAATTCAGTGCTGAGCTGGTGAACATCAATATAGGGTAAATCCTAATGACTCCATTCCCAAACCATTGTCCAGACATCTGGAACAGCACCAGTTCGAGGGAAAGACACACAGCCCTAGATTTCATTTCTATTCAGAATCATCCATAATTGGAAACCTTAAATTTATCTGACAAAAAAAAAAGGTGCCAGAGTTATACTCCATTGTCTAAACACCACATCTTTTTAAAAATCCCTTCCAATGGAGTATTACACAGCTATAAAAAAGGTAAACCTGAGGCTTTTATAGGTAAATAGATGGAACTGGAGACCATGCTCATAAGTGAATAAATCAGAGCCACCTGTGTAAACATCTCCCTAGTGTATTGTCTCCCTAGTGTAAGAACCTGAAAGAGTAAATAAAACCTGAAAGGTACAATACATATTGTGAAAGGGAAAGAAATTGCTCAAAGGGAAGGAACAAC
>NW_004955412.1:28534070-28555405 GCF_000276665.1 Chinchilla lanigera | reverse complement strand
ATATATAATAGCTGTGATGATTTTACTGCTGATGTCTATTGGTTTCATGAAAGGAACAGGAATTTAATGTTTAAAGTTTTTGAACCATTTTGCATGCTTGTATCTGGTAATCTGAACAACTAATTTGAAGACAACAATATGGAATGTAACAATTGGTGAATTCCTACCATCTTGTTTAGTGAGGCTCTGCATGGTTTCTAATTTTTTAATTATTTTTTATTCTCTTTAATGGTTTAATCAGTCTTGCATTCTTACATCTGGCAATCTATTGGCTTATTATAAGTAAGCTTCACTGTGTTTAGTTTTGACCCTCTGTAGTTAATTATTCAATGTTTTTGTTGAGGAAGGATATTGAATTTTATCAAACATATTTTCTGGAACTATTAAGGTAATCATATTTTTCTTTTCCTTCATTCCATTAATTTGTTGTAGCACATGTATTGATTTACATATGTCCCATCATGCTTGGTTTCCTGGGATGAATTCCACTTATAATAGTGCATAACCATTTTAATGCTGGATTTAGTTTTCCAGTATTTTATTGATAAATTTTTCAGGGAAATTATTGGCTTGGCCTATTGTTTTTGTTTTCTTCTCCTTTATGTTTTTTTGTGGTGTCCTTCTCTGATTTTGGTATCAGTGTAATATTAGTCTCATAGAATTTGTTTAGAAAAATTTTCTCTTCTTTGATTTTTTTGGGAAATATTTTAAGAAGAATTGGTATTCATTCTTCTCTAGATACTTGATAGAATTCAGCAGTTATGTTCTTCTGATCTTTGGATCTTCTTTTTTTTATTTAAAAGAGTAAAAGAAGGATAACATAATAATAGCGGGGTTTACTGAATTACAGACAAAGTAGTAGGACATTATCAATGGTTGTTATTTTAACTATTGGTATCTTCAAGATAGTTTCTCAGGAAAACAAATAGACAAATAGTAGTGAGTTACAGACAAAAATGGTAGGAAATTATGGTTGTTGTACTACTATACTTTGGTTTCTTCAAAGTGGTTTCTAGGGAAAGCATATAGAGCTATACACAAGTGATCAATTAATCATTGACTATTCTCAGTGGTTGTTGTTGAGAACACATAGTAATAAACATACATCCGTTTACAAAATAGCACAGGAACAATAGAAACATTACAGAGTTATGGACAGATTGGTAGGAAATTATCTTTTTTTTGTTTTTGTTTTTTTCTGGTACCGGGAATCAAACTCATGACCTCACACTTGCCAGGCAGGTACTGTGCTGCTCAGCTAAATCCCCAGCCCTGGTAGGAAACTATCAATGGCTGCTGTAATACATGTTGGTATCATCCAAGTGGTTTCTCAGGAAAACAAAGATATGCAAGAAATATCTAACCAGTAGTTACAGCCTAAGGGTTGTAAAAAATAGTGGATTAATTCCTCATCAGTGACTCCTTTCACTGAGGTGTGATGGCTGAAAGGAAGGCCAGGGTTGAAAAGAAAGACCAAGAGACTAGCACCAGTATCCAGCAATAGGTTATTTACTTTTTCCTCTATAGTTATGATTACATGGGGCTCCTCCTTGAAAATAACAGTTTGGCCAGAGGGAGAAGGCAGAGTATGCCCTGGGCCCCTTCATTCTTGTTGGACCAGCTGGTAGGAGGGGTCTGGGCTCTGGGGCCTTCGCTTCAGAGTGCAGTCTGACCTGTAGTGGTCACCTTTACAGTCAGGGCATGGCCCAGGAGACTTCTTAGGGCAGTCCCTCTTGAGGTGGCCTGGCTTTTGACAGTGGTAGCAGATGAATGTAGTTGACGAGTTCTTCTTGGGGCCCCAAGAATCAGACTTAGGGTCTGTTTCTCTTAGTGCAGCAACAAAGGCATCTGTTTTTTCTTGATCTCTTTGTTTTCTCTCCTTGGCCTCCTCCTCCTCACGGCTATAAAGTACTGAGGAGGCAATTCTTACTAACCTCTCAAGTGAGCTATCTGGGACAAAAGCCATTTTTTGTAGCTTTTTTCTACTATTTGGGGCTGACTGAGTAATAAATTTATCTTTAAGAATAGTTTGTCCCTCTACTGAACTGGGATCCAGGGAAGTATGCTTTATCAATGCCTCTTGTCTAAGAAAGCAGAGGGGTGTTCTCTCCAGCCTCCCAGTGCATTGGGATCCCACAACCACTTAGTGTCCTCTCCCCAAAGGTCAACACTGGCAGCAGGAACATGTGGGTGAAGTCCTCGGCCTACTAGTCAGTCTTAGCACCATCAGGTGCAAAGTGTCCCAGGCAGGTAACTGTTATGGTTTGTGCCTGTGTGTCTCCCCAAAGCCTCATGCAGTCATGGGGCAGGCTTTTAGAGTTTGATTGATTATGGGTGTGAGAGCTACACCTGCCCTGGGGTGGTTAGTTTGCATATGTAAGGGAGAGGAAGAGGCTGCTTGTGGCCATTCTTCCCTTTTAGTGCTTGTTGATTCTGCTGTGTTCTGCCGCCATGAGCTGTAGCCCCCTCTGCCATGTGCCACTCTGCCTTGTAACCTGCCAAGTATGGACTTAAAACTCCACAAACTGTAAGCAAAATAAACCTTTCCTTCCTTAATTTTGGGCATCAGGTACTTTGCCCCAGCAACAAGAGAAAAATAACCAAGACAGTAACCTAGACACGTACCTTCTCCATGAAGGCAGTTCTTCAAAATTTGAATATTGGGAACTCATGTAATCCATGAGGTCTTGGTACAGACCTCTCCGGAGCTCCACTCGCTCCTCCACCACAGCCGGTACAGTCAGGGGAAGAATGGCCTCTAAGGGGTCTCCCCAGGTATTGTGCAAGGTCCTCCTGGTTTCCAGCTCCCAAATGGCTCCCGCCTCCCCAGTCAGCTCAACTTCTGAGTCGACAGGTGTCGGTACTCTTGTGTTCTCCGAGTCATTGTTCATCAGCTGGTCCTCCTGTGACTCCAGACCTTTCTGGCTATCAAGGGCAGGGCCAAGAGTGACCTTCCATGTGGCATGTTTTCCCAGAGGTTTCTCCATGCTGGGATGGTTCATGCATGTTTCCAGGTGGGCCTATTTTGTCAGTGCTTCTCTGTGGCATGGTGTTTCTTGATAGCGCCCGAGGTCTGGCACACATCTCCACACCACTTCTCTGTTGCCTGCTGCCTGCCTTTCTGGGCATCCGTGCAGCCGGGTACACTGGGCCCCAAAAGGCCTGTGTTCCCCAGCCACGTGGCCTCCTGGAGTGGGTGCCTGCTGCCTGCCTGCCTGCCCGGGCACCTGCACAGCCAGGTGCACTGGGCCCCTTGGGGCCCGCACTCACCTGGCTGCACAGCCTCCCAGAGTGGGAGCCTGTGGCCTGCCTCTGGATCTTCTTTGGTGGGAGATTTTTCTTTTCATTATTACTTATTTAATCTATCACTTGTGATTGGTATGTTAAAATTTTCTATGTATTCATGTTCAACCCTGGAAGGGTATATATGCCTAGGAATTTGTCCATTTCTTCTAGCTTATTAAATTTATTGGAATATAATTTTCCAGAAGAATGTCTAATAATCTTTTTAATTTTAGTGGTGCCAGTTGTGATGTCTCACTTTTCATATTTGATTTTATTTATTTAAGATTTTTTTTTCTTTTGTTTAGTCTGGTTAGGGTTTTTTCAATTTTGTTTATCTTTCTGCTGAGTCATCATTTCATTTCATTAATCCTTTGTATTTTTTTAGTCTGTATTTCACTTCTTCTCTGATGTTTATTTATCCCTTCCCTTGCTAATTTAGGACTTGGTTTATGCTAATTGTTCTAATTTCTTTAGGTAAAGAAATAACGTTATTTGAGATCTTTCTTATTTTTTAAAATAAGCATTGACTGCTATAAATTTCCATCTTCGTATGCCTTTACATATCCTATAAAGTTTTGGTATGTCATTCTCATTTTCACTTGTTGCAAAAAATTTTTAAATTTTCTTCATAATTTATTGATATATTGGTTGTTCAAACTTTATCTAATTTCCATGTGTTTTTATAGTTCTGAAGGTTTTCCAATGAAAAAATGTAATGCTTCTGCACAGCAAAAGAAACAAACATCAGCATAAAGAGATATCTACAAACTGAGAAAATATTAGCATGCTACATATCTGAAAAATGGCTAAAACTAATGAACCAAAAAAAATCACAATGTCAAGACCAAGGAACACAATTTTAAAATGGCCAATACACCTAAATAGACGTTTCTCAAAAGAAGATATAGAAATGACCCACTGGTATATGAAAAGATTTTGAAAGTCAGTAATCATCATGTAAGCCACAAATCAAATTGCAATCAAACTACAAATCAAACCATGAATCAAAACTACAATGAGATATCACCTTACTCCAGTGAAAATGACTATTATCAGAAGCACAAATGACAAATGTTGATGAAGATGTGCCATAAAAGGAACTTTTGTACACAATTGGTGAGAGTGTAGATTAATATATCCATTATAGAGAACTGCATAGAGGTTGCTCCAAATATTAGAAGTACAACTACAATATGATCCAACAATCACCCTGTGGGGTATTATACCTGAAGGAAATACAATCAGTTTGTCATTGAAACATTTGAAGTTTCACACATATTGAGGCACTATTTACAACAGCCAAGAGATGGAAACAATCTAAGTGCCCACTCATCGACTGATGAATGGCTGAAAAAAATGTGACACATATATACCATCATACACTATTCAGCCATAAAAACAGAAGATATTCTGCCCTTTGCAGCAATATAGATGGTAATGGAGGTCATTATGTTCAATGAAATAAGCCAGACACAGAAAAACAAGTACGACATGATCTCATTCACATGGAATCTGAAAAAAATGGTGTCATATGGGTTTAGGGTGGAACGGTGCTTACCAGGAGCTGAGGAGAGTCAGGAAGTTAGGATCAGGGAGATGGGAAAAGGTTGATCAATGGGAACTAAAGTATCCTTAGATAGAGAAAGTTCTGGGGTGTTACTTCATAGTAGAAGGTCCACAGCTAATTGTTTTTCACTGTATGTCTTAAGCAGCTAAAAGAAAGGATTTGGATATTTTGAACATAAAACAATAAGTATTTAGGAAATAAGTATTTTTGATATGATTTTTAAAAGTTATGGCCTTTATTATGGTATATCTGTTCCATATACAGACACCATATCTTAACTATCATAGGTGCTATAAAGGAATTTGGTGTGGAAAAGTCTTCTCATGCACCTCTTTTAAAAAAATAAATATACACATATTGAAACATCTGCCCAATGCTAAATTGTTAAATTGAATTGCTGACTTAAAACTCAGGAGATGAACTTTGTAAGCACCAGTCAGAGGGGAGCAAGAGACTGGCATTTTCTACACAGCATCTATTTTAGGAGAAGAACCTGCTCATGGAACCTGGTTGATTACATTTTCATTGTATTATCCCTGCCTTTTCATGAAATGCTTATCATTCTTAAGGAAGACCTCTCTGTCATATATATATATATATATATATATATATATACACAGGAATTTCTAAAAATTAGTGCTCACTGTTAGTTTCTGGGTAGCTGTTAATTCACACAGATGTAGGAGGTGGGTGTCCTACAGCTACATGTAATTGATTTCAGTTCATCATCAGATCTCAAAGGTTGCTTTAATATGTAACCCCCAAGCAACATTCCCAATGACACTGACTTCCACAGATTTACAATATCTAGAAGGCAAAAGCCTTTGTTAAGCACTTTGAAACTTACCCTGTCAGGTATATTTGATAAAGACTGCTTCAAAGTAGATGCAAATTAAGTCTCCATTGCAGTTCATGTTTTGTAATAACATTTTAGAGCTATATGGTACAATGAATGTACTTGTCATAACATGGCCATCCACATAATATCACAAAATCCTTGACTGTCCCTTCGAGACAGTAAGATAGATCTTTTTATTTTCCTCTTTATCAAGTGAGACAAAAGTCTTGGGGTCATTCACTGACTTGTACTAATATACATGTCAAAATATTTATTGAGTGTATACTATGAGAGGACTTTAAGTTAAGCCTTCAAAGTTAGCATCTCAAAGAGCAAAGAGCTTATCACAAAGAGCTTACCACATCCTAGTAGGGATATGATCATTATGCAAGAGACTAAGATGACAGCGGAGGTTTATCTTTTGTGAAAATACTAAGCTTCCAACAACTTTCATAAAAATGGAAAAATTTGAGCACAGAGATTGGAATAATAAAATTACCTTGAGTAAGTATTTCACATATCTAAGCCTCCTTTTTTATCTGTAAAATAGACCTGGAATGGGCCTGTAATAAAATAAAACTTATGGTTTAAAAATCTTTGCAACCTGACACTATAATATACTTGGCGTTGTCACTGAAACTTTCTCTACCCTGCTTTTCTTTCTCAGCAAAAAAAAAGAATAATAGTATTATCTCAGATATCTTGTGGGTATTAATGAGATAAAGCTGCACAGTTTCTCTTGCTTAGTGAATGCACACTGTATGTTAGCTGCCATCATTATTATAGTACTATTAATAGTATGCTTTGAAGCTTAGAAAAGGCCTGATTGACAATATGACATTGAATAGATTTAAATGGTGGGTTGGATTATGATTGGCAGAGAGTGAGAAAAAAGTACAACTTGAAATGAAGGATATTTCTGAAAAGCACTAAGTGATCACCTGTACTGATACCTATGTTGTGAGCAGGGCATAACATAGGGCATTTAATTGAAATAACTGCAAAGCCTTTTGAACGGTAGCAGTGAAGAGTGCTGTTAATTTAGTAGGCATTAAGGAACCTCTGGCATATTTAAGCCAACAGTTCATACTGTCAGAATTTTTTTCGTCAGAATCTTAAATATTTGTCAGTCTGATTACTCTAAAGGTATATCTTATGGGTTTAATTTGGCTTTTATCAATTACCAGTGAAACTAGGAATTTTTTGATCTATGGATTCCTAGTGTCTTGAAAACTTGTCATGGTTTCTTGGGTATATAAGAACCTAGGAAATACTGATTGAATAAATGAGGAAATAGATGAATCCTGGGTATCTTACTTTTTCCCACAAACATCAAAGGCAATTTTAAGTGACACATATAGAGATAATATGCTTATTACCTAAATTACAGTTATAGACACAATGATGACTATTTTGGCTGAAGCAAATGTAGACCTGAAAAACCCACCTAAGACTTTCTCTGATTTACAATATCACAGAATGTATCTCTACTAGATATTTGATGTCACTTTCCTAAAATGACCATTATACTCTAGGGAGCAATCATCCCATGATTGACAGAGAAGAGAATTTCTAGCCAGATCTTTCAGCATGAGGTGATCCTGGACCAGCAACAACAATCCTTGCTAAGGGAGTTAAATATTACAAATGTATGGTTCAGCCTTTCCTTTCCTTAGGTCGTGAAATCAACAGGTGTTCACTACTTCTGGAAACTGGCTAACACTAGGGAGACAACTCCTACAGAGTCAGTAAGGACCCAGGTGTTAAAATATAATGTACATGAGAATCTGAACTAGTTGCTTAAATATTTCTATATCATGTGGATATTAGTATCAAAAATACATGATCAAATAGATTGCCTCAAAAATCTACAGTAATGAGAGAGAACAGATATAGTTTCTGAGATCTAAAGGCCAGTGGGTGAAAGTTAGAGGGAGACACAGCTCAGCCAACATGTAAGTCATGATAACAAGTAGAATTATCCCAAATTGACAATATGTCGTATGATATCAAGGAACGTCCGTCAGAGAGAGCCAATTCTCTTGCCTGGCACACATTTAAGCAAATTATCACAGAGATCAAGTTTGAAACCTAATAACCTTTAGGGTCTCATTAGATTCAAGGCTTTAAGCTTCCTGACCAATTTCAAGTTCATCAAAGCCTTACAAATTAGAGACAATCTGAAATTAAAAGTTGGCTAAATGCTGCATTACTAAGTTAAATCAGTTTCTGGCATATGCTAATAGTGATGAATTTCTGGGATATCGGAAGAAGATAGAAATTCTTGTCCTCATCCTTATCCCCAAATGGGATGATTTCCCCTGGAATTCAATACTGACAAAGTCATCTGCTCAAATTGAGGGCATATGTCAATTTAACTTTAAATTTTAAAGGGAAATTTTAGACTTATTGTTATGTTCAAGATTGAAGTTACAGCTAATATTTCTATAAACATTTTACTTAAATATGTACTTGTCTCACTGCCTCTTTCCAATGATTTCTTCTGTTTTTCAAGTTGGATTAGCTGACTGATGGAAAGTATAGTGTATTAGAAGCAAATATAAAATGATTAAGTACGTACAGATATCCTCTTGCTTATATAAAACCCAAACAAAAGAAATGTTAAACTGCACCAATATGTTGCAATGATTCTAAAGACACTAAAGTAACATTTTCAATGTATATTGCATTATTTTAAGAGTTAATCTAATGAAAACATCTTCTTCTATATGTTTCCTCTGTAAGTTTCTATAGCTTAATAAAAAAAATTCCACTTCAACCTAATTCATCTTGTAAGCATGGTGAAAATGGCACAATTTCTTTGGAATAACTCCCTTTTTGTACTGCAGAACAAAATATTTCCACCATTTACCACAACCTCCTTGCTTAACCCCAAAAGGAAGATATGTTTTCTTAACTTCCCTCATTTTCCTCAAAATGAGCAGTAATTATACTTTATATATGGGAGTCAATTACCTCTACCTATCACTTTTATGATCTGTACTGCCTAGCAGAATGTCTGATCATACAAGGTGCTCAATAAATATTTAATAAATGCCAAATAGCCACAATCTCTGTTTCATTTAGCAGATTTCAAAGGCCAAGAGGGTGAAGGAGAACAGCTTCAACCCAAAAGATATGGAAGTTTAGTCCACTCATTTCTTTTACTGTGTGTGATCAACCCTTGATCTCTGGCAGTAATATCTCCATGTCATCCTACTAGATTGGCCAACAGAAGAGGAATTGAGACAGAATCAAGGGAAATGTCTGGCTTCTGAGGGGAAAGCAAATATCAGGGTACAAACCATCATGCTTGAGAAGATGAAGCCAATCTGAGATTTCAAAACCCTCTGTGTGTAAACTGTCACCCCTACAGAGCTTCCTTTGCCTCTTTTGGGACTCAAATAAAGGTAAATAAGGAAATGATCACTCAGCCCTAAATAAATGTAGCTTTTTTTTCATGTTACCTTTCTGGGGATTTGGGGACATTAAGTAAATGGATTTCTTCAGCTTAACTCCAAAGTTGAGCATTTCTGAGCATGACATTCAGTGACAGAATAACTATTTCCACTATAATGTTTCATAATTTCTTCCTACTTTTTATCTTCAACATCATAATAACCATATCATCTGAGTTAGAAAGAATATACTTAAAAAGCTTCATTTGAACTCAGCAATACTTACCCTCAAATTTCCTAATCTATTATGGCCATTTGCTTTGGGAATCTTATGTCATGACAACCAGAAATACAGATGTAGACAAGATATCGTCGCATGGATACTGGGATGTAGAGACCCAATGGGTGGCCATAATCACTTGTACTATACATACATTAAAATTATACCTATGAATATTCAGGAGAACATGAAGGGGAAATATAGTAACTAAATAATCATTGCGATTCATTTTGTTTATTTGATAAATAAACTCAATAGTCATGGATAGTCGTAAAGATATAACACTATATTTTTTTTCCAAACACCTTCTTAAATTAAAAATCCCATATTAGATCCTCTATGATGATCTAATGTTCTATAATCAGATATTGAGAAAAAAGTCAGATGAAAGAACTCAACAGTGGAAGTCAAAAATTTGCAGTAAGAGCAGCAAGAGTTACACAGGACAAGGAGCCAAGTAGCAAGAAAACTGCCTGGAAATGAAAGGTCTTAAATCACAAGAGAACAGAAAGTATCACCATATGAATTGCTGCTCCTCACAATGACTTTCTTTCCTTAACTTGCAGCCCTTTCTCAAGGAGACTGTGACCTTGAAAGGTCAATGTCAAATCATCATTATTTGATAATAGAGTAAATGATGATGAAGGTTATAATGATGATAACTACATTCGTAGTTTATGTTAAATCCTATAATGAGCTATAATTTTTCCAGATTTCCCTACTTGTCATGAGCTGAAATTCCCAGTAATGACAGTGTGGTTTTCAAATTCTCTTGCACATATCTGATATCAGTGAAAACAGTGCAGAGTTTCAAATACTGTCAGTGTCTCATCAAATATATACTTTTACTTGAATATATATATTTATACATATATGAACTGTAGGTTTAAAATAAATATACCACTTTTATATAAATCATGTCATTTATGCTAAAAGAAATAACACCATGTGGATATTTTAATCATTTTATAGATGAAGAAACAATGGCTCAGAGGATGTTAAATAATTATCAAAGAGTAGGGCCGGCTCGGCAGGCACCCTGTGGGCCTTGCCTCCCCAAGCTCCACCACCCTGTCACCTCACCTTGTGGCTCTGAGGCAATACCGTGCTGCACTAGCATTCCCTGCCTCCAGAGGCCAAACAAATGGGGCCCTCACCTGACCTTCGACTTCGAACCTCCAAATGTGAAAACCCCATTGCCACTATTTCTGGACACAGACACTATAGCTTCCTCTGATGAATCCAGCCAGAATTTTGATTATAGCTGTTTCCAAATGCTGGGCACATATGCCATTATGCTGACAAGAAGTGTGTATTCATCTCAGATGCTCCCCTGGAACCAGAAGAGACCCAGAAGAGCAAAAATAATCCTGGATAACAAAGACAAGGCAGGAGGCATCACAATCCCTGACTTGAAATGATACTACAAAGCTACTGTGATAAAATTAACATGGGACTGGCAAAATCACAGACCTGAGGATCAATGGAACAGACTAGAATATGCAGCCACAAACAAAAACACACTCAGCCACCTTATCTTTGACAAAGGGGCCAAACATGTTCACTGGAAGAAAGATAGCCTCTTTAATAAATGGTGCTGGAAAAACTGGCTCTCCACATGCTGAAGACTAGACCCAAGCCTATCACCATGCACTATACTAAAATCTAAATGGATCAAAGATCTAAGTATTAAAACAGAAACACTAAATCTACTGGAAGAGAAGGTAGGTAGAAATCCTGAAGACATAGGGGTAGGCGGAGAGTCCATGAACAAAAACCAAACTGCGTGGAAAATACTTCAAAGAATCAACAACTGAGATCTCATCTTATTGAAGCTTTTGCATATCTAAAGAAATCACTAACAGAGTAAAATGAAAACCCACGAATTGGGGAAAAAAAAATTTAACCAACTGTCCCTCAGACAAAGGAATTCTATCTAGAATATATAAAGAATTAAAATCAGGCCCCCAATATTTATCATGTCTTTGTTTTGATAACACTCGAAACCTTTTCTTCCAGCTTTTGAAATATGCAGCACTTTATCATTACCGAATCACCGAACTGTGCAGTACAACTCCAGAAATTCTTATTCATGTCTAACTATAACATAGTATTTCCTGGCCAATCTTTCCTCATCCCTTCCTCTCTCTAACTCTGCTTAGCTTCCTGTAACCACAGCTCTAGTCTCAGTTTCTAAGCACATGTGATTTTTTTTTTTTTTTTTTGAAGCTAAGAGATTTCAGTTTGGGGCAACCAATACTGATGAAAGTACTCTACTGGCCAAGATGGAGATTTATTTTGGTTTTGAGATTCTTTGTTTCACATCCCTTAAAAAATATACTGCGGGGGCTGGGAATTTAGCTCAAGGGCACAGCGCCTGCCTGGCAAGCGCAGGGTCGTGAGTTCGATTCCCGGTACCGAATAAACAAAAACAAAAACAAAAACAAAGAATATACTGTGCATCCAGGGAATGCCAAGGACTCCTCTGGGTTCAGGAGATGTGAGACAAGGCTCCTGCTCTTAGAGAAACTCGTTTAGAGGAGAAAACCTGAAAATTGACCAAAGAACACAGAGATGTTTAAGACGATTTCAAAATAGACATGGAATTTAGATGGTGCTGGGAACACATCAGTGAACAAACAGAAGTCCCTGTCCCCCAACTGCAGAGAAAAGACACTGAGTTCACAGACACCGTGAAGCACTTTCTAATCCTAAATGCCCATCAGAATCATTTGGGGAGTTTAAAATATGTAGATAATAAGAATTACCCTAGACCTACTGAACCCTAATTTCCGGTGATAGGTCCTAGGACTCTGTATTTTCACAGAACTCAGGAGGTTCTAATGGTCTAATGAGAATGATTTGAGAGCCACAGTGTCCGGGAATGTGGTGGGCTTTTAGAGCAGGGGTTGGGTTAGAGAACATGGGCTTATCAGGAAGGGAGGCACGGCTAGGATGGTGGTTCCCAGATTTTGTGTTTAAGGTCTAGTACGATTGCAAAAGAAAGGTCAGCAACCTAGAATTGCTGACTTTTTATTACAACAAACAAAAAATAAACCAAGCAAATTATCTATTATCCTTACAGTTTCATTTAAAAATTAAATTTTGAAGAGCAGCCGAATAAGAATTGATATAGGAAGAAAGTACAATTCTCTTAGATTAAATAAAATTAGCTGTATTGTTTTCATTTCTTTTTCCCATTTCACCGTGGGTTGAAGACAGTTTCTTCATATTGAGATGTCACGTGGCCCAGAAGCACTTGAGAATCACCAGGACAGAGTATGTGAAGTTTAAGGTAACCTCTGGAAGCATGATACTCCAAAGTGCAGTAGCAGCTCATAGCTGATTTAGGGACTCTAGTTCTGACAGTGGTGGATGAGAAAGTTCTGGAATGAGTGCTTGGAGGATGTGCTAGGAGTGCAGGGATACTGTGGATGATAAAGGATCTGTGAGCAGTGAGTTTATGGAAATTAGCTGTTTGGCTGCAAAAGAAAAGGTGTGTATGGAACCTTAAAGCCACATTAATACTCATGAACTAGACCTATTAGAGGAAATCATGGGCAGACCCATTAATTCAAACAAAAGATTTGAGAATCATATTTTCCCCCTAAGCGTTAACATAGTACAAAAAGATAGGTTTGATGCACATTTGAGGAACAGTTAATAAGAATGTTGATAAAAGCATTCTGCACTCAGTTGGAGACTGGATTAAATCACTGTTTTCTAATCCTGGCAGGACTCAATGACGTGCGCAAGTCCTTCCAACAAATACAGATTCCTCATCCTCAGCTTAGATCTATAGGAACAGTGCCACCATGAATAGGACTTAGGAATCAGGATGTTTAGTAGACTTCCAGAAAATTCTTAGTTAAGTTGTCTGCAGCCTTGGAAAATTAGCACATGGAGTGAATTCTGACATCCCTAAGCATCTATAAGGTCAGGTTCTGTAAGATTCACATATACATGGCATTTTACATGACATTGATATTTCAATATCTCTTTATTTTAAGATTTTAGTATCGGTTATTTAAAAGTTGTGTTTGAAACAACCAGTTATCTGAATTGTTCATTCAACACTAACTGAAAGCATTTCACCGTTATTGAGGCAAGGTTTACTTTGCACTTGAAAGAAGAATTAACATCACGTGATGAGTGGGAGTCATGGTCCTAATTATGAAATATGGATGTCTAAAATTGCCAAACAGATAACATGTTCCTGCCAAAATTTTTTTATCTCCAGCATCACTGACTTCTTTGTTTCCAATCTCAAATACCATATTCATTTAATGTGGCCTTGAATATGTTTATTCCTGTGAAGGAAACTTTTATTGAGTTCTTTGCCATTTTACAATATCTTTCATTTTCATAAATGTTTACTTCTATTATAGGTGGAGTAACTGTCCTAGAAACTGAATTAGTAGGGTAGAAAAGCAGAACATCCCGATGTTCCTCTTATTAGTGTCTATACTCTAAAGTCTTCATTTTTGACCAGAATTGTAGTCTTTGTTGAGTTTCTGTCCCAAACCTTTGTATGTAGATCCCTCAAAAGGTTTTCAACCCTTGAGAGGTGAGAGCCTGAATTTCCAGGCAGAAGCAACTAGAGAAAGGCCATCCATCTCTCTAGTTTATCATTTCTTGAAATTTCTTGAATATATGTTTATCATTTCTTGAAATTTTTTTGATTTCTAAGTCCTGAGGGAAAACAGTTTAAGTCTCTTGGAAATACATTCTCATAAGAAAAAAGAGTAAAGAGATGGTCATCAATAACAGCAGAATTCAAACCCAGGTATCTGGCTGCAAGTCCTGCTCCATCTAAAGGGGGAAGAAGGGGTAAATTTTGATTTTTGAATGAAAGAAAAATATTGTTAATATTACCTCCCTTAATTGAGGGACCAACTCATAGCATAAGAAATTATACCTGTACACAGTTCATGCAAGTCCCTATACCTGAGCTGAAAATCACTCATCATTGTAAAGCAAAGTAGCTCCTGAAGGCCAACATGTTCAAGGCTTGGCCTCCCAGATTCTGGAGGTGCAGGAAACTTGCAGAGGTGAAACCTACTAGGAGGAAGTTGGGTCTCTGGGGACATGCCCTAGAAAGGGATTGTGAGACTCTGGTCTCTTCCTCTTCTTTTTTCTTTGCTTTCCAGCTGCTGTGAAGTGAACAGCTTGCACACATGCACTACCCACTATGATGTGCTGCCTTTGTGAGGAAACTTCTCAAACTCTGAGCCGATATGAATGTTCTCTGTTTATAAATTATCTCAGGTGTTTCCTGTAGTAACAGAAAGCTGATGAACAGAGAAAACTTTATTAACTATGTTATCAAAGCAAGTGACTTAAAATCAGTGTCACTCGGCCTTTTCATCTATGGAGATAATACCACCATTTGAATAATTCATGTAACAATATATGCATTGACTGATACTATGGTGGGGAGGATAGACAGCCTAATGTAGGGCTTGGCATGTAGCAACTAATTACTAATATTCAACTGCAAGTATGTATATTATTGTTTATCATATTCAAAAAGTATGTCTGATACAAACACTGAAAATAATTATAGAAATATTCCCAAATGAAACAATACACACACACGTATATATACTCTTCTGTTTAATATAAATGATATGCAAGAAAAGTGGACATTAGCTCCACATAACTCACTCTGTGTTGCTGTATGGCCAACAGGACAAGACAAGGCAGTATGTGTTATAAGAATAGACAGAATTTCAGATAGAAAAGTGGCACAGATTGAAAAAAGAGAGTGATTTTTTAAAAAGAGACAGGATAGAGGATCTAGAAGAGAGAAATTGACACATTTATGGATGCTCTGTGACACAGGCTGTATTTAGCCCCTCTACTGCCTTGTGCCCGTTGATTAAGTCTGAGAACATTTTCCCAAGTTGTGTGAGAGAAGCACAGCTGTCGTGTTCAGGAACTTGAGCAAGAAGCGTATGTTTCCTGCCAAGCTTTCACTGGGTACAAGCTCAAAGCTTCACAGAAACAGAACGGTTTTAAAAATGATTGGAAAGATTCATTCTCCCTGACAGATGGAAAGCATCAGAGATTAAGGAAGTGTGTCTGTGTGTGCACTCACATATGTGTATGTGTGTATGTGAGTACACCCACGCTCATACGTCCATTTGGTAAGGAGGCTGTCAATAAAACTTGTAAACTTTATTAAGAGCATTGGGATTCTCTATTACATTGTTTTCTTCTCAAAAATTGATTTTCTTTACTGAATAATAATCACAATCATTTTCCCATGGACATAAATGGTTTAGGACTCAGAAATTTTCCTGATGCTGGCATATATATATATATAATGATAGTATGCAGAATCTGTTTAAAAAGTCATGAGTGATTTACTGTCATCAGTGGTGGGAATAGTCCTCTATCTCTGTAAATGTTGCCATTGAAATCTCTGGAGTGTTTAAAAATAGAGCTAACCACAGGTATACTGAATATTATTAAAACTCAAGCCACTCTTGTAATGGAAAATGCCCTTCCTAGTCAGTGTATTCCAGTTTCTTAATTGCTCAGGTAATAGTTCCTGTTCCAGCTCTGGTTGTTCCTGTCTCTCAGAAATAGCTGGTCACTGTGATGCACACTGTATAAGCCAATCGCCCGTGGACAAGCCATTCTGCCTCTGTACTTGCTAGCTTATCCCAAATAAGCTCTAGATCACCAGAGATCAGGGCCTGATATTTTGGGAGTGGTCCCAGTCAGTGCCCACTGACATGAAAAAATCTCCCTCCAAATCTGGGGTGTCTTTTTGGTGTTTCTGCTTGCCATTGCACTCTTACCCGAGATTCATCCCTTATTAGATTCAGATATTTGTGCTTCCCCCTCTGTACCAGCCATCTGTCCTATTGCTTGGACAAGGTACCAGACACACAATTTAAAGGAGAAGAGGTTTATTTTGGCTCATATTTTTCAGAGGATTCAGTCCCTGGTCAATTGGCTTTGAGGCAGAAACTGCATGATGCAAGGGCACGATGGAGAAATGAATGCTGTTCACCCTAAGGCAACCAGGAAGCAGACAGAGAGCTAGGAGCCAAGGAAAAGAATACACACTCCCAGCTCACGGCCCTAGTGACCCACCTGCAACCAGGCTCCACATCTTAGCAGCTGACTCAGCTCCCGAATTCAGGAATAGATGAATCTGCTGATGAGTATAGCCCTGCTATGATCCAGTCTTCCAGGCACATGAAACTTTTGAGGGACATTTTAGATCTAAACCAGAAGAGCCTCTATATGCCTAGGAGAAGACATTAAACTATTTCTTCAGGAAAGAAATTATTTTTGAAGCTTCTAAAATGTGTTCAAGTAAAATAACCAACATTAAAAATTAAATTAGTAGGCATATGGAAAGATAGGACCAAATCATACATAAATGAAGGGATGGAAAGATAAGCTAGAAGCGATTTACAAGTCAGCTAGCTTAAGGTCAGAACAAAAGGCTTTCTAGCAAGTTTAAATAATCTATTTAGGAAAATATAGAAATAGTTGAGTAAGTAAATAATAAATAATTTAGAGTGTTGGAATCTACTAAAATTAATACATATTTACAAAATGGATATAATGCTGGAATTAGAAAGTACGGGGACACTACAGCTGACCTGTTAGGAGTTAGGGCCTGGTTGGAGATGGGTGTAAGGGGAAATGACTGCGGGTGAAGAATGAGAGGGAGCCCAGATAATGGTAATATACTTTTGTAGATGTGCTGAAACACTCAAAATGGTCACGCTGTGAAAGTGCATTGAACTGATTGTAGTCATTTTTCTGTGTAGAGCATAAATTTATAATTATTAAGTAATAAATAGTAAATATAAATTATAAAATAAGTTATAAGTAAAATTACACAAAATAAAATATCTGTCACTTGTTAACTGGATGGAAAAACTACGGGAAAATATGCATTAAAGAGAAGCTGGTGATCCGTGTTATACAACCTCTATAAAACCTGCAGTTGCTGAGTTACTGCATAACTGTACCTACTATCTTGAGACTAATTGATTCACATCAGGAAGTTAGAAAATTAGGGGCTGGGGATTTAGCTCAGCGGTACAGTGCCTGCCTGGCAAGCGCAAGGTTGTGAGTTCAGTTCCCGGTACCGGAAAAAAAAAAAAGAAGTTAGAAAATGAAAATAAAATACTTCCAAGAAACCATAGAAGGAAGAAAATAAGAAATGAGCAGAAATTAATAAAATATAGAGAAAACAGAAAATCCAAGTCCAAAACCTGTTTGTATAAAAACACTAATAAAATGGATAAATTTCTTGCAAGCTTGTTCAGGTAAAAATAATGTAGACATAAACATATCAGAAATTAAAATAGCATCTTATTCAATTATAGTTATTTAAGAGAGTATGTTGATATATATTATATATATATGTTCAAAAACTTTACATCAGTGTATTTGCAATTTGAAAACAAATTGAAAAAGTCCTAGAGAAAAACATAATTCATAAAAAATGATTTAAGAAGAAATAAAAAGTTTAAACCCTTCTGTGAGCATCATAGAAATTTTATCTGCACTGAAATTTTCACTGTAAAGAAACTTCCAGTATCAGGTGGCTTTATCAGTGAGTTATACCCAATCTTAAAATAAGAAAAACTCCATCTTGATATGAAATGTAAACTATCCCAAGGAGTAGAAAAAGACACATGTTTTTAGGTAGCAAGCAGTACCCTGAAACTAAAATTTAATAGGCAAAATTTTAAAAGAAAATTGATTGTCAATCTTACAAACGAATGCAGATGTAAAATTTCTAATGAAATAAATTTTAAACCAAACCCTGCTCACATATACATGTGTGCAAACACCTGACCTGCCTTCTCTTATATTCTAAGAATATATACATGTACATATTTGAATTCCTATCTGCAAGAGTTCTTGCATACATATATGTATATATGTATATGTATATATACATATATGTATGCATATACATAAGCATATATGTATTTATATGTCATTATATGATTTGCCTATAGAATGTATGTGTTCAGAGGTGAGTTTAGGAAGATGATTGGATTATGGGGACACTACACCTGACTTGTTAGGAGTTAGGGCCTTGTTGGAGATGGGTCACTGGGAGTGTGAACAAGAAGAGTATATCTTCCTCCCCAGAATCTCCCTTCTCTCTCTACTTCCTTACACCATGAGGTCAGCATCTTTCATCCTCCAGACCCTTCCACAATGCTACTTCAACCAGTGGACTAATGTGACAAAGGCAGATTTGCATACAGAAGTGAGGTCATTGCCATGACTATACCTGACAATATGGTTCAGAAATCTTAGAAGTGGTTAATGGGGGTGGAGGGATGGAAAGTTTTGGAAATGCCAGTAATAGAAGTTTAATATGATGTATAATAAAACTTATGGAAGATTCTGGTTGGAGTACAAAGGCCAAAAATGTTTTTAAACATGAACACAGTAAAGACCAAGCTCAGGAGGTTTCAGTTGGGAAAAGTACTCCATTGGCAGTTAGAACCTATATGTGTTACATTCTGGCAGAAAATTTGTCTATATTTTTCCACATCCTGAGAGTTTACAGGAGACTGAAATTAAAGGTGGTGTACTGATTAATCTGATGAAGGAAACTTAAAGGCAGCCCAGCATTCAAGTTGTGACATAGTTGCTTCAGGCAAATTTTAGCTAGATTTACAGAGAGAAGCAGGAACAAAGAACCCATATGAAAAGCTCTCAGTTTTTCCAGAAAGGAAGAATCTGTAAAGTTGGAGTAAAGAGGATAGATGCTGAAAATATTAGCCTTGTAAAGAATCTAAGAACTTTGTATCAGAATAATAAGAAAGATGGCTTGAGGTTATTTCAGGAACCATCAAGACTTTACCCTTCATAGGCTCAATGGATACAGAAGTGAAATATTTTGTCTTAATAGGCCCAGGGAGTTCAGCTCACTCAAGGCCAACTAAGAAAGAATTTCCTACAGCTCAGCCATCCAGGTATTCATATACATAAACAGCCATGATACAATGGAGTTGAAAATGGCTATTAACAGCAACAACAAAAAGAAACAATTCACTAAGGAGGTTAAATAATAGCTTTCAACTGATATAAAAAAACAGCAAATTTGACAGTAGATCAATAAATATTAAGCAATCTAAAAAACACCAGAGATAAGAAAGAGGTATAATAAATAAATCTCTGAAAAATACATCAAATAAATAATTGGGGAAATATTCCATATTCATTGGTAGCAACACACAGAATTGTTAAAATGTTAGGCCTTCATAAATTTCTATAGATTCAATGCAATCAAAACGAAAATCCCAGAAAATTATCATGTAACTACTGATAAGCTACTTGTTAAATTTACATGGAGAGGCAAGAGACACTGCAAAAAACCAAGCAATGTTGAAAAAACAAAGAAAGTTATGAAGTTCACACTTTCTGACCTCTTAATTTACCATGAAGATGGAGTGATCAGGAAAGTCCAGGGGAATACTAGAAAAACAGAGTAATGTAACAGAATAGAGAGCAAAAAGATAAACTTGCAGAAATAGTCAATTTATCCTTGCCAAAGGAACACATGCAATTCAATAGAGACTAGATAGTCTTTTCAATAAATGATGCTGCAACAAGTGAACATTTGCCTGCTATGAACCTAGAATAGACCTGATATATATCACAAAAAGTAATTAAAATGGATTACAGATTTAAATATTAAATTTAAAACTATAGAACTTCTAGAAGATAATACAGGACAAAATCTAGATGACCATGGTAGGGCAGTAACATTTTTAGTACCATTTTAAAGAAATAATGGTTAAGTTGGATTTAGTTAAACTGAAGGTTTCTACTCTGCAGAAAACTGTGGTAAGAGAATAGGAAGACAAACCAAAGACTGGGAAAAAATGTATGAAAGCCCTATCTCATAAAGGACTGTCATGCAAAATATACAATGAATTCCTAAAGCTCAACAGTAAGAAAACCGACCATTCAATTTTAAATAGACAATAGACCTAGACAGATACATCACCAAAGAATGTATGCACATGGCAAATAAGCATATGAAAACATACTCAACATATGTACCATTAAAAATTGTACATTAAAAGAATAATGAGGTACTACTGTAGAGGTATTAACATGATCTGATTCTGAAACCCTGATAATGCAAAATGTTGGGGAAAAAAAATGGAGCAACAAGAACTCTTGTAGATAGGAATTCAAAATGGCACAATCAGTTTGGAAGGTAGTGGCAATTTCTCACAAAATTAAGCAAACTTACTGTAAAACCTATTAATTATGCTTTCTAGAAACTACCCAAATTGATTAAAAACTTACACATACACAAAAACCTACACTTGGATATTTATAGCAGCTTTATTCATAATTGCCAAAAGCAGCCAAGGTGTCCTTCTGTAGGTTAATGAATAAATAATCTGCAGCAATTCACACAATGGGCTATTATTCAATGCTGAAAAAGAATTGAACAATCAGGCCATACAACGACATAGAGAGTCTTTAACTGCATATTATCAAGTAACAAAAAGCCCATCTGAAAAGACCACATATTGCATGTATTCAACTATGTGATAGTGTGGAAAAGCCAAAATCAGGAAGACAGTAAAAATGGTCAGCTGTTGCCAGATGTTAGTAGACTTTGATGAGATGCAAATAAGTAAAGCACAGAGAATTTTAGGGCAATAAAACTATTTTGTACAATGCAATAATGAGAGATACATATTATTATACCTTTGTCAAAACCCATAAAATGTATTCCAAGAGTATACACTAATGTACCCAAACTATAGGATTTGAGTAATATTGATATGTCAGTGTAGATTAATTGAGTATAGCAAATTTATCAATCTGGTGAAGGATGCTGATGATAAATAAATAAGACTCTGTGTGGGGGATGACAGAAGAGTATTTGGATCCCTCTGTACTTCATGAACATTTTTTTCTGTGAGCCTTAAAATATAATATAAT
>NW_004955412.1:28524153-28533941 GCF_000276665.1 Chinchilla lanigera | reverse complement strand
CAAAAACACATCAGCAAACACATAATAGAACTGTCAGTAGTAAAGGAGAGAGAGAAAGGAACAAAAAAAACCATTGAAGAAATGATGGATTAAAAACCACCAAGATTCAGTAAACTTCCATCTGATCCACCCAGTCTCACTGCTCGAGATATATGTATATATACCCAAAGACAACAACATCAGTGTGTTGAAGACATATCCAAACTCCCATGTTGATCACAGCTGCTGCTCACAACAGCTAAGAAATGGAACCAACATAAGTGTTCATCAAATGATGGATAGATAAAGAAAATGCAGTATAGGTGCATAACAAAATACTATCCATCCATAAACAGGATGAAATCCTGTCATTTACAGCAGAATGGATGGAACTACAGGTCCTTATTTAAATGAAAAAATGCAAACACAGAAGGAAATTACCATGAAATCTCTTCCATGTATGGAAACTTAAAAAGCAGGTATTATAGAAGTTGATAGTAGAATGGTAGTTTCAAGAGGCTGGGGAAAATAGAGGCAGGGAGGGGTTAAGTGTACTAGGTTAGTCATTGCGTACTAAGTTATAGTGAGATGGGAGAAACAACTTCTGGTGTTCTATTGCACAGCAGGGTGACTATAGATAAAGGTAATATACTGCATACTTTAAAAAGCTAGAAGAAAAGTTTTAATGAATGTTTTTATCTTACAGAAGTGATAAATGATTAGAAGGATAGATATGATTTCCCTGATCCAAGCATTAAATAATATGTACATGTATTAAAAACCACATGATATTCCACAAATATAAACTTTTTATGTAAATTAAAAATTGAATAATTAAAAAATCTCAGACAAACTAAAACTAAAACAACTATTGCTACCAGCCTAGATTATAAAAAGTAAAAAATTCTTCACACTGAAAGCAAAATGATGCTAGGCGGTAATTCAAATGCATGTGTTATAACAAAAAGTTTCAGGAAATATATAATTATGTAGATAACTACTAATGACAATATAATTGTTCATTTCTTCTCCTTTCCACCTTTCATTTAAAAACAATATATCATTCTGTATTCTTTTGCTTACAAAACATACAAATGCAACATGTCAGTAACAACAACTCAAAGAAGGTGAGTGGAAATAAAATTACATTCAAGTCCTTAACTACAAGGGCAGAAATGAAAAGAATGAGCAAAAATTTCTTAAAAAGAAAACTAATATAATAAATTTTATAAATTTATACTTGTTTGCATTTCTTTGTGCAGTATTTTTAAAAGACAGATGTCTGTACAAAGTAATAATTACACGAAGGTATTCTATTGGTAATATATGTAAATATAATATGTAACAAAAGTATAGGAAAAAGATTGGGGAGAAATGGACCTATACAGAACTAAGTATCACTTTGACATTATGGTAATTTAAAATGCATTGTATATGCATGACAGTAATCACTAAGAAAATAATTCCAAAAATAATTTCAAGTCATTAAAGGAATTAAAGTGTTACACTACAAAATATCCAGTGGTTTATTGGGTGGAAATATGGAGGACAAGAAGAATTTTAAAAAGACATAAAACCCATATAAAACAAAAACTAAAAGGGCAGATATAAGTCAGACCACACTAGCAGCAAAATTCTTTATAAATGGATTAAACAATTCAATCAGAAGATGAATGTTTTCATGCTGGTTCATAAAACAATCACAAACTATATACAAAAGGTGTGCTTTGGAGTCAAAGACAGAATGAAAGTACAAGGTTGAAAGAAGATACATTATGCAATCAGAGAACAGAGTCAATGACAGAGGAGTGCCCAATGTCTGACAAAATAAACTATTAACTAAGAAATACAACATGTAGACTAGGACTTTTTTTTTGGTGAGTCAATTCATCAGCAATATCATCATTTATAAATACATAGACTCCTATCAACAGAATACCAAAGATGAATGAAGCAAAAAACTGGCATAATTGCAAGAAGAAAGAGATAAAAAACAATGATTGAAGATTTCAATACCTCAACTTCAATAATGGATAAAGCAATTAAACATAATATGAACAAGGAAACAGAATAATATAATAAATAAACTAAACTGAACAGACATCTATACACCACCACATTTATTAGTAGCAGAATGCATCTTCTTTTAAAGTTCATATGGAACATTATTCAGCTTAAAACATATGTTAGGCCAAACTAATCCTCAGTGAACTGAAAATATTTAAAATCACAAAAATAAATTCTCTGATTACAATGGAATAAAGTAGATTGTATTACAAATAAGTAATAGACATTTGAGAAAAAATATACAAAAATTAAACACAACACCCCTACGTAACCAAAAGATCAAAAAAAGTTTCACAAATAAAATATTTTGAGATGAAGGGAAACAAAATCACAACAAACCAAAAATGTATGGAATGTAGCTAACATTTTTCACCAAGAAATTTATAGCTGTAAACAACATCTTTAAATGAAGAAGAGACTTAAAATATCAATAACCTAACTTTGCACAATAAGAAAGTTGAAAATAAAGGCAAACAAAACTCAGAGTAAAAAGTAAGAAATAGATAATGAAGATTACATTAGAAATAAATAAAATATATTGCATAAAAACAATAGAGAAAAATCAATGAAACCTAAAAGTGAACCTTTGAAAAGATCAAAAAACAAATTAATAAATTTTATCTATAATGAACAAGGAAAAGACATAAAAGATTTAATTATTGAAATCAAGAATTAAAAAATGAACATTACTTGCTAGCAGAGAATTTCACACACACTGGTATATGAATACAATGAATAACTATATGCCACAAATTAGATAACGTAGATAAAATGGTCAAATTCCACAGACAGTAATGACTGAAACTTACTTTAAAAAAGTTTAAAAATCTTAATCACCTATGATATGAAAGAATATAAATTTATACTTTCAAAACTTCCAAGGAGAAAAAAAGGCCCAGATGGCTTTAGGGTTGGATCTACCAAATATTAAAAAAAAAAAAAAAAACTCTTTCAAAACACTTCCAAAAAGAAAAGTAAAAAACCGCATCCCAGATCATTATGTGAAACCTGTACTCTCCTAATACTAAGACCAGAGATTTCACAAAAAAACTGCAGCATGATATACCTTATCAGTATGACTGAGAAAGTGCATAAAAAAATATTACCAAAGAAAGACTTGGCAAAATATAAAAAGGACTTATGCAGTTTAAACATGTGAAATTTGCCTCAAGAAAGCATAACTGGCTTAATACACAGAATGCGATTAATGTGACATATTACAGTAATGCAACAATGAACAAAACCTCTGTGCTCACCTCAGTAAATGCATTAAAAAAAAAAAAGAAAGAAAGAATTTAAGAAATCCAACACTTGCATGTTACTAAAATGTCCAACAAACTAGGAACGGTCAAAGCCTTCTCCAAGTTGCTTGAAGGTATCAATAAAAACCTCAAAGTTAAGATCATACTTAATGCTGAAAGTATGAATGATTTTTCTTGCTCTTTAAAAACAGCACACTAACTGAAATGTGACTCACGAAAGATACCTGTTGTGTGACTGTTCTCTGTAATCATCATCAGATAGGAAGTTTTAGACAAGGCAGTTAGGCAGGAGAAACAAGCAGCCTCCAGTCCAGAAAAGGGAAATAAGCTACGTGCTTTCAAATGATATGATCTTGAACATAGGATATCTGAGTCAATCTACTGAAAAATTCACTAGAACTAAAAAAAAAGTGAAGATTTGGGAAATAATTTTAAAAATATAACACTTAGTACTTGCAACCATTGACATACTTAAGTATAACAAAAACCTGAAAGTCATACCCTGAAAGCTGTAAAACATTATCAAAAGAATTTAAGGAAGATCTAAATAAATGAGAAAGTATCCCATGTTCATACATTATAAGAATATACTATAAAAATAATGACAATCCCCAGCATAACCAACAGATTCAATATAATCCCTATTAAAACCCAGTTGCCTTCTTTGCAGAAATTGAAAATCTTAAAATTTATGTGAAAGTGCAAGGGATCCTGAATACCCAAACAATCCTTGGAAAAGAAAGTTAAAGGGGTGTCGCCCCGGGCTGGGCTAAACCCTGGACAACTTCAGGAAGACCGGTGAGTCTGGGCTCTTCCTCCATGACCAGAGTGTAAGGCATGCAAAACCTCGGGCACCCTCTGGGACCTTAGTGGCTACCCGCCACACCCATAGTGTGTCTGCCGAGGCTGGGCTGAGACCCGGACATCTTCAGGAAGCCCGGTGAGTCTGGGCTCTACCTCTCTGACCAGCGTGCAAGGCAGGCAAAGCCTTGGGTACCTTCTGGGGCTACCCGCCACACCTATAGTGTGTGGGTCCAGGCTGGGCTGAACCCTAGACGTCTTCAGGAAGCCCAGTGAGTCTCAGCTTTGCATCACGGACCATCATGTAAGGCAGGTGAAATCTCAGGCACCCTCTGGGGCCTAGCAGGCTCCCTGCGACACCCATAGTGTGTCTTCCAGGGTTGGGTCGAATATCAGACACCTTTAGGAACCTGGTGAGCCACTCTGGTGCATCCTACTTAACGTGTGAGGCACGTGGATCCCTGGACAACTTCTGGGGCCCTGGTAGCCACTGCCAGAACAAGTCACACTGCTCTGGTAGTTCAGTTGAAACCTGAACATAGTCAGCAGCCTCGGGGAGCTCACCCTCACCCCTCCCGTTCCAGTGTGGGAAGCAGGCTCTGTCCTGGGAAATATCTGAAGCCTCGGTGAACTCAGCCTGCATCCCCCTCTGCTCTTGTGGAAGCTGGGCCAAACCCCAGACAGTCTGAGGAATGCCGGTGAGCCTCCCGCACCCTTCCCACACACTCCTGGGAGCCAACTGAATGCGAGAAAGGTCGGGAGCATCTGAGACCCCACCTTGCCACCATTCACCAGCACAGGAGCTACACTGAGCACTGGGGATATTCAGACTCTCACGCTGCCACTCACACACAATCAGGACAGTGAGACTGCACACAGGCAGGCTCTAGTTCTTCAAAAATGACACAATGAATGAGCAAAATGCAATCCCAGACCTCCACACCACCCAAAACAAGTCCAGGAGGCATCAACACAGAAGAGCCTGGAAATCATACACCTGAAATTTCTAAACTGATAGCAACTGAAGTAAAGGAACAATTCCATCAGGTCATAGAAGACATCAGATCAGAAATAATGTCTCAGGTGAGAAAAGAAATGACAACAATAATGAAAGAAATCTTCAGCATATCCAAAGATGACATAGACAAGAAAATAGAAAAGAATAGACAATTCAATGAAAGCTTCAGGGAAAAATATAGAAAAGAAATAGAAGGTATGAAACAGATGCAAACAGATATCCAGGAATTTAAAAATTCCATTGAAAGCTTGCAAAACTACCTGAACGAAGCTGAAGATAGACTTTCAGACCTTGAAGACAGAATAGCCACTAATGAATGTGAAGGGAAGGATCTCTTAAAAACAACAAGGAATCAGGAAATAACAATTCAACAACTGCAAGATGAAGCAAAGAGAAACAATGTCAGATTAATAAGTATTAATGAAACAGCAGGTGTCAACACAAATGACATAAAAAAACTATTTGCAGAAATAATTGCAGAAAATATCCCAGGCATGGTAAAAGAATCAGACATCCAGATAAGTGAAGCATATAGAATTCCAGTTAATCATAACCAAAATATATCTACACCCAGACATAGTGATCAAGATTCGGGGAACTCAACAAAAGCTCAGAATACTGAAAGCTGTTAGAGAAAAGAAACAGATCACTTATAAAGGAAAGCCTATCAGAATCACTGCAGACTTCTCAACACAAACCACCAAGGCAAGAAGAGTTTGGAGTGAAATATTTCAGGTACTGAAAGAAAACAACTTCCAACCCAGATCGATGTACACTGCAAAGCTATCTTTCAAATTTAATGGAGAAATAAAATAGTTTCATGACAAAAAACAACTGAAGAAATTCATGAGTGCCAAACCAATCCTACAAAGAATACTAAAAGGTATACTAGAAAGAGATAAAACAGAGTGCAACTTCAAGAACAACAGAAAGGAACCAACAAGCAGAGCAAGCAATTAAACAGAGGGAGAAAGGAAGATCCAACAGCAGGAGAATACCATGACAAAGATAAGCCGGTATATCAGTTATAACCATCAATGTAAATGGTCTCAATGCACCAACCAAAAGAAGCAGACTTGCAGAGTGGATTAGGAAAAAACCCCACTTTTTTGTTTCCCCCAGAAACACATTAACTCAAAAGGACATTCAAAAACTGAAAATTAAAGGATGGAAAACAATACTCCATGTGACAGGAACCCAGAAAAAACAAGATGTAGCTATTCTATTTGCAGACAACATGAGCTTCAAACAAAGAACAATCAAAAGAGATAAAAATGGTCACTACATACTTGTGAAGGGGAAACTTCAAGAGGAAGAGATAACAACTGTAAACATCTATGCACCAAATATGGGAGCACCCACCTATATAAGACAAATTCTAACAGATGTGAAAAGTTAAATAATTACCAACACAACCAAAACAGGGGACTTTAGCAAACCATTGTCACAAAGAGATAGATCAACTGGACAAAAAATTGGGAAAGAAATAACAGAATTTAACCAAACTTGTGAACATATGGACTTAGTAGACCTTTACAGAGTGTTCCACCCAACAGCATCAGAATACACATTCTTCTCAGCTACACTTGGGATATTCTCTAAAATAGACAATATACTAGTACATAGAACATGTTTAAGAAAGTGCAAAAGAATTGAAATTATCTCATGTATACTATCAGACCATAGTGCAATGAAATTGGAAATTAATGACAAAAGAAAACACAAGAGCTCCATAAACAGTTGGAAATTAAATGACATCTTCCTGATCAACCAAGGGTCACAGATGAAATCAAAGTAGAGATTAAATATTATTTACAATCAAACAAAAACTGAGATACAACCTAAAGGAGCCTGTGGGATGCAATGAAAGCAGTCCTCAGAAGGAAATTTATAGTGGTGAACTCCCACCTTAGGAAAACAGAACAAGCACAAATAAACAATTTTATGCTGCACCTCATGTTCCTAGAAAAAGAAGAGCAAGTCAAACCCAGACACCAAAGAAGGCAGGAAATTATAAAGCTCAGAGCAGAAATTAATGCAATGGAGACTAAAAAAACAATACAAAGAATTAATGAATCAAAGAGTTGGTTCTTTGAAAGAATAAATAAAATAGATAAACCCCTAGAGAACCTTATCAAAAAAGGAAAGAAAAAACTGAAGTAAATGCAATAAGGAATGAAAGGGGTGAAATCACTACAGATCCTGAAGAAATTCAGAAGATCATCAATACCTTTCAGAATCTTTACTCTCATAGGATGGAAAACACAGAGGAAATGGACAGACTTCTAGATACATATGAATTAGCAAAGCTGAATGAAGAAGATATAAAAATCCTGAATAACTCAATATTAGCCAGTGAAATTGATAATGTAATTAAAAACTTGCCAATGAAGAAAAGCTTGGGTCCTGATGGTTTCACAGCTGAATTCTACAAGCAATTTAGGGAAGATTTAACACCAATTCTTCTCAAACTCTTTAATGAATTTGAAAGGGAAGGAATTCTCCCCAACTCATTCCTGGAGTCAAGTATTATCCTGCTACCAAAACCAGAGAAAGACCCACCCAAGAAAGAGAACTGCAGACCAATCTCCCTAATGAATATAGATGCAAAAATTCTCAATAAAATACTAGCAAACAGAATACAAGTCATTAAGAAGATTATACACCACGACCAAGTGGGATTCATACCAGGAACGCAGGGATAGTTCAATATATGCAAATCAATCAATGTAATACACCATGTCAATAGAGCCAAGGACAAAAATCACACGGTCATCTCCATCAATGCAGAAAAAGCCTTCAATAAAGTCTAACACTCATTCATGTTGAAAACCCTACAGAAAATAGGAATAGATGGTCTTTCCTTCAAGCTGATCAAAGCCGTCTATGATAAACCAACAGCTAACATCATACTAAATGGTCAAAAGTTGAAAGCTTTCACTTTAAAATCAGAACAAGACAAAGATGTCCACTGTCACCACTCCTATTCAATATAGTTCTGGAAATACTGGCGAGAGCAATTAGACATAGAGAGAGTGAAAACAGGAAAAAGGATAGGAAAGGAAAAAGTGAAATTATTATTTGCAGATGACATAATACTCTGCATAGAAGACCCGGAAAACTCCACCAAAAGGCTCATGGATTTAATAACCAAGTTCAGTAGTGTAGCTGGATACAAAGTTAACACTTAAGAATCAATAGCATTCCTTTCCACAAATAAACAGACTGAGAGAGAAATTAGGGAAACCAAATAGCATCTAAAAAGATGAAATTCTTAGGAATCAATCTAACAAAAGAAGTAAAAGATCTATACAGTGAAATTATAGTACTCTGAAAAGAGAGACTGAAAAGGATATCAGCAAATGGAAAGATATTCCTTACTCATGGATAGGAAGAAGCAACATTGTAAAAATGGCCATATTCCCAAAATTGTTGTACGGATTCAATGCAATCCCAATTAAAATACCATTAGTACACCTCAGACATCTAAAAAATATATTCCTGAAGTTCATCTGGAACCAGAAGAGGCCTAGAATAGCAAAAGCAATCTTGGAAAACAAAGGAAAGGAAGGAAGCATCACAATTCCTGACTTAAAATTATATTACAAAGCTACTGTGATAAAATCAGCATGGTACTGGCATAAAAACAGACCTGAAGATCAATGGAATAGATTAGAAGATACAGATACAACTACAAACACACTCAGTCACCTGATGTTCTACAAAGGGTCCAGACATGTTCAATGGAGGGAAGATAGCCTCTTTAATAAATGGTGCTGGAAAAACTTGCTTTCCACATGCCAAAGATTAAAACTAGACCCATGTCTTTCACCATACACTAAATTAAAGTCAAAATGGATTGAATATCTAAATATTAGAACAGAAACACTAAATTTATTGGAAGAGAAAGTAGGTAAAAATCTTAACAACAGTGGGGTAGGCAGAAAGTTCATGAACAAAAACCAAACTGCAAGGGAAATACTTCAAAGAATCAACAACTGAGATCTCTTCTTCTTGAAAAGTTTTTGCACATCTAAAAAAGTCACAATAAAGTAAAAAGAAAACCCACGAATTGGGAAAAAATTTTAGCCAACTGCCCCCCAGACAAAAGACTTCTATCTAGGACATATAAAGAATTAAAAAAAATCAGGGCTCCCAAATTCAAAGACCCAGTCCAAAATGGGCATCTGAGATGAATACACACTTCTCTCATGAAGAGATACTAATGGTGAATAAGTTCATGAGAAAATGTTCAGCGTCATTAGTCATTCAAGAAATGCAAATTAAAACAATACTGAGATTTCATCTCACCCCAGAAAGAATGGCTATCATCAAGAAATCAACCAATAACAAATGCTGGAGAGGCTGTGGGGAGAAAAGAACCCTACTCCACTGGTGGTGGGAGTGTAGACTGCTGAAACCACTGTGGAAATCAATTTGGAGATTCCTCACAAAACTAGGGTTAGAGGTCCCATTTAACAAGGTAAACTCGAGGTTTTTGTAGGTAAATGGATGCAACTAGAGACCATACTCATAAGTGAAATAAGTTGTACTCACGTGTAAACATCATATTTTCTCCTTGGTGTAGGAACCTGAAAAACTAAGTAAAACTCAGAATGTATAAGAGATGATAGGAAAGGGAAAGAAATTGCTTGAAGGAA
>NW_004955412.1:28520290-28523788 GCF_000276665.1 Chinchilla lanigera | reverse complement strand
TGGTCTGAGCAAATGATCTGAAGGTAACAATATGCAATGGAATTACAATGGTGAACTCCTACCATCTTGTCTAGTGCAACTGTATTATCTCTAATGTTTCATTGAAGAATTATTTTCTTATTCTCTTTAATGGTTTGAGCAATCTTTCATTCTTACATCTGATAATCTGAGCAATGTAGTTGAGGATAGCAAAATGCAATCTAGCAACCAATGTTGATTTGTATGAATTTGTCTTGAGACCCCATATCACATTGAATGTTATGCTTTGATTTGTTTTGTTTGTGATACTGGTATGCTGCTACTGTTCTATTTTTTTGTTTGTTTGTTTCTCATGTACTACTCTCTTTAAAATAAAAAAAAGAAAGAAAAGTTAAAGGACTCATCTTCAGAATTTCAAAATTTATGGTAAAACTATGTCAATCAGACAGTGTGGTGACAACTAGCATAAAGATGGACTTACAGATTAATTAAATCAACTTGAAAATAGATGTGTGGCCGATGTATTTTCCAAAATGGTGTAAAATAATTCAGTGGAGAAAGAATAGTCTCTTTACTCAATGCTGCTGGGGAAATTGGATATACACAAACAGAAAAAGAGATAGACTTCTAACTCATAATATATACCAAACTTAACTCAGAATAGATAAAAGGGATCAAATTAAGAGCTAAAACATACAAATTATTATAATGAAGTGTAAGAATAAATCTTTGTGACCTTATGCCTGGTGATTTTTTTAGCATGCCAAAAGCACAGCAACAAAAGAAAAAATAAATAAGTCAGGCTACACAAAAGTTTTTATTCTGCAAAATATCCTCAATAAAACAAAAGGGCAAACCAGAGACTTAAAAATTATTTGTATATTATAGTTCTGATAAGAGGCTTTGGTACAGAATATGTAAAGAACTTCTATAATAGAAAGCCAAATGATCTAATTTCAAAATGTGTAAAAGATTTGCCTAGTCATATCCAAAGAAGATAAACTCATGTCCAATAAGTGCATGAAACAAGGTTCAAGCTTAGGAGTCCATTAGGAAAATGGAAATCAAACCCTCAGTAAGATACCTCTTCATATGCATTGGCAGAGGTATAATTAAAAAGGCAGGCAAAAACAAGTGTCTATAAAGATGTGGAAAAATTAGAATTTTCATATATTGCTGTTGGGAATATAAAATGGTACATCCACTTTGAAAACTATGTTGGCAGTTTTTCATAATGGTAAAGAGAGTAACCATATGACCTGGATAATTCACTCTTAAGTGTATCCCCAAGAGAAATAAAAACATACGCATCAAATAAACTATGTACCCAAATGTTTGCAGCAGAATATTCCATAATAAACAAAAGTGGGAAAAAGATATACCCATCAATTTATGGATTTATGACCCAAATGTTCCCTAATAAAAACAAATGAAGTGGTGGTAACATGCCACAGCATGGGCAAACTTTGGAAATAGTACTCTAATTAAAACTTGCTAGGCACAAAACACCACAGGTTGGATGAATCCATTTATATGATATGTCTCCATGGACAAATTTATGAAAAAAGCAGATTAGCAGTTGCCCAGGAGAGGGGTAGGTGGAAACATATATGTAATTACTGCTTTTGTGTGCAAGGTTTCTTTTGGAGGAGCTGAAAATATTCTATAATTAGATTGTGGTAATAGTTGCACATCTTTTTTTCTGTTATACTAGAATTATTGAAGAGAATACTTTAAATAAACGTACTCTGCAATATGTGAACTGTATCTCAATAAAGAATAAGTAAGCATTACAATTCTCTATGGTCTAAATATTCAAGCTAAATTCCATCAAATTCGCAGAAGCAGGCTGCTAAAATGGAAGTTCACACTAAAAGCCAGGAGATTACACACCTGAATTCCAAGTGGAAGGAATTATTGTTGAGCATCTTTGAAGTCCATAAAACCTTGCCCTTCAATATTAGAAAAATAGTTAATAATTCAGTTGTCCCTATTTCTATGTAGCACATTACTGGAAGTGTAACCAATCACTTCAAACATAGCATGAAAATCATATAAGGGTGGATCAGAAAGAACTAATCTTACATTTTTTGTAAATAAAATAAATGTGCTCATAGAAAATACATTAGGTATTCATATATAAAACACTTTAGAGGTAAAATAAGATTGTTAAATACAAAGTTATATGTATGAATTTTTTTTCTGATACCTGGAATCAAACTCACAATCTCACTTGCTAGGCAGGTGCTGTGCTGCTGAGCTGAATCCCCAGCCCCATATGTATGAATTTGAACATGATATTTAAACATATAACTTAGATAAGATACAAAAATGTAATGTAGAAGTCTATATGTAAGGTATTATGTAGAAAATACTATAGATAAAACTATACAGCTTTATTAAAGAAATTGTAATTACACCTAAATAAGTACAGAAATACTCGTAAGTCAATATCTGAAAGGGGCTAATATTTTAGCTTTTGGTCATCAATTCCTTTTCTACCATTTTTCCAATCTAAAACCCATAGTTCTATTAGATAGGAAGGTTTATTTTAAAGTCTTATTAATTAAAATAGCCAAAGTATGAGTATTGTAAAGTAGACAAAAAATAGAACAATGGAGCAGAATAAAATGCCTAGAAAAGTGATCCAGGGATAAAGGCATCTACTCTCTGACAGAGTTGTCATTTTAAATCATTAGGAAAGGATACACTGTTTAATAGATGTTTATAAGACTACCGGATATTTCCAAGGAAGGAAGGAAGGATAAAAGGCAGCGAGGGAGGAAGGAAGAAAAAGTTGAAGACTTTAAGTCCTGGCAAAAGGCACTCACAGGTGAATTAAAGAACATAATCCAAAAAATTAAAATTGTAAAAGTTTTAAATGACAGCATAGGAGAAATCTTCATTATCTCAAGAATGGAAAGAACTTATAGATTAAAAAGAAAAGAGCATCAATAACAAATTATATTGTACCATTAGAAGATACCACAAGAAAGCAATATAAAAGTAGAAGAATCTCTTTGAATTTGTTCATTTATTTGGTTTTTTTCTAACCTTTCTTGGCACTTGTTGGCCGTATATAGTGAGTACATTTCTTGCAGGGTATTGGTGCATGTACATTCCACATCTTGATCCTTTTCTGCTTCCCCTGCCGCTCCTGTCCCTCATGCCTCCACTTCTAGAAACCCTTTCCATGTCCACAAAGTCTGTCTTACACAACGGACAGCACACACATCCAGAGTAAAGAAAAACAGAAAATACAAAGTGAGATATATAAAGACATGAATTGATACTTCACAAAAGCAGGAATCTAGATGATTAATAAAAGTATGAAAAAATGCTTAATCTCATTAGCAGTGGGGAAATGCAAATTGAAACCACAACAAAAGATCGCTAAACCAGAGTAAGACAGCACCAAATTGCCATGAATTGAAACATCTTAGGATACCATGAACTCCAAGGCTGGAAATAATACACATAATATGATTCTAAAATGTAAAATCAATAAAAACATATATA
>NW_004955412.1:28494290-28520190 GCF_000276665.1 Chinchilla lanigera | reverse complement strand
AAACATATATATATATATATATATATATATATATACGTATATATACATACATAATTTGTAAGGGTTGCATACACGGGTAGAATATGATTCCAAAAGGAGAACAAGATAAAAGAATCTCTAGTTTCAAGAGAATGGGATTGTATTCATCAAGGAGCACTGTGGAAAAGTGCTGGCATTGTTTTATTTTTATTATCTTTCCTGTTACAGAAATAGGCATTGGTTGTATAATTATGCATTAAACTATGCATATGTTTATTTTTCTGCACTTGTGTTATATTATGCCATAAAAGGAAAAACAATGCTGTGAGATACCAATTTACCTCCTTTTTGAGATAGAGAAAGCGCAGGGAAACCAGTGGCCATAAAGGTATTTGCAATTTATTCTTCCTAAATTGATGTTCCTTGCACATTTGCTCATTATAATATTACAAATTATATCTTTTATATATATTAGGTATATAATTTTATATCTAGGAGTTACTGTATAATTAAACTTTAAAGATCCTAACCCAGAAAAAAATCAAATGCACAGCACAGCCCATGGTATTAAAAAACACTAAAAATAATTAACTGTTAGTATAAATTGACAATTAAAAAATCATTTGACTCTAAAACAGGGGTCAGCACACTGTAGCCTGAGGCCAAATCTGGTCCACCATCTGCTAAGTAAATTGTGGTGAGATAAGAAGGATTTTACATTTAAAAGAAGTGTGGAGTTGGAGAGGTTACAAGAAGAAAAATGTTGTGGCACATAAAAATTGTATGAAATTCAGTTTTAATGTTTACATATAAAGCTTTATTGTAACACAGCTAAACCTGTGTCTGATGTCTCTAAAAACGGCACACTAGAGAGTCTGTGACAGTGTAGTCCACCACCTGGCCCTTTACAGAAAAAGGTTAGCCAGCTTGCTCTAAATATCATTCTTCCCTCCCCTGCTCCAGGCCAGTTTTCCTCTGTATTCAGAAGCCAGCGGTGGCAATGGCTCCCCCAGGACTCAGCCGTTTGAGGAAGAGCCCTCCTGCCCCACAGTAGCTTGGGTAGCAGGGAGCCAGCATCACGTGCAGCGGGGGCTGTTGTGCAGATATTTCGCAGCCTGTGCCTGTCCCCACCTCCACTAACCAGCACGGGACCCTACACCGAGCAAAGGGATCCTCTCTGAGAGCTCCACAAACTGACTCCCGCTGGGCATTCAGCTCTATGGAGACCTAGGCCAAGTTGAAAACTGAGGGAAAGGCAGAATGTCTAGTTTTTAATTCTAACTTTCAGCCTTATCAGACATGCAACTGCAAGGCATGTGTATTAATAATTATGTGTCTCAGTTTCTTTGTCCACAAAATGGGACTAATAATATCTTCTTCAAAGAATTTTTATGAGGATTAGGGACACTATGTGCAAAATCTCGGCAAATAATAAGCATTCAATTAAAATAAGCTATTAATATTCATAAGTATCCATTCAGATGGTATTAGGATAAAGGAGAAAAGATTCTGACTAGCCTCTGTGTTGCTACATTTTATTTTTATGTTCTTAAAGAGTTGCAGCCAAGAAGTGGTGTAAAAGTATAATTAATTAATTGAGAAAGACAAAGCCAGGAAGTCCCTGATCAGCTCTTCCATCTTCTAAGTGATTTACCAGCCCCATTTCCAACTCTCCTCTGAATTCAGTTTTATGGGGCTCTCCCTAGCCACTTCAGCACCTCTAGTTCAAATATCTCCACTCACTTTACAATTCTAGGGGATGCTCATTGTGTCTAGTGTACTACAGGTAGCAGTCAATGTCTCAGCAAGTTACCAGGGGAATAACAAGGTCTTTGGAAAAAAACCTCACCGTGAAGAGGATTCCTTGGCCAGTAATTCACCTGGTAGAGCCATTCAAGAAGAAAAACTGCTTTGACCTGAAGTATGAGAGACCAAGAGTCCATGTCATTACCTGTTTACTCATATTAAAATCCTTGATAATTAGGGTAAAACATGAATATCTGAGTGTTAGAATGACTGTAATTAAGGCAAAACTGAATTCAGTTTCTTTTCAAATTAACAAGGTATGAAATTAGATTATTAATGTATTGAAACATGACATAGTAAATTATCCCTGTTGCTAATTCTTGGTATCTTGGTTTCTAGGCATTCTGCTTAAAGAGAGTAGAAGGAAGTCAGAAAATTGTTAAAACATTATTTCAAACAAAGCAGGACATCTTCTCCCCTGTTCCTGTGGAGGTAGTGGATAAGGAGATAAATTTGCAGATCTGGAAAGGATGTACAGCCCTGCCCTGTGCATATGGTCAAGTGTCTCCCACCAAACCACAGTTTCGGTCAGGCTGGGTTTGACCTCCTTACTAAATACCTATGAACTGAGTCCTGGCATCAAGTCTATGGTGATGCTTCCACATATGTTCTTCCTCAAAGAAGCATAGCAGAGAACACAGGCTTCCTCTGAATGTTTTTTGTATCTGATTGATCAAGGAAGAGCTAATGGGCTTTACTGAGCCCACAAAAGTCTAAGGAAAAATAATAGCTGGAATAACAACAGTCCCCAGCAGCTCCCCAGGGTGGCACTCTGCAAGATTTGGACAGGTTTTCCTTTAATCTATAAAAACAACCCATGGCATCCTAAAACTGCTCCTGTTCATACATGGGAAAACTGAAGCTTAGTGAAGTGAAGTGAATTCCTCAAGTTCCCACAGCCAGCAAATGGTAGTTTCAAACTGTTCCCTAAACACATGTTTTTTGTCTCTACCCTATGCTTCCTCTTCAGGCATTCATCATCCATTTCTCTGACACACAGTTACCCTCCACCTTATTGCACACGATGGTTTTATTTTATAAATGCATCTGCAGCTCATAGTTTGGTATCCTTAGTCCACGTTTGCTCTGTTTTGTTTCAATTTTCCACATGATGTATACCCATCAGCATCTGTGACACTATTGATTTCTGAATTCCTGCAGAGCATGGATCAGCCTTGTGGAACTTTCCTTCTATACCAATTAACATAATGTCACACACCAAGAGATTAATCAAACAAGTTTTCTGTCCAAACGTTGTGTCTTCACTCCATTTAGGTAATGAAGCATATTTTAGGGACAAGAGAAAGATAGTGAGTCTGTCTATTGTCAGAGCCATACAGCATGGTTGTCTCTTGTGATGTTCCTTTGAGTAATCAGGAAATAAGTGGCTTTTAATTCAACAGGGAGATCTTCTATGCCCAGAAGTTCTATCCAAGACACCTGCTGTCCAGACCTAACGCTGGGTTCTGGCTTCACAATTTATTATGTGTGTAGCCCTGATCAAGTGCATTAATCCCTCTGAGAGTTCTCCTATTTAACAGAATCCCACTAGTGATTTTACGTCTTGTTTTCCTGGCTCAGTCTTGATCTGTTAGAACACTCTTGCTGACCGGGCCTGTTCTCTTGGCACTGATGGCCCCATCTAGCCTTGGTCACATTCTGCACTTTCCCTTCAGTCTATACTAAACACCAGCAGTACAGTAACGATAGGGACATCTCACAGCTGGACTCAGCATCTCCCTGACAGTCCCCAGCACCCTGAAATTAGCCACTTCTGCTGTCCCTGCCAAACATTCAGATTTCTACAGAGATAGAGGCCAGGAAGTTAAATTCAAATCTTCTCTTTACCCCAGTGGGCTGCATTTCTATTTTTACTCTTTTTACATCCACCATGGGCATGAGATAAAGTTGTGAGATGAGGCACAGGCTTCCTCCCAGACTGCACACAGGAAGCTACTTCTCCTCTGGTCTCCAGCTCTCCCCTGAACTGGCCTGACTCACCTTCCAGGATTTCCCATAAAGTAGGGATACAAACATAGAACCTCATGCTTCCCACATCCCTGCCTCTTCTGTCTCCCACATTCACTTGAAACTGGAAGGGCTTCCTCCTCAATGGAGGTGACATCCGTGCTGTGTCCTCCTTTTCAAGCAGTAGCTGTCACCTCACAATTCTCAAGGATCCCAATCCCAAAAGAAGAGCTGGAGGGGAACATGAGTTATGTGTGCGAGAAGGTTTTCCAAACACTATTCTTACTTCATACCTTTTTCTACTTAATAACCACAGCCACCCAATGAAATAAGTATATCCTTTGCACTTCATAAAGAAATTAAATCCCTGAAAACCTGATTTTCCTATCTGTGTCACATAGTAATTGACATCTATTTGTCTAACTCCAAAGACTTTGTTTCTGCCACTCCACAATCCCACTGTGCACTACTGAATGATTCAACAGGGCCAAACATGTCCTTCTGTGTTTTCTTTCGGGCAATTAAGCCTTTGGTTGGGAATTAGGACTGGGTGGCCCCTGAGGTCTTTCAAAGGCTGAAATTCAATGGCTCCCCATTTCTGCTTTCTGTTATGTGGGTGCAGACTGCAGTGACTATTTTTCCTTTTTCATCTTCCCTTCACAGAATGTCTGAAAAGCCTGAAGTAAGTGAATTGGGCCTCTTTAAAACTCTCTGAAGAACCCTACAATTGCATCATGGCAGTCACATAATAGTCCTGAGAGGAGGTTTTCTCCATAATTCACTCAATGCACCAGAGCTGGACATGAGATACATAATTTATACAGGCAATTACACATCAATTGGTTATTAAAAGTGCCCTCATTGAGATGTACTGTATTGAGGACACAGAGATAAATCTGGTTCCCCAGGTAACTGGCTCTAGCTCACAGACAGACGGCAAAATTTCTGGTTTTGGATTGGCATAACTTCTCTTGACCCTGCCATTCTCTGTACCTACCACTGGGTGCTCTGCCTGCGTGTGGGTGGATGAAGACAGGAACTGCCAGAAAAGAAAGCTACAGTAGGAAAAACCAACCCCGTACTTTTCCTGGAGCTCTTTCCTCCTAGGAAAAATAATTATTTGCCTAATTAATTAGACATTTACCCAAGAACTCAATCATTCGTCAATTCATCCATTTAAATAGTAAGTACTGACACTAACTATGGTGCTAGATGCTGGAGGAGCCGTAAGAATGAAAATGGTGCCATCTCTCCCTTTGAAGGGCTGGCTGTTTAGTGAGGAGAAATGCAGGCAAACAAATAATTGCAAATATTTTGGAAAGTGCAGAAATACAAATGAAAATGTGATGGAGAGAGTCCTTTGTTCTCTCCAGGGCAGCTGGGAAAGGCTTCACATAAAAGACTGGAGACCAGCAGAGACCTATGATAATAATGAGAGTTCACCAGAGAGTGAAAAGGCAGCCTACAAAGAGGGACAAGGATGTGTAAAGCCACGCCATTTTCCATCTAATTAAAGACGTGATGTATATCTTGAGGAAACACTTCTACAAGACACTGTTGCTTTTATAACTGGTCAAGAAAAGGTGGATAACAATTGAGTGATTCTACTGTTAATAGTGTGGATTGGTTGTTGAGATTTTGTTGTTATTGTTGTTGTTGTGGTTTTCTTAAATTTTATTTTGTTTTTAATTGACACATCATAATGGAATGCATTGTGATGTTTCAAGACATCCATATATTATGTAAAGATTAGTGTTTAGCATATCCATTGCCTCAATCATCTATCATTTCTTTGTAATGAAAACATACACAATCTTTTCTTCTAGTCATTTTGAAATGTATATTATGAGATAGTTTCCATTTGTTTTGTGTAAATACAGAAAGTTTATTCAGCAAACCTAGAGACAACCTATGAATTCTTAAGCTCTCTGGGTGATTGTTTGGAAAATGGGACTAAGACAACACCCAAGAAAAACTGGGTCAGTGTTAGGCTATTCCCTTTCTGAGTTCTCTTTTTATGCCTGAGCTGGATCCTTAAGGCATTGTTTAGTTCTCAGCTCCCAAGCAGTTTGCTTAATGTCATCTAGTCAATTGTATCCCCAGAAGAGCCTATGTTTTTCCAGTTGTGTTTAAAATTTGGGAAGATGCCCAGATATACTGACAGTCCTTTGGCACCAGCTCCCAAAGAGCTTCCTGAGAAAAATGTAAGGAGTGACTCCAGAGACCAGGCATTGCCAAGGTGCAGAGGAGGAGCCACCTCTGTCTGCACTGTATAAACATCACCTGGGTCTCTGTGGAGGGTAGGTACAAAGCCAATGGGTTGAATGCATTGGAGGAAAGGGGAACTTCCCTTTGTGAAGCTCAGCATGTAAAGTGTAACAAAATGGTAGTGTTCATTACACAATCTGTGAACAAATTCTATTAAACACTTCTGCACCAAATCTGTTATAAGGACTATAGGGACACAGGTCGCTTTTATAACCTCATTGAAGGAGGTGATACCATGCAAATAATGCAAATAATAACTGTAGTCATTTAATAATCAATTTTCTAGTTGCCCTGATGAAATCTTTAATGGTCTCAAAAACAATTTTTAGCGATGATATCATTTCTGTAAGTACTCAGAAGTAAGAAATTGTGAAGCACTCACAAAAGAAATCACACTTATCCCCTAGGAGCAGTTGCTATGAAAATGCATTGTTTTATAGCTTGTTCACCCCTTGGTTTTATTGCTCATCAAAGTAAGAAAGAGACATTAGCATTTATTGAGTGCTTATTAGAAGACCATCAACAAGCTAGATGCTTGCTGTATGCATTATTTCATCTTAGCTTCCTGAAGATCTGAAAAACTTAATCTTACTGTGATTCACTAGAGATGAATAAACTGAGTTTCAGGGGACCTACGCACCTTACCCAGGGCACCACCCACAGAGTCAGTGAAACAGCTGGTATTACCCAGCCTGTCTCTGTCTCTGACATGCTGCCATCTTCATAAGTGGCTTTCCTGGACAGTGTCACCCAACACAGTTAATCTGGGTAGATAGGAGGATTTGTAGAGTCCCACTGTATCCATTCTCTGTCTATCTATTCCGAGATGAGAACAAGGTGTGGAACACAGTTGAGAATCTATACCACATCACTGACTTAATCTGACACTTTCTGTAGATACCTGTTCACTCATTGCTTTGTATCATGAATATTGCTCTTCCTATGCTGTTCTGGAGGCATGGGTTAGAACAGTGAACAGAACATGTTAAAATCTCCCATCCCCACTATTTCCGTTTGCCAGCAGGAAGACCAGCACAATACTATAACCACTGCAAATAAGTAAACGTTATAATATATTTTAAAAATAAAAGTGTTATGGAAAAACAAATAGCAGTGACATAGAAGCCAGTCACAGTTGTGGATCTGTGTCAGATAACCAGAACTGCCACATTTGATTGATTTAATTTCAAGAGAAAGAAAGATGTAGGCCTTTTAGTTAGTTTGCTATCCTTTTCCCCTAAGGTGCTTTCTTTTCATTTTTGAAATACCAAACATAGCTCAAGGACCTTCTAATTACCTTTATGAATTTTGAGGCTGGGAAGCAATTGTTTATTGTCTCCTTTTTTTCTCTACCCCAATTAGTCACTGAAACTTAAGTGCAAAAGAGTCATGGATGGAAACATGAACAAGCGAAAAAATACAAAGTCCCAAGAAAATGTGAAAATTCAAGGGTAGGTGGAGCTCAAAGCATGTCTTAGCCAAGCCCATTTATCACTAATACTCTGTCCTCTACTTCTGTAATCAAGACTAAAAGGGAAGAAGATCTTATCCATCTGTAAAAGATGGTAGGAGGCCATTGTATCAAGACACTGCACCAATATAGTACATTCAACCAGGACAGAGAGATTACTACCAAGTATGTTTATTTTCCAGAAACAGATGCCCCAGTAACCTGTGGAATTATAAATCCCCCATCCTTGAAAAGAGTTAGTTCTATTACCCTAACATGGAGACAGCTTGAACTGGCCATGTGGCCCCTTGGGTAGGTTTTGTGTGGAGTCTTTGTGAGGCACAGATCAGCCATCTTCCTGATGGAGACAAACTCAGAGAATGCATCATTTGGAGAGAGTGAATCTGATGAGCCCTCTGGACCGTAGGCCTTTTCATAGGAGCCAGGAAAAGAGCTATGTTCTTCTCCGAGTTACGGAAGAATTTGTTCCTCCCTCTAAACTCATCGAGCCTGAAAGATTCTGAGCCTCACCCCTTCCAGAATCAGGTCTTTCCTCTAGAGTATTCCTTTAAGAATACATAAGGAATATAGAATGAGATGTCAGAAAGTACATTCCATATGAAAGGAGAGAAATAAGCTGATTTCCCCCATGAAAATCTCCCGTGGTTGTGAAGAGACCAGATTAACAGGAGACGGTAAATCAGAATAATTCAGTCTTCTCTGCCATTTCCCCATGGCCATCCTCGGAGGGCTGTTTGTCAGTGGGTGTTTTTGAAGAGTAGACTCCCCTGGGACTCAGATCCCTTTCATCCCTCCTGTGCAAGGCTAGACCTGCTAATCGCACTGGGGAGATGACAGACAGCACCACTAATGCTGCTATTGCAGGAGGCGCAAGAGGTCTGCAGGGTGGGGAGGTGGACGTCACAGTGGTCCCTCTGTCTGAGGACCCTCTCCCTCCTTCTCTCATGCCTCTTCACTTCCGCAATATTCAGGAGGCTGGCTGGCTACAGCCATGCTTTAAAAAAGTAAAGTTTCCTCATCTAGAATTACTAACCATTTCCTTTCGTGTCCTACACAACGTTCACATTTTTCTCAAAGAATCTCTCTGTAATAGACTCATTTGATCCTCCTTTTTCACCCTTTTCTTTTGATCTTGTAATATGCTGGTCTGGTGTTCACATTTTCACAACATTCTCTTCTGGTTTTTCATGAACCCTAAACCAATAAGCAGGCTGCACAAACTATCAGAGATTGGAAAGGTAGTAATTTAGGCATCACCGTGAAAATGCAAAGCAAACTGAATTTTCTGCACAGTAAGGGCATGCAGAGTGGTTATTCTGTGTGTATATCTGGGGCAGAAGAATCATAAAATTAAGTGGCTCTCACAGATAATCTCAATGTGAACAAAGATTTTGAGCAATTGAAATAATGCACATCTGTAATCTCAGCTCCTAGAAAGCTGAGGCAGAAGGACAACAATAAAACAACAATAACAAAGAAATCCAAGACAACTTTCAAACAAATCTTATAATATTTCTCTTTTCTATCTCATTGGTCTAATGTCCATAAAACAGCACTGAAAGTAACAGATTCACCTGAATTTTGAGTCCTCACTTTATGCTCACTGACCCACTGGCACTGAAATATATTAACAAATAGAAACCCCACTTTGTCTTTCTAAAAGATTCCTCTATGGTTCATACACTCTTCCCTTGCCTGGCTCCACCAGTATCTGTGTGAGGAGGCACCCAGCCACCTCGGGACCCACAAGCTGGCCTGCAGTCTGCAACATCATTCTTCCCCTTTCAGGCATTCCTGATTGGTTACTCTTACCTCTGAGCAATGGGACCCCCGAGGTGGGAAAAGGAAAAAGAAAGAGACCCACAATATGAAGGTGAGCTTATTCAGCTCCACCGTTTTTTGACAAAGGCTACCTTCTCACACCAGATACGCTTGGGTAAATAAAACTATAGCTAGGGGTTTTGCTTTTTTGACCTTCATGCCTGAGCACCTAGCAGAAAAACTGCTATTAACTGCCACCCTTAAATCTCTCTGAATGTGACTTTCTGCCAAAGCCTTCACCCCAATATGTAATTATTTCTTGTGTCTTAAAGTTTCCTCTAACCGTCGCTGTCTCGTCTTTCTCTTTTCCCCTTGAAGGCTACACTACTTAGGGGAGAAACAAATCTTAGTTTGGGGGTATAGGGGTTTTGTTTAAAGCAGTATGAAATTATATCAGGCATGTCAGCACTGTGGGCAAAACATAAAACGTGCTATAAATTTCCATGGGAACTACATGGAAAATATTCCTATGTAAGACCCACTGCAGGTCAGGAAAGCTACTCAATTTGCCTTATAGTTGCACTGCGCTTTATCATTTTCAAAATTGTTTTCCCCAATCTTTCTCTTAATTACTCCCTCCAGTGTAAGCATAATTAGTATCCACTTTACAGGGAAAGAGAACTGAGACTGGGATGTTAAGCGCTGGGCTTGATGTTCCACATTGCTGGACGGGACTGGCTGCATGGTTTGCTGGGTTCCCTGCAGCTGAAAATTCAGTATCTCAGATTTTGCTCTTTAAAAAAGAGGGGAACAAAGCAAAAGCTAAGAATTGTAAAGTGGCAACTGAAGAGCACTAAACCAAGTGTGGAGACATGAACACGGGCCTGTGCCACACTCATGAAGCCTGTGCAGCCGCTAGACAGAAATGAAGCCAGGACTCCAGTCTTTGACCCTAATCGTGCCTATCCCATGACCATCTCACTGGGTTGTGTTCTTGTCCTTCCTCTGACATTACACGTGCACTGCATATCCAGTGCAGTTTCCACTCCTGTAAGACAGCACATTAGAGCAAATAATCACTGTGCTCTACTGCATCACAGAGTTCTAGATCTTCCCCCTGGACCCTTGAGCTCCAGTGGATAGCTATCTCTACAATGATTCTGGGAATAGAAGGGAAAAAAAATCTCATGGATGATTTCTCTACTTTTTAAATTGTCAACATATTGTCCATTGTCTAAAAATCCCTCATCTCATATCCTCCTCTTCCTTCTTCTACCCTGATTTAATCTATTCTTTAAGTGTGATCATTTGAAAAGGAGGGGAAAGAATAGAAGAAAAAGAAAGGAAGAGAAGAAAGAAGGAAAGAAAAAAGGAAGGAGAGAGAAAAAGGAAGGAAGGAAGAGAAAAAAGGGAAAGAAAGAGGAAAATAAGGAGCCCTGCAAAGTTCTCGCTGTGCAGATGGCTCCAGATCTCCGCTTCTGCTCTATTATCAGCAGACTTCACTCCAGGGATGATACACTCTGCAATTTGTATGGCAAAGACACATTTTTTGAAACCAAACTGGTTATTATTGTGGAGGCTCCTGCCTCAAGCAACCATCTGAATGTTTTTCTCCCTGAAATCTGAACATATTCATCAAACTGCGCTGCGCTCCTGGACTTGCAATTAATCACGGCTCGTTTAAAGCTTTGTTAATTAATACCAAGACTGGGGACTCAGTTGAAGTCCCAAATTTAATCTGCAGTGCTTTAAAATTATTATAATGTGCTAGAAGAAGAACCATTAGATTTTGAACGACATCTTAAAAGAATTCTAGCAGTTCATTGCCAAGAATTAAAAGAAATAATGTGGTAGTCTTGGTGAAGGAAAAAGCCTAGCATACATCATTACACTTCGGTGAGGTGACATCTGTCCAGCAGAGGGAGCAGAACTGAACTCAAAACACTATGTTTTTAGAAGTGATCAGACTTAATAACTGAAAGATGGAGAAAGAATCCCAAATGGAGACCAACTGGCTAATTTTAGGAATAACATAATCAATATATCTGAGGGACAGATTTCCAGTGTAGTCCAGTCTGACAGAACTGGGAAAAGTAATCGTTTTATGTCTGTACTCCACACCTTCAAGACTGTAAGTGGGAAGAGTCCCTGAGAATGATCCCCACTCCACAAAAGAGAGAGAGGGCATTGTTAAAACATGATTCCAAAGGAAAAAAGAAATTGTTTATCTGAAATTTCACCCAATGGTTAGTGACTCGTTGTACTGGTCTGCAAATTGTCTTTTGTGCTTTGTTTTCTGGGACTATGCCTCTCTCTCAGCTGGAGCAGGACAGGCACATCTCCATGTTGGGTGAATAGTTATTTTTCACAGGTCAAACATAACTCAATCACCATTCAGCTGCGATTTTTATACATAGCACTTCCTGCTAGCTCCTTCCTTGTAGATCAGCTGTTGAAGACTTTTGATTTTGAGGTGAAGCACAGGAGCATGCACAGTCTTGGATTATTAATAGACAACAATGAAATATTTTAGAAAAATAAAATTTATGCATAAATAAGTATTCCTGTGTAAAGAACTCTTAAGAGATGACTTTCTCAAATGCTCAGCCTGGTACATAGCTCTGCCAGTGGAACCTGCTGCCCTGTTTTCCACACCACCTGTCCCACTTCAGCCACTGCAAACTTTCTTCAGCCCCTCCAACCTTTCTTCATCCCCAGCACTTTGATTTGCAGGCTGCTGAAGGCTCACATGAATGCTCCCTTTGCCCTAGCTCTCATAGGGGTTCTGCTCCAACCTCAAGATCCACACAAGACTCGCTTTTACTCTGAAGCCTTCCCCGTCACCTGCAAGCGTTCTTCCTGGACAACTGTACATACTTTGGTGCTTATGTATCTGTGACCTTACCACATTGCTTTGTAAAGAATTTGTATATATTTTTTCTTATATGTGCAGGTTCCTTACAGTCATGTAAAGAATGGTTAGAGCAAGTTCTGCAAGATGAAAAGAAGTCCTGAGAGATTAGGTGACTTTGTCGCTGGGTGAATATCATAGCATGTATTTATACAAACTTTAAAGGCAGAAGACAGAAACTCCATGAGCTCTCTTAAGGCACATAAAAGACATGGTACACACGAGATGTTATGAGCCTGCTGCTTGAGTAACACATCAAACTATTTTATAACAAACCTTTTGGATGTAAAACAACCCTAAATAAAAATATAATAGTACAGTAACTACATAAGACAGTAGCACAGGAATTTATTGTCATTAGCAAATATTATATGTTGTATATAATCATGTTGTTGCAGTTTTATACTCCTCGCAGAGCACTCAATTTGTTTATGCCAGTATTGCCACAAACGCGTGAGTAATGTGTTGTGTTATGACGATACGAAAATGGCTACAATGTCACTAGGTGAAAATTTTAAACTCCATTATAATCTTACGGGACTACTAGTTTATAACCAATCTGTCATTGACCAAAACATCATTATGTGGTACAAGACTATAATACATTATGATAGATAATAAACATATAAGTAGATATAAACACATAAGTCTGTACCTCCAGACTTTAAGGTTCCCAAAAGTGATGCTGCTCTCTTTTCCTCTTTTATATACACAGCTCCTAGGGCAGTGTCTATGACATGGTAGTGCTCAATACTTATTACTTGAATGAATCATTTGAATGAATAAGTAGAGGTCACTCAGGGTCTAGTCTTATTTTATAAAGGGAAACTCAAGCACTAGCAGGGCAAATTACTTGTCTAAAGTCACACAATTAATTATCATACACATCTGGCATAATTCCAAGCCACAGAGTGCTCATTTCCTTAGGTGGACATCCTCAGACAAATTTTTGTTCTTCACTGTTGCAGAATCTGCAATAAACCACATTAGTTACAAGGGAGACAGGACATGGCGGGGCAGGAAATTAGGAATCTCTGAGTCACTGAGCGGTGGTTAACACATAGGTCCACGAGTAGAGCCCAAAGTCATCGACTTGGGGTTGCAGCACAAGGTAAGGGACAGCTGAGAGTTCGCATAGGTTGAAAGTTCCAGGTTATAGAGCTAACGAGTCCTATTTGTACCTCATCCTATTTCTGAAAAGGAAGGAGAGCAATTCAGAGATTTAAGTGGAAAAGAAGTGTACAGCAAGGTATAAAAAGAAGTGATATTTCCACAAATCAACCCCCTCAGATATTTCCCAGAGGGGGAAATGGACCAGCCCAGGTGGCCGAATGGCAAAGGTGCAGGGAGTTCTCAAGGAAGCTGATGATCCTGGGGATGCTGTCAAGGTCACAAGGCAGCATCATATGATGATGTGACTCAATGCTGTCCTTGTCAGATCTTCCTTCCATACAGAAGAAATAAATCACCCAGATATGTATGTACCCTCTTTTGAATTTTTTAATAGTCGACAATTATTTCTCAGTGTAGAGCCAACTCAGAAAGTAACATATCCTCAGTCTGTGAATCACAGAGGTGTGATCAGTGCTGAAATCTACACGTTCTTGGAGGAATGCACTCTGCTGTTGGAGGCTGAGGAAGAGAATCTCATTTCTAAGCAGCTTTGGGGAGTGGCAGGTACTGGGATTAGGGGATGATAAAGATGTGTATATTCCCTTGTGCAGTTTAGCATTTCATAAATTTTTTCTTCAGCCTGTCCTCAAATAAACTCTGCCTCAGGACAACAAGTTAAACCATAAATGCTAACTCAAAATGCCCTGTATTGTAGTCAAGTGACTCCCTTTTGGACTTCCAGGAGCTTTGGAACAGTGGGTAAATGTCCAGGGGTGAAGCCAACTCACATAATGTAGACAGCTGCAGGGGAGCTGTCAGGAGAAGCACTGGGAAGGGTTCACAGCAAATCTGCCACTCTTAGTAGGTGTTAAAAGAAGGTGATGGCCAGCAACAGTGCAGGCTGGGCAGCTGTCTCTGCAGGGGCTGCCTGCTTACCAGCTGGTCTTCAGACACTGACTCAGCTCTCACCCTTTCTCTGAGTACTTAATCCATGCTGCCTGCAGCTAGGTGCTCTGCCTGGAACACTCCTGGACATTCTCATCCTGCCTCCTGTGTCTCTCTTCTCACCACTGCCATGGGACACTTTGTTTTTGCAATTGAGGAAGATGCAGAAGGATCTCCTTACCTTATTAAAATGATTCTGGCTGTCTCGGAGACACCCACTTCCAGCGGGTGTTTGTGCTTCCCACGCACCGGTGTACTGTGTACCACACTTTGTGCATGTGGGACTTGGAAGTCCAGAGACCACAGGCTGCTCCCTGGGCTCTGCCCCATCAAAACCTCCTTGAGCCTTTCCATGCCTGATTTTCTGCTTCCATGGGGAGCAGGTAGAAGGGAGAGGGAGGGATAAATTGAAAATAAAAACATGTGCAATTGTGTCTAGAAAGTATAATTATGCTACACTTCTTGGGATTTAAAAAGGAAAAGTGAAACCTCAGTGCCCCATGGAAATAAAATAGACCCATACTTTGGGACTGGAGCTTCAGCAAGACACCCAGAGATCCCACCCTACAATCAGAGTTACCCATCCCCAGGGATCCTGGGTAAAATTTTATCTGCCTAGGAGCCCCAATAATAGTCTGGGAGCTCCCAACTGTCTTTCCTGACAGGCAGAGACAAATATAGCCCCTATCATGCATATAAAACTGGCCCCAAGACCTCCAGAATTCACCTTTACAAAACTCAGAATAAGATTTTACTGGAGTCTGTCTCCGAATGCCCAGAAAGGAAGTTCCTTCAAAAAAAGTGGGCTAAGGGAGGTGAGAAGGGGGCAAGAGTGGGAGGAAGAGCTGTCCTCTGCGGGGACAGCTGAGGAGGGCCACTGTTTTCTCATCCTAACTGGCTCCCTCCTGATGTAAAGGCCTTGTACAGATTCCACCTTCTCTTCTAAGCTCCTTTATTCCTGGAGCCTCATGCAGTGTCAGAAAAAAAAGCAACTGCTGTGTCAAGAAAACAGCAAGCCAGAAGGGAAGAGAGCACAGAGCAGGCGGTTTTTGAGGATGTATTAAAGATTGCAGGAAGCACTGGCCATGCACAGCATCACCCTTTCAACCTCTCGACCCCTCCGTCTTTCCTTCCCCTCCTCTGCCCACCCCTGCCCCAATGGAAAGAAGTGTGGTCATAAAGAGGCCTGAGGGCTCCAGGTGGGTATTTCCACCTATGATGAGAGGGATAAAGGAACGCACCCTCCTCTCTCATAGCTCCTTTGTTGCCCACTAGCATCTGACCCTCAAGCAGCACTGCTTTGGGATGAGGGGTTGGTCTCCATGGATCTGTGTTAAAATGCACATTGCTTCAGGTAGGCATGGTCACCCAGGACACACACACACACACACACACACACACACCCCACATATATGTGTGTAAGAAATTAACAGAAGACAGCCATCCCTCCATTTCCTAGAATCTTGAAATCTTACTTTTTTTAAGTGATATGTATTTGCATTTACAAAATAGAGATACTGCACTGTAAGATTTTACTCGTTATGGTAAAAGGAGGTCTGGATTTAGAATTAAAAGACTTAAGTCTAAATTTCAGTTTTGCCACTTACTAATAGGTGGATAAACTTGAACAACTTACTTCCTCTCCCTGAACCCATTAGAAGAATGTCAATGAATATACACTCAATATAGGTTTGCTATTTTTTAGTATTGCTATTAATACTATTATTATTGCTGTTATTTTATCATTATTATTAAAGGGAGATAGTGGTAAGCTCACGTGCAGTGAAGTAGCACCTCAGAGCATCTCACCACACTAGTTGTTCTGACATTTCCTGTGCATGCCCATCACAGGAATACCTTCCTAACTGGCTTCTGAGTATCCAGGCTTTTTGCCTTCATGTCCTGCCTAGTCTTTCTGAAATTATATTTATAAAATAGAGATCTCTTTTCCATGTCAACTCCCTCTTCAAAAGCCACCCCAAGCTCCCTTACCCTTATAGGACAATTTCCATCTTCAGTAGAGAGCTCTTGACAAAACAGTTATATAATCTCTGACTAGGAGGAGGAAGAACAGAGAGAAGGTGGATGATGCCTAAATTTAGGTTTTTACTTTTAAAACTTCCAGCCTTTCTTATTAACAATTCTCTGGAGTAAAAGAAAAGAACGAATTAAATATGCCTAAAAAGATTTTTATTTGTTCATTCATTCAATGGTTATTTATGATGTACCCAACTCTGTGCCATATACTGGAAACCTAGCAACAAAAATCACTGAAGATGTTCTGTTTTTATGGCACTTATAGTCTATTGGGAAAGAGAAGCAGAAAGAGACAAATAGACAAGACAGTAGTAAATGGACACAAAGTTAAAGCTGAGGGCTCAGAACATTTCTGAATGCAGACATCCAGGCCCCACCAACGTAGCCAGACAATAATCCAAGTGGATATAAGTGATGAAATTTCATTTGCCAGATTTGCCCATTATTTGTATCCCTTTCTCCAACAGAACCAGTTATTCTAATGTTTAGGAGCTAACTCTGATTCCCTGAGGTATATCTATATTCGTATGTGTGCATGTTTGTGTGTGCATGTATGTGTATGTATTGGTGGAAATTCATTTCTGAAAATGAGAAAGCTAGCTAAATTGGTACATTCTAGATCTTTAAAGCATGGTCTTACAGAGATACTTTCTCCTTGACTTTCTAAACTATCAAAATCTCACTCCCCTTCTCTTCAAATGGCCAGAAGTCTCTGTATCTGGCCATAGTTTCTTGAAAGTACATTTCATTCATCTGTTTTGAAAATTCTTTCCTAACCTCAGTAATGCTTTTCATAATGCCAAAGATTTCCACAATCCCTACTTGCAAGGAAAGCAGTAATGTGTACTCCTCTAGCTGGTGTCATCTGGAATTAATGCTGTCAACATAAATAGTGTAGCTGGTATGCCTGGAGTACTGGCAGCTACATATTAGCAAATTCTTTCCCCCAAGCCCTCTTCTTGGCCTACTCTGTTGAGTCATTAATTCTATCATTGAATTTCTAACACTGAGCATGTACCTAGATCTGCCCTCAGATGCTGGCCAGGTGAGCTGTTGGAAAGCTTCCTGAATTTCCCTGGACAGCCTCCTCTTTCAACCAAATGAGCATAACACTACCTCCTTTCCCAGCTCCTAGTGACTTGTTGCAGGATTGCCATGAATGAGTTTATCAAGTAGGATCAAGTTTCAGGATTTGGCTACTGTTTACCACCTGTTCTCTCCTGTAGTTTCTCATCTTATTCACTGAAATAGTTACCTTGGTGGCAACTTCACATACATTAATAATATTAATGTTCAAATTATCTCTACAAAGTTTCTGTTCATTATTCCCATTTTATAAGTGAAGACACTGAGGCTCCATGCAGTCTCATAATTCGCCCATGTTATCACAGCTGGTAATACTGAAAGGACTGGGATTTAAAACAAGATGGTAATCATGGAAGCCATGACCTTTGTTACTGAAAACTGAACAAGCAGAGGTAGAAGACAGTTCCTCTCTGGGCCTGCCTGCCTTTGGATCTGTCTTGGTTACTTTTCTCTTGTTGCTGGGACAAAATACCCAAGGCCCAAAATGAAGGAAGGAAAGGTTTATTTAGCTTACAGTTCGTGGAGATTTCAGTCCATGCTCGGTTGGCTCCAAGGCAGAGTAGTATATGGCAGAGGGCTACAGTTCATGGCAGTGAAACACAGCAAGCAGCCAGAGCAAAAGGGAGGAATGGAGGCAAGCAGCCTCTTTCCCTCCCTTACATTATAAGCAGGCTGGCCCCACCCAGGGGGCGTGTAGCACTCACATAATCTCCATGCCCTCTTGTTGCATAGGCTCAGGATGAATACAAAGTAAGCACCCCGGCTCCCTGCTGAATCACACAGTTAACCTTCTAAACTTCTCAAAGTGACACAATGAACAACATTCCAGAAGGCTAAGGGCATGTCCTTTTCACCCCAAGATTCAGAACGGCTGAGTCATTTAGCCAAACCTCTAGACTCCCCAAGTTGACACAAGGTATCAACCATAACAGGATCCTTGCTCCTCCATTTTTCAGCTCTATGACTCAAGTAAAGAAACACTGCTTAGTTAAGCACTTCCAGGCTTGCCTTTCCTATCTGTAGAGCAACAGCTTACTCTATGAAGTTGATTCAAGTTAAAGATAAGTGACATACCACAAGTGAAATGTTTGGCACAGTGATAGAACATGCTATGGAGCACATACAGTATGTTTTACATTATTGTTGGTTTCATCATCTCACTTCCCTGTGCTATATTTTAGTTTACAAATCAGACCACTTGGGTCGGGAATACAGCTCAGCGGCACAAGCATCTGTCTGGCAAGTGCAAGTTTGTGAGTTCGACTCCCGGTACAAAAAAACAAAAAAAATTAGACCACTTATGTTAAGGTCTTTTGAGTCAGCCTACCCTGCTGAGGCCCTAGCATACCTCCCTGATGTCTGCTAGAGCTCTGCAATAAGATGACATGTCTATCACTTCACTCCAACTTTGTAGAAGACTCTCAACTAGTAACCACTGTCCTTTGTCCCAAGTATCTTTCCAGTTTCCATATCTGTTACTTAGCCCTATCTATTGCTGTTATTTCCTCAGATCAGAGCATGCCTAACTAGTCTCTTTAAAAGTTAAAATTTCTACAGTGATTAAAATTTTAAAAATAAAAATAAAAATTTCACATCCTATATTTGAGATTTTAAAAAACTATTCACAATATACTTATATAATTTTATTTCACACTGCATGCTCCCACTCATGTTATAAATCCATTAGTAATTATTTTGTGAATATGCTGGCAACTATCCCTTCCAGTCATCCTCTGAAACCATCTTTCTCTGACTGTCCTTTTTAGCCTCCCTCTTGTTATCTACTTGTACGAGGGCACATTATCACCCTGCTAGGGTCCATTCAAATCTAAATGCTTCCAATACCTTACCTAGTCCTGTCTACCAAGCCCCATGTAATTGATGCCATGTGGAAAGAATAGGTATGTAGAGTGTAGGGCCTGACTCTAGCTCCACCACAACTGAAGGACAATACTAACTTGACTCAGTAGAGTGACCTTAGGTCATAAGACATCACAAACTAGCAAATCTTTAATCCTCTCTTTCCCCTTCTCTTTCCACATACTGGAAAGGTCCAAGGTGTATAATGATCCAGGTTAATACTAGTGACAAAATTTGGAAGGTATTATTCTTAAGATCATTTAATACCATGTGTTTTATTTTATAATATGGGAGCATATAAATCAGACAAAAATAAAGTTTAGCCAAATTATTTTTCACATCAAATGACATTGACATATACATGTTTCGTTATATCAGCATCTGATATCTCTTTAGCCCAAGTTCCAGAATGTAATTCTGTCCTGCATGAATCTGAGAAAGACATTGGCAGTGATAGCCTGGATTTCTCCCATAAGAGAATATCTCTAGGTGTCGCATTTATGGTCAATGTTACTTACATCACACTTACCATGACCAGTTGTTATTACAAACATTTTGCTAATTCCTAAACTTTTATATTTTTTAAATTTCTTGGATGTCAGCCTACATCTTACTTACATTTGCTGGTTGTCAGAGGGCCTGTTAAAAATTCTTACACAAATTAGACATACAGGTGATGATTTTCAAAGGACTACTGCAAGTTCAATTAATGAATGATGGACTTTGGAATCAGCATATCTATTGTTTGGTTTCGCCGTGGTCTTGCTGGTGAATAATGCTACTACCCAGTAACACCCATTGTATTGACTTGTGAAGAAAAATAGGATGAGGTTTATATCGTAGAATTTTGGTGTATGCCACATAGTAAGGCAGCTATTTTAATAGATTTTTTTAAAAATTGTATGTGGAAAAATAAAAGTTCTAACTTATCACTGACATTTTTTTCCACTGTATTCTGAAGAGAATTCTGGTATTGCCCTCTCTATTCTTTTATCCTAGTCTTCCAAAAAAGAGTTGTGTTTTGACATAAGTCATTTTGGCTTCTGTTTAGAGAATTACAAAGAAGAGGAAAAATGAAAGAAAAAATAGCACTTAAGCTAAGACTGGAGAAGTCTAAATCTGGCAACTGAAAGTGCTGAAAGTTAATGAGGGAGAAAAGGTGATCTGGGAATTATTTCTGTGGTCCTTTTTCCTCTAGTACTTATGAGTATGACCAAGAGCTACATATTCCCTTTTAAAGGTCTTTTGTTACTTGGAAATTATTCCTTTGTCTATTTTGAGACTAAAATCTATAGGTCGCAAATTTCTAAATACTAACATATATGACTAAATGATAGATTCTACTAAATTCTTCAACCTCCAAAATGTGAAGAAGAATATATTTGAAAATATATGCAAGTTTTATTTTTGTACTCCTGGGATCTCACACATGCTAGGCAAGTGGTATATCAATGAACCACATCTCTAGTCCCAGTAATGTACAGGAAAAGAAAGAAACTAACATTCGTTTTCAGAAACAAATACTTCTATTGGGGCACTTAAATCCACAAAATAATGGATCACAGCTCCACTCAGAATTGCAGTGAATGACTTATTGTCTTGATGACTGGCAGACACAAAAAGTTTGTGTTCTCAGGATCCAAACGTTTTGAGAGTTCACCATTGGTCAGTTTTGATCCATGTTTTGACTCCATTATTTTTAATCTTTAAAAGTAAAACCTACTGACTCCTTAACTATTTAGTGAGTTCTTCAGGGTATAGAAAGTATAAGGTAGGGAAAGGCAGACCTCAGGACAGAAGAAAGAAAATTTAGTTTCCTGTCATTATTATAAAAATTTCCAGCAATCAAATGCATACAGAAATCTCTGGATCCTGTGAGACAATTTTATTGCTGTTCATTTGGTCACTATATATTTATTGAGGTCATACTCTTAACAGCTGCTAAGCTAAGTGCTGCAAGTATATTGTTACAATGACTCCTCTAAACAAAAGTATGTGATATTACCATCTGCACTTTGGAGACCAAAAAGTGAGGTTCCCAAAGAAGCAGGGAATTGCCTTAAATCAATCAGCTGGTAAGTGATAAGAGTGTATGATTACAGATCACAGGCTCTCAAACATTTCGTGTTGAAATGGTCTGTGAGTATAACCACCAATGTGCTGAAGAATGTCTGTGGAGTTTCCCATAGGACTGAATACTTAACTGTGGTACTCAGTGAAAAATGAAAATGCAGACCACTTGTTTATAGGTTAAGAATTTCAAGATGGCAAAATAGACTATTAAACTAAGCACAGGCTCCTTCAAACATAGGGAATCTGTGTGACTACATAAGTCACACATGCATGAGGCTAGTTCTACTTTTCTGATTCATTCATCCAAAATTTATCCCATGAATTTAATTCCTTCAGGGGAAAGATTCTTGCTACTGTTTAGACAAGTATCCCAATGGCCCATGTGGTAGAAATATGGTGTTCAGCTTGGTGCTATTGGGAGGTAGTCTTCCAGCCACAAGGGACACACCCTTGAAGGTCTTGTGGGACCCTGGTCTCTTTCTCCTTCTCTTTCTCTCTTTTTCATTCCTGGCCATGGGGTAAGGGGTTTGACAATATCACATGCATTCTTCCATGATGTGCTGGCCCCCATGGGCCCCAAGGCAAGGAAACCAATGGATCATGAAGCAGAACCTCCAAAACTATGAGTCAAAGTAAACCTTCCTCTTTGTACATTGAATAAATACAGCACATTGTAGTTATTTGTTATAATGACAGAAAGCTGACTAATACAATTCCTAATTACAAAGTTGTTGTTCTTTTTCAATTCAATCTCCTTACTAGTGTAGTGATTTCATTCCCATTCTTACGTGAGAGGAAACAATACACCGAAAAGTTAGACCTGGTCCTATCAGGCAAAGAATACCAGGCTTCTTCTTAAGGAGGCATTTGCTTGACTCTTAATGAAATAGCCCCTTAAACAAGCTTTAATTTGGGAGCATACATGTTAAAATAAGAAAAACAAAACAAAAAACAATGAGAAAAAGCTAAAATACAACTCCTTTCTAACAAGGAAGATCCGTCACTTTGAACTCTGGAATAAAACTGTTGGTCTTGGCTGCTTGCTCTGGCCTGTGGCCTGTGCCAATGGCCACCATAGCAACCTCAAGACACACACACTTGGCCTCTGACAGTTATTACTTTTGCTACGATTTGAGTTTTTAAGGATGATGTGCATTACTACATAAGTAATATCTTTGATTCACAATGGTGCTATATTTTGAGCAGAGCCATCCTGGCTGATAGAATATTGTGTCAATACTACATATTCTCTCTATTGTATTTATTCATTTCTTTTCCAGGGTACATTCCCAGAGTGCCACAAGCTGTGAAAGCTAGAAGCTCTTACAAAATTTAAGAGAGACATATATTATGTGTAGCTGCCCACAGCTATTGGCATTAAAACTCAAGTTACAGCCACATCACAGGACTCTGTCCTGCCGGATTTATCAGAAGTCGATTTAGTTACTGAATCATTTCCTCTTGTCCTCTGCTTTCTCAAAGCCTTCCAGAGACTGAGAGTCTAGCCAGCCCAAAAAGTCCAAAGGCACCATTAGGGCATAAATCTTAATACTGAAAGCATCACTAAAATCAATAGACTTTGGCAGGTCCTATCAAATATCAAAGAATGCCAAAAGCGGGAAAGAAGTGACTTTATACCATAGTTCATTCACCTGTCACTCAAGCTACTCTCAGAGTCAGAAAATGTTCTTGCTTTATTCCTGGAGTGACCATATATTATGGGTATTTTAGGACAGTCTCAGTTTCAAATGTTCTGTCCTGTTGTCCCCATAGGTGTACTTGGACCTGTCTGATTGTGTCTTGATTTGGGGGTTAAGGAAATATGTCCTCTCTGATTTTTTCCTCCTCACATCATAGTGAAATTGAGCTGTACAACCTTGCAGGAGTTTCTCAAACCTCAAGGTGACTTATCTGAAAAGTACTGGGAATGCAAGGGAAATGACTAGGTCCATTATATTGTTTTTATTTTTCTTTTAGCAATAGAACATACTTTTTAGATTTAAATTCCTTGTTTTTAATTTTATTTCAGATTGGCAAACTATATTTGTGTATGTTTATGGGGGAAATGTGATATTGTGATGTATGTATACCATGTGACATGATTAAATCAAAATAATAAACATATCCATCACATTTCCCTACCATTTTATAGTGTGAGACATTTGAATTTTTCTCTTAGCTATATTGAAGTATATAGTACAGTATTATTGTGTACAATAATGCTGCTTTGATCTTAAAACCTATTACTTCTGTCTATCCATAAAGTAATTAACAACTTCTTCATTCTTTCACCCCAACCACACCACCAGCCTCAGATAACCGTCATTATGCTTTCCATTTCTGAGCCCAATTTTATTAGATCCCACATACAAGTGGGGTTTTTTTACATTTGTCCTAGCACAATAGCCTGCAGATTTATCCATATTGTCCTAAATGACAAGCTCTCTCTCCTTATAAAGACACAATAGTATTCCACTGTGCATGCAGCATATACCACAATCTTTATCCATTCATCCATTAATGGACACTTAGGTGTTCCATACGTGGCTGTTGAGATTCATGACCAACAAATATGAGAGTACTGGTACCTTTCAGATGCATTGGTTGCACTTCCTTTGGATATGTACTCAAAAGTAAGATTACTGGTTCATATGGCAATTCTATTCTTAGTTTTCTGAGGAACTTAGATACTATTTTCCACAGTAGCAGCACTGTTTTTGATTCGCACCAACAATTTCCCATTGATTTGTGTTCTCTACACAACTAATATTTCCTTTTATGGTAAAAGTCATTCTAACACATTTTAAGTAGTATAGCATAAGCAAGCACAATACATAATATCAATTAAAGTATCTATGTTCTAGTTAAATTCTGTGATTTGCCCATTCAAGCACCTGAGATAGGTGTCTTACAAAGAATTTCCTCTGAAATTTCCACTTGGGAAACATTCAGCTTGAAAATATTTGGACTGATGGTTTCTAAACCCCCCCTCAACTCTAAAAGATGCTATAAGACTCTGAAAAGTGTGCCCAGTTCAAAGGAGCTGGGTGGTTAAGGGTGGGTACAGCCAGAGGAATACATAGAGGTCACAGGTCTCACTCTCTCAGGGACTCTACACATTTATGAACAATTCTAAAAGATAACTGTTTCTGTTCTATTCAACTTGACTGAATCTGTAGAAAACTCATTGGCTTAGAGATAGGAACGTCTCCATTCTACCCTTGCTTCTGCCACAGACTAACTTGGCAAGTCACTTGATCTGTCACTTCTTTAATTATAAAATTATTCATTTCTAACATGATCAGTGAGAAGTCTCTTCTACCTTCAACAAACTCGATGATGACACTAAGAGATATAAAATATCTCATGAGGAGTTCAAACCCATTTCTCACCCTAAGGGCAGGGGGAAAACAACACATGTGTTTCCTTTTTCTCATCTCCATCCTCACACGGCTCTGAGCTCTGTTCCATTCTGATTGCCCTTGCCTGAGGTTCAAGAGCCCTAAACAGCAGTTTCAAAGGAAAAAAGTAATTCTTTCATACTTGGTAGAAAGGCCGGAGGAAAGAACACAGTGTTTGGACTCAGATTAACCAGGACTCATTCATTCACTTGCCACTTAGAAAGCAGGACACAGACAGGGTTCATGTTCGCCAAGGACCCTGCCTATTCTGTGGCTTATTAAAAGTGTTTACATCTGAAGAAAAAGATAATCGAGTAATAGAAAGACAATCTCCAAACAAATTCAAGAGCATCACCTTGTTCATACATCAGTGGAAAAGCCCGGCACATTCCAGTTTTAATTTCCACTTGCTGCAGTCAGTAGCAAGGAGCTCTGTTGTCTCAGGTATCCAAGACTCAGGCAAAACCCAGAGCACCATAATACAATAGTCCACTCATCCATGGCTTCATGATCTGTGGATTCAGTTACGAACGATCAACCGAGATCCTAAGCTTAGCAATAATTTAATAATGGAAAGTTCCAGAAATAAACAATTCACAACCTTTAAATAATTTCATTACACTGTATTGCTATTATTCTTCTATTTCTTTGTTAGTATCATTATTAATCTCTTACTATGCATAATTTATAAATTTAACATCTATTATAGGTATATATGTATAGGAAGAGAGGTGTTTAGGATTTGACTCTGCATTTTTCAGGCATTCCCTGGGGTCTTGAAACATATGCCCTGTGGATAAGAGAGAGGAAATCTACAGTGTCACTAAGTTGGCAGAACTAAATTCTCTTTTCCTCTTCAATACTGTTAGGGAAATACACTGATCTAGGATGTGGTTACGTTTAAATCATTTCACCTCTTCTGTTCCTCTTGCATGAAAGGAAGGATTAAAGATGTCCGTTTCACCTCAGCAAAGTACTGGTGCAAATTAATTTTGTTTATAAGTGGCTGGAAAGGACTATTGACCAGAAATATATATGATAAAGGGGTGTTTACACAATACACATACCCCAGTTGGAGCGTAAGTAATCCCCGAGAAAATTGTTGACAAATATCAGAAGGCAAAGTATTTGCTCTAGGAGAAACGGAGAGGTGGTGTTCTGAAAATGATGAAGAATAGTTTAAGCACATATTGAATATAAATGTGTGATTTTAAGAGAAAT
>NW_004955412.1:28489955-28491280 GCF_000276665.1 Chinchilla lanigera | reverse complement strand
TATTATCCTTTGCTTCAAGAAGCTCACCATTCATGGGTAGAGACAGGTATGTAAAATAATAATCCCAGTAGGTGGCCCTAAGTGTTCAGGCACACTCATACACAAAGGTGCTCTAAGCGCAAGGGAGAGATGCACCTGCTTCAATCAGACTCAGAGTTGAGAACAAGATTTCTGGAGATGATTCTTGAATTGAACCTGAAGGGTGAACCAAAGTTTGCCTGCCTGTGTTTAATGAATGAAATATCTCTCAGCCAGCCAAATTGAGTAACTAAAAGGCTGAGGCACAATCTCCTCATGCTTACAAATTTATGTGCGCTTTCTCTCAAGAAAGGGAGGTTTTGATTTGACTGGAAACTGTTCCATATGGAACACGGAAGGAGGTAACAGCATTAGAAATTCTCAGACGTATCCAAGATATAAATTTTGTAAAGTTCCCTTTGGGGCTCCTATATGTACTTTTTCTGCAATTAAAGGAACTCTGGATTTTCCTCTTTTGCATAGTGGTCATATATGTGAGTCCAGTTGAAAAGTATTCTGTGGTAAAGTTGGTTTAAAAACTACTGAAAAATGCCCAGAAAAACTTTGCCTTAATGAAGAAGTGGGCATCTGCTGGGGAGTAGGTTCTCCTAGCCTCAGCTCTGCACACATCAGAATTCTCCTCATTCTCCTTTACTGCTTAGGAACTTGATCGTAATGTTGGTGTTAGAAAATCACAACCACTTAAGGATGTACTCCTCTAAGACAGTACATGTGCTTTGGTTAGTGGATTGTCAGGTTTTCCTCAAAGAAAAAGGAATGACAGTCAATGCACTGGACAGTTTTACAGGGAAGATGGTTTAAGTGATGTAATGAAAACAGCCAAGTCCTCTGTCTCGATGGGGTAAACCCAGCTGGGGATCCAATGGCAGCATTCTCTGCTGCTCCTTCCAGAACCCTGTCAATGTAGAAGGGACCCACAGTGAGAAGGCTGGTGTCTTCCAGGCTTGGCTGTCCATAGGTCTCTTCAGTTTAGATTATCTTTCTACCAGTAACTCCCGTGGTATTCAGGGACAGAAGAGCAAGGCCGAGAGGGTAGAAAGCATAAAACACACCAAGAGGGGAATATCCACCAGAGAAAAAGAGACATTTTAGGAAACTGAGAAGCCGTCTGGATACCTAAAAAAAGACTGGAACTAAAATGTAGATACTGACTATTATTTGCAATGCTAGAAAAATAATCCTCTCTGGAAGAACAGACATGATAAAGACAAGGAGAGAGGGGCTGGGGATTTAGCTCAGTGGCAAAGCGCCTGCCTGGCAAGCGCAAGGTCGTGAGTTCGGTTCCC
>NW_004955412.1:28487696-28489855 GCF_000276665.1 Chinchilla lanigera | reverse complement strand
TAAAATAATAATCCCAGTAAGTGGTCCTAAGTGTTCAGGCACACTCATATACAAAGGTGCTCTAAGAGCAAGGGAGAGAAGCACCTGCTTCAATCAGACTCGGAGTAGAGAACAAGATTTCTGGAGATGATTCTTGAACTGAACCTGAAGGGTGAACCACAGTTTGCCTGACTGTGTTCAGTGAATGAAATATCTCTCAGCCAGCCAAGGTGAGTAACTAAATATTTCCAACAAATATTCTTGTGTATCCTACACCCATTCCTCAAGTAATTCTTGTTCTTGCTAATAAGTGACAAAGTCAAATAAAGAAATGCAGAAGCTCAGAAATTGAATGTGAAACAAAAGATCTTTCTCCCCATGGTCATCTACTAACACAATGAGCTATGGTGTTATTTGTCAGCTTTCTGATGGTTAGGTGTGACCTTTTATACTTTGGAAAGACTGTGCTCGTGTAGGTACAGCAACTAAATATAAAATGTCCTTCAAACACCCTTGGGTCCTTAGGACATTTTTGTGTGACTCTGAGGTTGCAGGACTAGACAAGATGTAAAGCCATGTTTCTCAAACATTGGTGTACATACAAGTCACTTGGGAGATCTGATGCAGTGGAGATTATGCTGTGGTAGCTCTGACTGGGGACCGAGATGCTGCATTTCTAGCAAACTCCCAAGTGATGCTGACACTGATGTTGCTCTCCATAAGTGACACGCTGAGTAACAAGGCCCTAAGAGTCTGCCAACTCTGAGATTCCTGGCTATATAAGTCATTACATTGTACTAAGGGGTTTTGATATGTGGGCTGTATAGACTGGTTGAGTTCAAATCCGTGATCTTTCACTTAAGATCGTATGATCTTAAGCAGGCTACAATCAGACTTGGAGTTGAGAACAAACTTTTTGGAGATGCTGCTTGAACTGAACGTGAAGGGTAAATCACAGTTTGCCTGACTGTATTCAACAAATGAAAAGTCTCTCAGCCAGCCAAATTCAGTAACTAAAAGGCTGAGTTCTCGCCTCTGTATGCTTCTTTGGGTCAGTTCCTCATTTTGTTAGAAGGAACACATGAGCTTACGTAAGTGCAGTACATTAACCACTGCCTGACACACAGTCCGAGACCTTTAAATGCTAGTTTTCATTATTCCAAGGATAGACCTTTTTAAACCTTCATTGAAATAGAGGAGATATTGTTTTATGAGCTGTCTGGAAATCATGGTTGAAGAATACATGTTTATTTATGCTGCTTTATTCAGGAAATGATTTAAGGCAGCTGGTTGTTAATTGCCTTCCTCAAGTATCCATATCCACAACAGCTGACAGGAATACAAATATACAAATACAGAGCAAAAAATAATGAAAGATGTGTGAATTCCAAAAGTGGGATGTACCTCAAGTAAAGGTTAAACTGTTAATGTTTTTGACTGGTTAATCTTAAAGTTGGATGGTATTAATTCAGGTGTTACCTTATTGCATTTGTCTCATTTCCTGAATTTTTTTATTCTTTAGATTCCAGTTTAGGGTTATGATTTCAGACTGAGTTTGATTTCAGGATAAACGGAGAAACAGACTGCATGTGTGTTTTCTGTTCCATTCACTGAATTTTCTTATTATTAAGATCAAATGAAGAATATTGGCAAGATTCCACTACACGCTTAATTACAAAGGACCCCTGTGGGGTGAAATGCTAAACAAAGGAGCTAAAAGACTGAACCATATTGCATTTGAGGGGGGAGGTGAGGATGTGAGTGGAAGAATCTAGGTTGACAAGGAGAATATTTGACTATGGACAGCATTTCTGAGTAAGCAAAAATGTTGTAAGAGTAACTTTCTTGAACAAATATATAATGTGTTTGAGGCAGTACAATCTGGAGGCTAAAGCCCAACTCTTGGAAGCACTAAACCCCTTTCCCAGTCCTGAACACTGATCATGGTTACGTTTAAATCATTTCACCTCTTCTGTTCCTCTTGCATGAAAGGAAGGGTTAAAGACGTCCGTTTCATCTCAGCAAAGTATTGGTGCAAATTAATTTTACTTTATAAGTGACTGAAAGGACTATGGCTCAGAAATATATATAATGAAGGGGTGTTTACACAATACACATACCCCAGTTGGAACATAAGTAAATCCCAGAGAAAATGGATGACGAGTATCACAAGGTAAAGT
>NW_004955412.1:28389706-28486091 GCF_000276665.1 Chinchilla lanigera | reverse complement strand
AAAAAAAAAAAAAAGACAAGGAGAGAGAAAGAGACAGAGAGAGGGACAGAGACAGAGACAGAGACAGAGACACAGAGACATAGAGACAAAGACATAGCTTTCCCTACCAAATTGCTTTTACTTTATAGGTTAGGTCATTTTCAACTAGGTCACAAGGATATGTGTATCTTCAGAATAAAGTCTTTAATAGGCTGATGGATATGAAAAAATAAATTACTGTGGCAAAATGTAATAAACGTTAAAGGGAAAATGAAGAGGGTAATATAACTACATTGATTTAACTAGGATGATATAGAAGAATTGTCTGTTTTATAGGTTTCTAGATGTCTATTAGGGGCTCTGTATTAAGGAATAGGGCTGTTCTCTTGATATACTTAAGAGCTGTCAGTAATTCCTATTTCACAGTCCACTGCTTCAATTCAGAAAGTGTGTTCTAGCCCTTGGTGACCCCATCCAGGAGGCGCTGGAGGATGACCAGCTGCCAAAGGTTTGCTTTCAGGCAGCTATCGGGTGTGCATCTGTATTATTCAAAATTGGGCTGTGATTCAGAGGAGCCAATCACTTCATCCAACTCCTGACTGTCCTCCCACCTTGCTGGACTGCAGTGTCATTTGTTTTAATCACTCAGCATCAGGCTCATTATGTCCTGATCTTTTCTGGAAATAGTAGCCTTCTTGGTGGGGAGAAATGGTAATTGAGGACATTTAGAGAGAAGGCACTGTGCCAGGCCTCTGGGGCACATGTCCCCCAGAGATAGGGCACCTTCTCAGAATAAAGCAAGAGGCATGTGCTTTAGGCAAAATGTCATTTTTCCACTAGGATAATGTCACTGACCTATAAAAGATATCCTACGGTTCCCCCATGGACCACAGAATTAAGCCCAAATTATTATGAGAGAAAAGGAGGAGAATATTCATTTCTGTTCACTGACAAGGTACCACACACTGTGTTGAACATTTTCCAGTGTCAACTCATTTAATATCACATTAATACTCTGTAACTAGGATGGTATCGATGACTCTCCTTATCAGAGACCAGGCCTAGTGATATATTGTTTTCCTTTATGCCCAATTCTCTACAATAATAATTTTCTTATTTCTTCTCCTTCTTGTGGCAGATTCTACTTGGTTTCTTTTCAAGTGTTTAAGTAAGGATGCGGCCCTGGAAGTGTCTAGATTGGACTCTGAAGCATCAACTCATATGACCTGCTCCAGGCACACAGTCTCTATAAACTCGGGTGACATTCTCAGCAAAGATGAGGCTGTTGGTGTAAGGCAGTGGTTCTTACTGCTCCCTGCAGGAACATTTAGCAGTGCCTGGTGATATCCTTATTGTATGAATCATGGGGGTGGGTGCCAGTGTTATCTATTAGGTAGAGCCAAGATACTGGTACAAGGTCTGATAGAAATAAACAGTAAAAATTTAAATGTTAAAAAAAATATTAACATAGAAGACATATTGCCATTAGATATAAAGGACTTTATATCTAAATGTCCTTTCAAAGCATCATGAGCTCATAGCTGGTGCTTTTAGGAGACGATTGAAACATGGATTTATGATCCTCATCAGTAGATTAGATCAGGAAAAGTATATCTCTTCCCTCTTCCCTTGATGGCGTTTTGCTTCCTGACTGTTATGACGTGAACAAGACTCCTCTTCCATCCCTCTTTGCTATTCTGCTTACCTTGGATCCAGTTGACTCTAGACAGAAACCTCTACAAACTGAGAGCCAAAATAAACCTTTTTTCTTTAGGTAGTAGGTGTCAGCTATCCTGTGGCTGTAATGTGAAAGTAGCTAAGACAAATTTTTGTACCAGAGAAATGGGAGTTCTGCTGTGATGCAACCTGACCATGAGTTTAAGAAGCCTTTAGAACAGGTTTGTGGGAGAAGTTTGAAAAGATTCAGAGATGCTGGCTGGAGAAGGAGTCCTAGAATGGCCCAGCCAAGCTTGATGGAAGATTCTAGTTAGAGCTCAAAAGCCCAGAATGTTGACTGTAATGTAGCCAATAAAAAACAGGCTCAAGAGGAGAAGGACTCCACTGGCAGTTGGACTCTAGGACATGTGTGTTATGCTAAATGTAAAGAACATTTTTCTGCATTTTGCTCAAGTCCAGAGATTTTATGGAAGACTGAAATTAAGGTAAGTGGAATAAATTAATCTGGTAGAGGAAATTTCAGGGCAGCCAAACATCCAAGTTGTTGTCTGGGCACCATTGGGAGCTTTTAGCTAGCTCTACATTGAGAATCAAAAACGTATAACTGAGCAGAATGATTTAAATAGTTTTGAATTTGGCCAGAAAGGAAGCTCCAGTAAAATTGGAGCCTTCAAAGGTGGAGCAGAGGAGAATTTGGTTGCTGGAAAGATTAATATTAGAAAGAATCCAAGTACTTTGGAATAAGACAACAGAAAAAATGTATTGAAGGAATGTGAGGAACCAACAAGTCTCCACGCTTTACAGCCTCAAAATTGCAAAAGTAAGAAGTTTTGCTTGGTGAAGAGAGCCCAGGCTACCATGCACCACAATGGTAGCAGCCTAGGAAATGGGAATTGATTCCATAAAACTCAGTTTATTATGCTCAACCCTCTAGGCACTCCAGAGGTCTCTCTAGCCATCAGCAGTATGCATAAGGGCTCAGCTACTGCTCCAACCTGGTGACAGACTTTAGTGTTATCCAGGTAGGGCTAGTTTTAGGTGCATGCAGAGTTTAAAAGTCATGAAGTCAGGGCTGCTTCCACTCAGATTTCACAAGGCCTGGAAAGCTGGCAGTGTGCCCCTTTGAGGGCAGTTTGTGCAGCTATGAGAATGAAGCCACAAGTGCAGCAGAGACCCCATAGTGTTGAAAAACCAGGAATATGGAAGGTCTGAGCAATGCTAAAAGGAATGAGCAAAGCTGGCACAAGAGAAAGACCACAAGAGCTTCAGTCACAGGATGTGTGCCAAAAGGATAAGACCACCCCAGACCTTTGGTGTTCACATCTCACCAGACTGCCCCAGTTGCCTGACGTGGAAGTAGGGCATTTAATGTCTGACCTACTAGATTTTAGTCTTGCTTTGATCCCATTCCTTCCCATCTCCTCTCTTCTGCCTCATAGGAATGTTTATCCTGTGCATTGTAGGTTGGAAGTATTTAACTTTCTTTTTGTTTTCACAGGGGTTCACAACTAAGAGTTTGCCTTAAGTCTCAGAGAAGATTTTGGACTTGGACTTTTGGAAATGCTGAAACTGGACTAAATTAAACTTTGAGATGGAATACATGTGTTTTGCATAAAGGGATATGCATGAGTCTTTTTGGAGCCAGGGATAGATATTATGCTTTGTATCTAGATGTCCATTCAAAGGCTTAGGAGCTCATATCTGTGGTTTCTGAGAGGTGCTTGTGTCACAGGGATGTGACACTCATCAGTGGATTAGTCCTGAAACAGTGTATCTCCCTTGGTGGCTCTTTGCTTCCTCACTGCCATGCCATGAGCAAGCACTATCTGCGATGACCCTCTGCCATTCCATACTGATTTGGAGGCAGCTGACTATGGGCAGAACCTCTACAAACTGTGAGCCAAAATAAATCTTAACTGCTTCCAGTTGTGGGTGTTGGGTATTGTGTCCCAGCAACAAGAAAGTAACCAGTACACTCTCACTTTGAATATACTTACCCCGTCATTCTTGCCACTTTCTGAAGTAGTTCTGGAAGTCTTCTTCTGTGCCTTTCTTTTCAAGGTATGATTAAGCGTATGATGAATACCACTTCCAAGTACCATCCGAAGGAAAGATAGATTCATAAAAACGTTATGGTGTGTCCTCATCCACCTTATTTACCAGATCAGGCACCATAGAACTTCTGGCTCTTTCCCGAAGTCACAATGACCATAATTGGCTCAGATTAGATTTAGGACATCAAGGCAACTAAAGACATTCAGGAAAGAGGACTTGCAGAGCAGCTTCAGAAAATGGCAAGAGGGCCAGGGATCTGGCCCAGTGGCACAAGCACCTGCCTTTACAAAAAGAAAAGAATAATGAAATAAGTGTATATTCAAAGCAAGAAGGATAATTAATAGCCATGTATCTTTTTCTGTAATAGTATCACTTGATTTAAACATTGAGCATATTTTTACCATACCTGGTAAACACTCTATCAGGCCCAGAACAGGTCCCCAGAAAAATGATCATTCAGCCCAAAATGTCTATAGAGTTGAGCCTGATAAAATAAAACCGAAGTCATCACAACAGCTTTTCCTGTCCTCTTCCATGCTATTATGCAGGGCAGCTCCTCATCTCACATACCCGAGCCAGTCTGAAACTACTCTCTGCCCAACTTCATCCCAAAGACATGCTGCCTTCCCAATATCCATTCTCACCCCACTGCAGAGACACTGCTGTTCTGAGAGCCATACCTCAAGGAAAGGAGACTCTTTCCTCTCCTTCTTGGCCATCACATTCACACTGCTTTGGAATCAAAGCAAGGATCTCTACAGTAAAGTAAGCTAGCTTTTCAATTTTTATCTGTTGTCTAAGATCATCTGTTACTATTAATGAGGGTCATCATTTATTAAATTCTCATTATCTGTGTGACACAGTGTTTTGTGAGATTTATTTTTAAAACTTTATCATTTAATCTTTACACAGCCCTGCAAGATAAATAGTATCTCAGTTGTAAAACCTGAAAACTGAAGCTCGGAGATGTGATATCATGCATGCAACACAACCTTCCGTTCCTTGGATACATTATGTAATCTTTAGTGTGAGTAAGAGTACAACCCAGGATTTTAGAAAGATACATCTGACACTAAACTTATGAAAGGTCTTCCTACTCTGCAGCAGAAACCTGTGCTTTTATAATGGATAGGACCTCTTTCAACTGCTGAAAATAAGCCCATATTCAAAGTGATTGCTAGAGGCAATTTAGTAAAGCTGGTTAGGTAAGTACTTTGAGTAATTTATGCTCATCAGTTTAATGGTTACAGACCGAAGACATGGGTTTGGGGATTCAACAAAATCTCTTTAGCCCCTTTCCTAGAGAAAAAGTCATAGAAAATTCTTCCATAATTGCAGCAGGCTAACTACAGGGACTGCTAAACAGCTTGCAGGAGCAAGAAGCTAGGTGATGATGGCAAACTATCTATTAGTCATCTATTACTGCATAATTATTTCAAAATTTGTGTGTCACACTTTCTGCATATGGGAAATTTGACAGCAGCTTGGCTGGAAGGCTGCTGTCACCCTGCCTGACTGGAGCTGCAGGATTTGTTTCCAAGGAGGCTGAGTCACATGGCTGGCAAGCTGGTGCATGGTGTGGACAGGAAGCCCCAGCATTTTGTTACGTGGGTGCCCTTGGAGGGCTGCTCCATGTCCTCATGGCACAGCAGCCCACTTGCTCCAAGGTGAGTTACCCAAGAGAAAGGAAGCAGAATCTGCATTGTTTTTTCTGACCTGGTCTCACAAAGTGACAACACCCTTATTTCCACACTGTACTCTTGAATGAAGAAGCCAGCCCTCTTCAGTGTGGGAGAGGAATACACAAGTGCTCAAATCCCAAGACAGAATTATTTAAATACAATGTCTGCCAAAGTTCAGTCATAGAAAAGACTTCCTAGCCTGAGGGTGCACTGCTATATGAGACCAGGGAACAAGGACACTAAATTTTGACAGTTTGAGTGTCTGCACAGTTTCAGGGAAAGACACAAAGTTTACATTCTATACCAATTCTGGGTAGTCATAAAGATCCCTGGAGCTGCTGGGCATGTGATAGATGCCTGTAATCCTAGCACACTGAGAGGCTGACACAGGATTGCAAATCTGAGCCCAGCCCAGGCAATTTAGTGACTTTGTCAGACCCTGCTTCAAAATAAAAAAGACTGGGGATATAGTTCAATATCCCTGGATTCAATCACCAGTACAATAAATAAATAAATATCTCTGAAGATAAACAGGCACTTAAAGAAGAGAGTATGCAAATAAAACAAAAGTAATGGATCCATTAGCAGATGGGGAAGCCAAAGCTACTGTTTGCTTTTTTTCTGGAGATATCTCAAATGGTTTTCATAATAGGTATGCCTCTGATACAGAGAATACTTCAAAGTAACAGACGCTACCAGCCAGCTTCCCACCAGACAGAAAGCAAGAGGGCTGTAACCTGAGAAAACCAAGTGGAAAGGCCAATCTGAGGAGAGAGTTAATTGTTCTACCGAGAAAAAAAGAGAGAGAAAAATACTCACTCATTGTATGATAATATACTCACTCCTTGTAGGGTCTAAGGAAAGTTGAGAACCTGATACCAATGTATGTGTACTGTTTCCTACACCTACTATGAAAAACAAAGAGTGAGTGTCCGGGCCCTGCTTGGTTCAGGAGCACAACCTGTTCTCTTATCAACAGGCAGCCAGCGGAGAACACTACCAGTGTAATACTGCAGACATGTGTCATACTATATCTTCTATTGATTAAACCTTTGAATGTATATATTAGAAAGACTTTTCCACATTTCAATTGATCCAGAAACCCTTGTTAAGGAACATCATGCTACTTGTAACATCTCATGAAATGTATTACCATAGGAAAGCAAGGAGAAAATGAACCTGAAAAACATATTATAATTAGTATATAAGAACATAGTTAAAATACATATTAAAGATCATGACAGTCATCAGAGTAATACAGGTCAAGCAGAGGCAGAGCAGCTTCATTAATAGTAGAAGCTCAGTAGCCAGAATGCCTGGGGTGCAAATTATAATCCTGTAGTTTACTAGCTTTGTAGCTTACTTATATTTTAATTTGTTTGTGCTTTTACTTCCTTATTTGAGGCATAACATTAATAGCACCAACCTTACAAGGCTATGGAGACCTGTAAAAGAGGTACAACCTCAAAGTGTTTGGACTAGGGTCACGCAAATAAAGTCATGAGTTGCATCAAGCTTCCTGGCCAGTAATGACATATATATAGGACAATGGTTCCATAAGGTTACAGAGGAGCTGAAAAATTCCTTTCATAGCTTTTAGAGCATAGCGGGATGCATTGCTCAAATGTTTGTGATGATGCTGGTATAGACAAACTCACTGATCTGTCAGTTGCATAAAAGTATAGCACACACAATTATGAACAGTGCACAGTACTTGATGATAATGAATAAGTGTTCCTGGTTCATGTATTTATGATATATGTTTATCATTATTTCAGAGTATATCCCTTCTATTTACATAAAAAGTTTACCATGGAACAGAATGCTATAGAATGTTATTCCAGCAGCAGCCTTGTGCCTCATGGGCTTGCTGTCCAGTGAGTGCATCAGTTTCTCTTGTGCTTGGTTCAATCTTATGCTATTTCACTTATCATGGCCCTAAGAGCAATAAGCTCCTATCTGCTGTATATTTGCCTTAGACTCAGTCTGTGCAGCTGGTAAGGATATCGAGGTTTGTGTGCGCACACTTCATGATATTCCTGCCAGAAGAAATCACCACAAGATATCTTTCTCAGAATATATCTCCATGGTTAGACAACACATGATTGTAACACGGTTAGACAACACATGATCATAACATGTTTTTGGTAGCTGTTAAATGTCAGCAGAGCCAAGTCAGGATATTCAAAAAGTATCATCTATTTTGACCTTTTTTTGCTTGAACTGTTTTAGCATGATATCCGTATTATGTCTGAGAATGAATGCTTTAATACAAGTAAGTGTTGGACTACAGTAACAATCTTATGTTTTGAAAAAATACTCTGTTCTAGTTTGGGCCATACCAAAGTCACTCAATTCCATCCCTGTTGGTTGCATGGCTAAACTGATGTTATCTGGAAGAGGAATCATTTGCTTTGAGGTTGAAATTGCAAAAAGCAATCATAGGGCAGGACCCTGAAGTGAGCTGAAGTGGCTGTTTTATCCAAACTGCATAATTCTATAAGAAATGGGGAAAACTAGAAGCACTATTTTCTGGGATCCTTTTAACAATCTAAAGAAATGGACTTTGTGCTTGTCAAACATTGTGATTGGCCCAGTTCATCAGTTTTCAGATGTACCTGGTTGTGCCCACCAGAGCCCCTCATTGAACTTCTAAAATAAACTAGGCCCACGTATCTGTCAGGAACAGGGTATTTGGTGTCACTTGTAAAAACTCAAGAGAACGGCTTTCCTGCTTTCCCTGCAGTGTCTTTAGCAGATTGAGTTATAGCACAGAGAAAATGGGGAGCTGTAATACCTTACTCTGCACAGTCTGTTCTTCCAGACAGGCCCAGCCCTTGATATTAATGGATTTTCCACTCCAAGTCTTCATTCCTGAGTGACTGAAAGTTAAGCTGATGAAAGTGAAGTAGCAATTATGACTCAGACATGTTCTTCTGGACACCTTTTGGTCTCCAGTACCATTCTTTTTTTTTTTTTTTTTTGACTCTTATTTGCCATTTACCTATATCTTCCTGGAGAATGAAGTGATCCTAAATAAACAAACAAGAGAACAAAAGAAAGAGCTCCAGGGATTTTGAAAATGTATTCTTCCACTGAACAACTCAGATCAAAATCATGCTCATAAATGGCCTAACCTGACCAATCTCAAGACTGTGTCCAAGCCTCAAAGCCTCTTTCCTAGCCATGGAAGATGCAGCAACCATCTCTCACTTTCCACTATCCACGTAAGTAAACTAGTATCTGCAGGCTCAGATGTGATTATCTAGTGCTACTTTTGCTCGTCCCATGCCCCAAGACAAAAGATTTTAACCAATATGCAGATGAAAGCCCCCTGGACTTTTGTAAATTAACCACTCCTGAGCCCTTATTCCCCATCCCTGAAACATACTAACTGACCGACCCCAGGTCCAGGCGTATGCACTGCACGAAGAGTATCTGAGAGTGTCTGGCATCTGCCCCCACCAAGGGAGACTGAGACCCATCCGGCCATCATGGAAGCCTTGTTACCAGAGCTCCTAGAGCAGGCAGCTTGGCTTCTCTGCTCACGTTCTGCAATATGCGCGTGACACTGCATGGCCACTGCTGAGCAGATGCAGCTATACCTAAGCCTAAATGCTGTGATTCCTTTTAACAATCTCTTTTTACCCCTGCCAAGCAAAAGTAGCAAGCAGGCTACACTTCTTAGGACTGAGGAGAACTGCACATAGAAATGGTGCTTAAAAATTAAAGGTGTAAATGACGTGACCAAATTAAGAGATATGTGATCAGGTTAAGAAGAATCACAGAACAAGGTGGGAAACTAAAAGTATATGATTCAAGATTCCCAAACCACATTATACTACAGAAGCAATTCTCATAAACCCCTGGGGGTGCCATAGACCTTCTCAGGGGTCCTGAGATCAAAATGATTTTCATATAACTACTAAGACATTATTTGCCCTGTGCATTATATTGACATTTTCACCAGTAGGTCAAAAGCAGTGCTGGCACCTTAACAAGAATTATGGCACTCTTACTAGTAGCCATTGTTCTACATTGTTTTGCCCTTTCAAGACATTTTTTTGAAAGCAAATTTCATCTAAAATTGATCTGAAAAGAAAGTTAAAGTTATTAATGTCATTAAGTTTTGATCTTTGATTACTTGTCTTTTGTTCCATTATATTTGGCAAAATAAGAAATACACACAAAACATTTATAAAGCATAGCAAAAGTCTGATGGTTTCCTCAAAGAAATATTTGTGTAATTGCTTGAGGTGCAAGCAGAACTAGAGACTTTTTACCTAAAGCACCATTTTTTCCCTGAAAGAATGATGGACCAAAAAACTATGGTTATTCAGACTTGCGTGTTTGACCTTTAAAATAAAAACAAAATGAATGAAGCAAGCCTACTATTTCAAGGAAAATTTATAGCACTTGTTGCAAATGATGAAAAGGAAACACTCAAAGGAAAACAGAATTTTAGAAAACTTTTATCATTTACCAAGAGCTTATCATAGCCACAATACTAGAGAATCTGACTTTTTTTGATGCTTTATAGCAAAATGTGCCAACATTAGGAATATTCAAATGAGTTAGTAAACCAGTATTTTATAAATAATCAGTGCATGATAGTATAAAATTACACATGGATAATTTTTTTTTTCAAAATGCAAATCAGATCCATAGATTTTTTCATCTTTAATTGGCGTGTAGTAATTGTACGTGCTTACAGGGAGCACTGTGGTGTTTCCGTACTTTTATACAATGTATAACAATACATTCAAGTACTGAGCATACCCTTAACCTTAACTACTTCTCATTTCTTTATGGTGAGGACATTCTAGCTATCTTAAAATATGCAATGAATTATTGTTAAATATAGTCACCTGTCTTGGTTACTTTTCTCTCGCTGCTGGGACAAAATACCTGACTCCCAAAAATGAAGGAAGGAAAGGTTTATTTCGCTTACAGTTCATGGAAGTTTCAGCCCGCACTTGGCAGATTATAAGGCAGAGTGGCACATTGCAGAGGGCTGCATCTCAGGGCGGCAGCACACAGCTAAGCAACAACTAACTTACACCGGGGCGGAATGGGGGGAGGAATGCCCAAGCACTCTTTTCCTGTCCCTTACATATGCAAACTATCCACTCCAGGGCAGGTGCAGCTCTCACACCCATATTCAAACTCTAATAGCCTGCCCCAGGGCTGCAGGAGGCTTTGGAGGGGGACACACAGACATAAACCATAACATCACCTTAATGAATAAAGAAAATATGATAATGAGATGGAATATTACTCAATCATTAAAAAGATTGAAATTCCTATCTTTTGCAGCTCGAGACATAAGTATAGAGGACATTACATTAAAATAAGCCCGGCACAGAAAGACAGACACTGTATGATCTCACTCTTCTTCAGCTCCAGGTATAAGTGTAGAGGACATTACATTAAAATAAGCCAGGAACAGAAAGACAAACATTGTATGATCTCAACACACACATATGCATGCACGGATGGGCACACACACACACACACACACACACACACACAGGCACACACATGGGCTGATCTCATAGAGATGGAAAGTAGAATGCTGACTACCAGAACTTGGAGAAATTTGTGGGAAGAGGCAGGTGAGGAGAGGTTGATCAAAAGGTACAAAGTTACAAATAGTAGGACTAAGAGCCATAGATTTCAATGTATCGGATTATGAAACATGCATCTGTGTGCTTTCAGGTTCTGCATAGCAACAACCCTTTAAGAAACTAAAGCATTTCCAGTTTATTGTGGTATCAAAGATCTACAACTAATCATAAGGCTTTAAAACACTCCTTCTTGTCCAACTGCATAGTTTGTGATTGAATGCAAAAGCAGATATGAGAATCCTGTTTTCCTCTGTCTGAACCTGATATTAGATTTACAGAAGTGAAAATGTGCTCTATTTTGTAAAATATGCTCTCTATTTACTGTGTGTAGCATTTAAAACATAACCCTCCAAAAAAGAATGAGTATCTGCTCAGTACGGAATAGGGCCATCGTCTTCCTTTTCTTAAGATTCCAGCAGGATTTTTCAGCACACGAGTCTCCTTTTTATTCATATTGCACTTATGACACCAGAGGTAGCTAATGTTTCGTATTCCTTATTTGTTTGCTTGACAAGTCCCTGGTAAACCTTATCTCACTCATGAACAATCAAGTGTGTATTTTTGTGTTGTGTTTTAGGACCTTCATCTCACATTTATTAAACTTTATCTCATTAGAGCTGGTGCAACACTATCAGTTATTTAAATCTTTTTGGATTTTAATTGTATCATTCCAGATATCATATAGCTTTCCAGTATAAAGCAGCCACAGATTCAGTGTTTGTCCATGTCACTGATAAGATATTTAACAGGGTAAGACCTTCTAATACTTTATTAAAACTTATCTCTCCTATGAGTTGAGCCAGAGTGTGTGGCATTTACTGGATTCACCAAAGAAAATTTCTTAGTCTTAAAAATTACAAATTTGTGCATTTATTTCCTGATTTCCAGCATTCTGTGGGATTTCTCAGAGATTTCTGACCTTGGTTACTGAGGCTACCATCTCCTTTTCATGAACCATACACTGCCTTAAAAATAAATTCATGATTTTGTTTCCCTCCCAACATGAAGGTGTCTGCCATTCTTACTATAGTGACTTTTCTTTTCCACAAAAGAATTGATGAATTGATAATTAAAAGGCCTGCAAAGCTGTGTGCGTTAGATATGACAGTATTCCACTGTGATGTCCATTTTATCATAAGACCAACTGTACCCATTCCATTTCAGTACTTTTTGTCTTTAAGAAGATGTCATTGTCTTTAGTTCATTTTGCATTTTAACCTTTCTAGTACTTAGGGAGCCCAGCTTTTTATATTTATCGCTGTTTTTTTTTTTTTATTTCCATTGTTTGCTTAACAAACTCCCATACTAACAACATTGATTCAAGTGGTTATTGTCATTGCTGTTAGGGATATGTTTGTCTTATCAGAATTTCTTGCAATTTTGTGTTGTGTTTCTTGCTACAAGATCCTCTCTAGCTTTAATATGAATCTTTTGGTAGCTTCCATCTAAAAAATATAGCTTGCTCCTCTGACTCAATCCAGCCTTTTATTCCCTGCACATTGAAGACATAAGGATTGTGTGGCCACTTGCTTCCAAATCTCTATCAGTCCATGGCACTAACAAATTTCTGTTGGTCTGTATTATATACTACCCATATCATTTGTTGGCTCTTACTTCTACAGAGAGTACTACACATGTAGGTGGTCATTTAAGTTTCCTGCTGTCAGGGAATCATGTTTTCTGCTCATTTAGTTGCTAGATAAAAAATGTACCATTCACTAGCTCTGTCTGACTGGGAAATTTGTAGTCTGTGCTAACAAAGACATCCACCATTATCTTTTCCTTTTATTCGTAATTTTATGTGCTGACATCTGTAAAACATCCATGTCAGATTCTTGCCAGGCAAATGGGTTTGGCCCATTTGCCTGGGTCCTCTTGGCATGTACATGCAACCCTGACGTCCTTCAAGGAGCCCATGTCTTTTGATCTGTAGGGTGTGTGTGTGTGTGTGTGTGTGTGTCAGTTCCTCAGTCATGCATCCTTCCTAGCCTTAGCGTATTTGACAAGTTTGTATTTTTATTCCAAGATACTATAATGTCCTTTTGCCTTATTATTTACTCAAACTTGTTCATCCATATCTAAGCACCTGAGGTCACAGGCATTTTTTTTTTCAAACCTCTTTCTATTCTTGCGAATTGCCAGCTCCCCAGCCCTAATACTCATTTCTTCCTATACTATGTATTAGCTGTTCTGCTTGGACATATCACTTATGATTGTGGCAGTTTTAAAAATATGGCCAGAGAGCAAGAAGGTCTTTTCAGCCTTTTAGGACATTACCAGAGCTAAGGTCTCCTATCAGAATTTCCAGCTTATAAAAGAAGGTCAGCGCTGGGGTTGGTGAGACAGACAATGTCACCACTGACAGCACAGACTCTGGGACAGGTGAGCAGGCATAGAAGATGGTGCTTTTGTTAATCATTGCAAATGTGTCTCTAGACATTGAGATCTATGGGGCACAGTGGAAAGAGCCCTCCCATCATTATTACAGCAATGTTTGTGCCTGGGGAGAACATTCCTTGGCATTTCATTAACATGAATCAGACCTCTGCGGCCAGGCATTGTAGGTGAACGTCCCAGTAGGAAATGCCTTAGCCAAATGACCCATTCTTTCAGGCCCATAGAGGGGCCCAGCTGGCCTTCTATTGCTGCACTCTTATTACTGTTATCATCCCCATCAGCATCTCAAATTGACTAATTACTCACAGTGTGTGAGGCGGAAAGTGATGCTCCTGTCCAAATGCCTTGTGCTGGAACAGCAGCACTAGCAGGAGCATATTTCAGGGCTGACTTTTCTGGATAGAAATATCTTATGAAGGCCTGAGAGTGTTGTGGTTATTAAACAGGCTACTAGTGATATATCTCCCAAAAGTCCCCAATAACTTCTGAGACCCTGATATTCTTGCAAATTAGCAGCTGTGGCCTTTTCTGAGCTAGCTCCCAGCATGAAGGTTTCAATACAGTTGCAAGGCTATGCATTTGCCATTTGGATCAATACCACAGATTACATTAAGCTGTGCTGGCATCTGGTTTTCTACTAACCCTTGGTGACTTCCTTTTCCTGCTACCATTTTTAAACCTTCACAGACACTGTGCAAAGAACCTACTATGTGGTCAGGTTAGGGAAAGATAATGTAAGCCTCACTCCTCTTTCCCTAATATGAGCTTGGGAATCAGGTTAAAGGGTACTAAGGACCCACAGAAACCTCCCTAATATAAATTACCACTCTCTTAGAAAGGATAACTGGCTAAGGGTAACGATTTGATGGCTGAATTCAAATTAAGACTCCTCCTGCCCATCCATAGTGACAAATTCCTGCAATTTTCATTTCATCTTTCCCTCTGAAAAAATAACCCATAGTTTCTTTCCTTTTTTCATTTCTTCCCTCCCTTCATTCCTTTTTATTTTCCATTTTTGATCTCCTTCTTGAAACTGAGGCATCTCTCCAGGAAAGTTCACTTGCACACATATTCAAATGTTTGCATGGAATAATATGTGATTTCAAACTTCCTCACACCTCTTCAGGGACTCCTTAGTGATCTAGTGGGTCTAGGTTCTGAGAATGGCTGTGTATGACCCTGAACCTTGTAGAATGGGAAACAAGACATATTTTTCTAAAAGGGAAGGAAAATAATAGATACTCGTCAATTTTTTAAAATTATGTTTATTGGGGTACAGAGCACATACAATGAAATTTACCTTTACATTAAAAGCACTTAAAAAGTGTGCATTTCAAGTATAGCCACCATCATAAACAAGATAGTCTATTTCCAAACCCTGAAAGTGTCTCCCCCCCCCCTCTTACCTTGTCCCTGACAATCACTGACCTCTCTTTTGTCTCTAAAGTTTTGTTTTTCTGGAATGCCATATAGATTGGTCCATACAATAAGTAAACTTCTCTGTCTGATTTAATTCACCTCAAATTTTTAAGAATAATCCTTTCAGCCAGGCATGGTGGCACATGCCTGTAATCCCAACACTCAGGAGGTTGAAGCAGGAGGATTGCCATGAGTTCAAGGCCAATCCTGGGCTACAAAGTGAATGCAAGGCCAGCCTAAATTACATAGCGAGACCCTGTCTCAAAAAACAAGACAAAACAAAAAAACACCAGCAACAGACAAAAAGAATAATGCTTTCATATCTTTTTGTAAAGGTAAATGAAAGAGGGAGCTGTTGAGACTTAAGAGCTTGTTGCCTTGGTTAGGTGTGGAGGTGACAGTGTGAGGTCAGTCCCTAGGGTTTACTGTCCCATCGAGTGAATGCGGGTGGCTGAGTCCTTGTTAGAGAGAGTGACAACCCGTGCATGTTTGGATGTGTATCCACAGCTCATTGCTTTTCACTCCTGAGAAGTATCCTGCGGTATGGATATGTCACAATGTATTAACTTTGCATTTCTTCAGTAATGCATTTTATGTTTATGTTGATTGCTCTCTTATTTTATCAGAATCCAGGAACATGCAAAAATTGGATATCCCCTCTTTTTTTCAGAAAGACTCTTGCCTCCCTAGGTACATGGAATGAACTACCTTTCAATCAACTAACAGTTATTGAAAACCTACTATGTGCTAAAACTTATATTACATGCTTTCCTATTTAGCCCCATAAGCTCCCTGTGGAATGGGAATTAGTATCACCACTTTGTCGGTTGAGGAAACAGAAAAAAATAGCTGATTCTGAAGGCACAGGCAAGTAGCAGAACCCCAGGCTCACTCTACACCTCGCTACTGCACTTCTCAGCAGAAGTTGGATAAATTGAGTCATCCGCCAAGCTCACCAGAACAAAGCTCAGATAAAGCCAGAGGGATCTGGAGATGGCAGTGTCCTTTCCTTTAAATCTCATTAGGAGAACTTTCTTGGGCCTCTTCTCAATCTCAAATAGGATAATCTTGAGTCAATTATTCAGCTCATTTAAGTCCTCAATGGGGCACAATAAGTCCCAACTCTCCCTATTTCCCAAAACAGTAAGAGGCATTGGGATGCGGGCAGGATTATGTCTCTGAGAAGCAGCGGAGCTCATGATACAACACACCCTTTCCCCTCATTCTTGTGGCCTGAAGGTTAACATTCAACAATTCCAGGATCTAAGAAATTGCCTCCTTTGCCTGAATTAAATGAATCTAATGAAATAGAAATCCAGGTCAGTGTAGTTCACCACCAGACCTTCAGCCCCTGCATTGCTGGCAGCTCTCCTTGTAATAATTAAACAGAAAGTTGGAGGCAGGCAACAGTGAAATCCATTGCTAATCTTGCCCCTCATCAGCCTATCTTCCTAAATGTTCCTTAATTAAGGTTTCTAAATGCTCTGTATTCCCTCTACACCCAGGGTACCAAAACACCGCTTCGGGGATGCCCAGCAACCAGAGGTAGAAGGACTTCTCAGGGTATTTCACATCCAGGACATTAAAATTCAAAGATGAAATTCAGTAAGTGAAGTTCCATGCAGGAAATGATCAGGGTATGGGGACAGAGAGGGTTGGGGGGCGATTTTTTTTTTTTCCTGTAGGATTTCACTTTAAGGATTCTGAAGGCATATCGCTAGCTTTATCACGGCTCCTCCAACACACCAGGGAGTGAATGAAACAGCTGTCACATTTAAACACACACAGCGGTAATCCTCCACTGAGCACAATGCCAGGACAGAACAGAAAATCTATCAACACTTACAATGCATTCTATTTGTTTAGCAACTCGTCCCCCTTTACCAAAAGTTCCATCTGTGAGGCTGAATCTGAGGCCATGTGCCACTGGTGGCTTTTCATGGTTTGGCAACTACTGAGGGGGAGAACACGGAAAGTGGTCAGATGCCACCGCGGTGGGGGACCTGAAGATGTTGAAATCACAGAACTTGAATTTCAGGATGACCAAAGACCTGTAGCAGAGTGGCTTGGCAACCTCTTCACCTCTGGAAGCAAAAGACATGTTAAAACACCCTAAGTCCCCCTACACTCACTTCCTTCTCTTTCCCAAGGGTGGTTTTTAAAAGATAAGCTCTCCCTTCTCCACCCATGAGTCCCGTCTTAGGAACTGTATGCCGACCACTAGAGGTCTGTGAGGGACAAAAAACTTCCTTCAAGGGAACAAAAAGCAAAACCCTGGCTCAGGCGGAAAAATGGAGAGAACTTCTGAAGTGATTCGATGTAATATTGGGGTTTAAATTTTTTGTATTAATATAATAAGTAAATATTTACTGAGTAATTAAACAATGAAAATGGTAGGGATTTTAAAAATCATATGTGCAGCTCTGTAAGCAAACCACACCCCAGAGAAGTTGGAAGGAGGACCAGAGACCAAACAACATCAAGGACTCCTGAGACCTGGCTCCATGGTTGCCCCATGGACTCTGTGTGTCCTGATGAAGCGAGTGTATTGAAGTGGTTGTCAATGGGGGCCGGATCTCAAATAGAAAAATTAGTGGGATGGGATCAGAGGAAGAAAAGAAAGTAGAGAGCCACCAACAATACATTTGCCATTGTCAGCTTTGGGGTTCTCCATCAGCACAGCTCTGGGCCCAAGGAGAGTTTCAGAGAAAAAGCATGGAAGTTGGAGAGACACGCGAGGATTATTGAAGGACTGACAAACAGAACTGGTAGATTAAAATCTACACAGGAGACTGCAGAAAGATCAGTCAATAGTTTTATAAAAACATGTTCAACTTAATTGAATTATATTAAAAGAAACTGAATACAAATAGTATTTTTGCTCTAGTTCATGGGAAATTTTCTGCTGGCCACTGTGGCTACACACAGTGGGAGAGGCACACTCATCTCAGTGGATTTCAATGTGATACTGGAGAAAGAATTTATAATAAGTTGTGTGACCTGAGAGAAACTCAAAGAGACTCAGAGAGATGAGATCTAAATCTTGTCTCCTGCACTTCCAGCGTGTGACTTGAGGGAGGACTGCAGCTGTTCCCTCACCTGATCTAAACATCATAGCATTGTTTGAAATCCATAGAAGTCTTACAGAAAGAGTTGTATGAAGTTTTGGCTTTGAGCAAAGGTCAATCAATATTCATTTCCTTTCCCCCAGATATCCTGTAAGACAAGAAAGGGCATGATGTGTTGGGGATAGGGGCAGGGTGTTCACTCTGGCTGGAACACAAGGTTCACAAAGGAAAGGGCCACTAGATTTTCTGAGGAAAAGGAATGCAGGCCCAGGATAGGTGCTGGAACAGGGCTATGCAAGCAGTAAGGGGCTGTGAGACCTTTGCTTAGGTTAGGGAGGACATTGTAGCTGAGGTTCAAGTGCAGAATGAAAACCTCAGCAAAGACCCCATTGTTGCAGTCATGTTAGAGGGGTGAGCTCCTTAACAGATGAGCCCCCTACTCTGCTCTACTTCTTTTACTCCTTGGCGTGGAACACCTTCTGCCACTCTCCTTTATTTACATATTCATGAAGTAAGTTCCAGTGGGGCAGGAATCTTTGTTTTATTACTGATGTGATTCAAGCTCACAGAACAATGCTCGACACATGGTAGGCACGTGTTAAATGAATGCTCCTTTCAATGAACAAAAGGGAATGGAACAAGGAAGCCTTGTATTTCTCTGCCTGTGGAGCTGAAAGAATGGTGTTTACAGAGAACTGTAGAGGAAAGGTAGGTGGACAAGTTTGGACAGCAAGCTGACCAGCTTGCTTTCTGCTCCCTAGAAATAAAAGCCAGCTTAAATGCACTTGGGGAAGATTGGGGCTAAAGATTTTCCAGATGGAGTTGGGTCAAATATTCATGTGCTCCTGGATGGAGCAGGAGGACCAGGGCCAGAGCTCTTCCATTGTTTAGTAGCTAAGATGTCTGATGCCAAGGGGTTTTTCTGTTTTTTGGTTTTCATTTTTTTTTTTTTTTTTTGACAATTTCTTAGGAAACAGGACAGAGTAGCTGAGCCCTGGCTCAGACCACCTCCCAGTGGCTTGCCTACTCTGCTGAGAGCTCAGCAGAGGAGATGGCACCTGCCCTTCCTGCCCTCAGGTGTCCCATCACAATGAGAACAAACAAGGCCTGGGCCTTGTTGGCAGGGTGATGCATAGGTTTTGTCTGTCCCTGCGATTTAGCCTCTTCTCAGCACCACCCCCACTGGCAGCTTCAGAAATGTGGAACACTTTGTAATCCTTAACTCCAGTGTTTTGAAATGTCCCTTCAATGGCTATAATAATCATCTTACAAACAACCTAGAACAAGCTCTAATTGCTTCTAATGCTGTATTACGGCTAGGATGTGGGGAGAGCAGGGACATGCTAGCTGTCACAGCTCTGCTCTGATTATATGGTACCTCAGGGAGCATTTTCACAGAGGAAAAGGGAACAGGCCTATTATGTTTCTTTCTTTCTTTCTTTCTTTTGGTGATCTTGGCTGAGTGGAGCCCTCCCCCTACCGGGGTGGCTGAAGGAAGAGCACCCTGAGCTAGCAGAAGGACTTGTCCCCTCCAGTACTTGGTGAGCAATAAAGAAATCATTTGATATACAGACAAAGGTGCAGTAATGTATTCCTACTTCTCTCAACTACTGCTGGTGATGGTTTTTATGAGCCAGCTCTTTTTACCACTGAAAAAGCCCTTAACTGTTAATGACTCTTGGGTGCAGGCATCAATCCAAGACTGGGAGATGTTCTGAATCAATGAGGGAATAAATAAATGAATATGTGGGTCAGTGACAGAGCCAATTCCTATTGAGACTATGAAATCTATGAGAGTTCCACAAAACATTGCAACTGTCCCTGCCTACAACTCCATCAGTCATGTGCCCAAATCTCTGTTGTTCTGTAGACGGTGAAGTAAATGCTCAGAAAATTTCACTGGACATAGGCAAGGGTCACCAGAAATAATGCAATTAAGAAAATAAAGACTGAGGCATCAAACCTTACATTGTTAATCCTATCTCAGGTTATGCTCCCTGAACCTCTGTTTTGAGTAAATGGGTTCAAATTTGATCATGATTTGTACAGCCAAGAAACTGGTGCTCAGTTGTGTTTCCAAGGCTTGTCTACCTCCCTGGGCCCTAGAGCTGCTGGCTGCAACTCTGTAATTGTGTCTCCTGCCTACCACATGCAACACTTTGTTACTTTGGATACTATGACAAGGGGACTGGCATCTTAACCTCTAGCATCTTAACCTCTAACCTCTCTTGTTCTTTCCATGATGATGTAAGAATGTGATCCAGAATCACAGTTCATAAAACCTGCATGCTATGTCTGTCCTTTGTTCATGAATTTCAAAGAGATTACATAGCTATTATTTCATATCATCTTCACAACAGATGGTTCTTGTGTGGTTTGGTGGGAGCTGTCATACCCACTATTTCATGGCCAAGGGAACCAAGACCTAGAGAAGGAGGATCTCCCACAAGAAACATGGGATAAGTTAATGACAGAATGAGGATGTGCATACCACTTGACTATGGGGTCTCTCACAAAAATACCCACCACAACTGACCTGGAAGGAATCAAGGCCCAATCCCAGACCCAGTTAACAAGGCTCTTTGAACAGAAAAGGTAGAACCAACATCATCAAGAGAAGTGGAGACAGAACTGAGCTAAGCTGATGAGATGGCCTGAGGGTGTTGGTTAGATTCTCTACACTGCCACAAGATCCCATCACAGGCAACTGTCTACAAGAAAAAATAAAATCACACTGCTAAAGCTACTTGTTTACTTTCTTTGCCAAAAAAGTCTATTTAGGACTTTAACCATTTAAAAAATTTTTTTTCTTGTTGCTATTGAGTTGTAAGAATTTCTTGCATAATTTGGACAGGAACACCTTGTTAGGTACATAGTTTCCAAATATTTTCTCCCATTCTGTTGGTTTCATTTCCTTTGTCTATTGTTGCACCTACTTGTCAGAAACGTTTTAGTCTGATATAATGCTCTTGTTTATGTTTGCTTTTGTTGTCTGTGCTTTTGTTACATCTTGTTATTCTCAAGAACAATGTCAAGGAGGTTACTTCTAGGACTTTTTGTAGTTTTAGGTCTCACATTTAAGTATTTAATCCATTTTGACTTCTTTTTGCAGGTGATATACAATAAAGATAAATTTCATTTTTTTGTAAATGAATATCCAGTTTTCTCAAGCCATTAAAAATGTTTATTTCTTCTCTGTTGTGAGTTTTTTACATCCTTGACAGTCATTAATTAATTATATATGTGTGAATTTACTATGGGCTCTCTGTTCTGTTCACTAGTCTGTTTTTATACTGGTATAATACTGTTTTGATTACTATAACTTTGTCTTGTAGTTTGAAATCAGCAAGTATAGTGCCTGACGAGGTATGTGAAACGATGTTCAACATTACTAATCATGAGGGAAATGCAAATCAAAACCACAATAAGATATAATTTCATACCTGTTTTGATGACTATTGTGAAAAAAAGTTGATGAATGATATCATCAGTGTACAAAAAAGAGAACCCTATATACTGTTAATAGAATGTAAAATGATACAGCCATTGTGGAAAGCAGAGTGAAAAGTCCTCAAATAATGAAACACAAAAGTACCAAAGGATCCTACAATCCCAAATTGTAGGTACATATATCCCAAAAAGATGAAATTAGTCTCTTGAAATTATAGCTGCTTCTCTGTGTTCAATGCAGCACTCTTCACAATGGCTATATGAAAACAACCTGAGTATATATCCACAAGAGATGATCAGCCTTAAAATAGAATGAGATTCTGCCACTTTTAACCCCACAGAGGAACTGGAGGGCATGACACTGAATGAAATAAATAGGTTAGCTAGTTACAGAAGGACAAATGCTACATGATCACACTCGCAAAGGAGCAAACTCATAGAGGCAGAGGATAGAACGTTTGTTGCCAGAAGCCACTGTAAGGAAAATGGGAAGATGCTGGTGAAAGGCTACAAAAATTTCAGCTGTAACTGCATAACTTCTTAGGATCTAACATTGAGCATGGTGATTACTGTTACTTGAAATTTGCAAACAAAGCATACCTTAAGCATCCTCACTATACACACGCTCATGCGTACACACACACCAGCTAGGGTGGGGGATGTATTAATCAATTTAATTGTGGTAATCATTCCACAGTGTATATCTGATAATCATTTTGTACCTTGTGAATGTATATGATCTTAATTTGATCTAACTCAATGAAGTTGGAATAAATCAAACAAATTTAGAAGGTAAAAACTATACCACCAGAGTTATGCCTGCTGCTTAACTGAGTGTGAGATAAGAGTATGAGTTGACTTCAGGGGTAGCAAAGAGAACTTAATTCTCACAGCTTTCTGTCCAGAAACACCTCCATAGGGACCATTTCCCCAGCAGGACCCAGATCCTCTGAGATATGTGCCCAGCTTAGAGGCTGCAATGAGGCCATGTGCCAAGGGCTGTTTTCACCCGTCCAAGGGTCTATCTCTTAGCCCCCATCAGTCAGGTTTCCTGTCACTGGGACAAAATACCTGACATAACATAAAGGAATAGAGGATTAATTTATTTTTTTATTTTAAAAATAAAAGAAGGAAAACATATTAACAAACAGATATCCATTTACAAAATAGCTTAAGAACAATACAAGAAATACAGAGTTACAGATAAAGTAGTAGGAAATTAACAACAGTTGTTGTATTATGTACTCATATCTTCAAAGTGGTTTCGCAGGGAAAGAAATAGAGACATGTAAGACTGATCAAACAATTAATCATTAACTGTTCCTTTCAGCAAAGCGACAGAAGTCAGTAGTACAACGTTAGCTATCCTGTATATACATACATACATTATTTCCCCTTCTTTCCCTTCTCTTTTCCCTCACCCCAGTTACTCTTTACTTTTGAGCATTTTCCATTCAATTCACTGTCTGTCATACCTCCTAATTTTTATTCACTCCTTCAGGTTCTTACAGTAGTGAGATAATACGTTGCTTACATATGCAGGTCTGGTTTATTTCACTTATTAGTATGGTCTCTATTTGTGACCATTTACCTGTAAAAGCCCAGAATTTATCTTTCTTTATAGCTGAGTAGTATTCCATTATATAAAAGTACCACAATTTTTTAATCCAATCTTCAGTGGATGGACATTTGGGTTGCTTCCACAATTTAGCTGATATAAACATGGATACACATATATCACTGTGATATGATGTTTTTAGATCTTCTGGGAAAATACCCAGCAGGGGGATAGCTGGGTTGAATGGGACCTCTAGACCTAGTTTGCTGAGGAATCTCCAAACTGATTTCCACAGTGGTTTTACCAGTCTGCATTCCCACCAGCAGTAGAGAAGGGTTCTTATTTCTACACAACCTCGTCAGCATTTGTTATTTGTTGATTTCTTAACACTAGCCATTCTTACTGGGGAGAGATGAAATCTCAATGTTGTTTTAATTTGCATTTCTCTAATGACTAATGATGTTGAACATTTTCTCATGTATTGATTTGCCATTTGTATTTCTTTATCTATGATGTTGAACATTTTCTCATGTATTGATTTGCCATTTGTATTTCTTTATCTAAGAAGTATGTATTGATGTCAGCTGCCCATTTTTGGATTGGGTCTTTGAATTGGGGGTGGTTGTGTTTTTTAATTCTTTATATGTTCTAGATAGAAGCTCTTTGTTTGAGGGACAGTCAGCTAAAAAATTTTTCCCAGTTTGTGGGTTTTCTTTGTACTATGCTGGCTATTTCTTTACATGTACATAAACTTTTCAATAGGATGAGATCCCAGTTGTTGATTCTTTGAAGTATTTCACGTGCAGTTTGGTTTTTCTTCTGAACTCTCTGCTTACCCCTATGTCTTCAAGATTTTTATCTACTTTCTCTTCCAATAGATTTAGTGTTTCTGTTGTAATATTGACATCTGTGATCCATTTTGACTTGAGTTTGGTGCGTGGTGATGGCTTTGGGACTGTTTTCAGTCTTTGGCAGGTGGAAAGCCAATTTTTCTAGCAATTTTTCCATTTATTAAAGAGGCTATCGTTCTTCCAGTGTTTGTTTGGACCCTTTGTTAAAGATTAGGTGGCTGAGGGTGTTTGTGGTTGTTTCTGTTTCTTCCAGTCTGTTCCACTGATTAGAGGATTAATTTAGCTCACAATTTTGGAGGATTCAGGGCACAATTAGCTGGTTCCAAGCAAAAACTACATGGCAGAAAGGCATGACCGAGGAAAGCTCTTGGCCCCATGGCAGCCGGGGAGCAGAGAGAAGAGAGGAGCCAGGAACAAGAACACACTCTCCCAGGTCAGGGCCACAATGGACCACAGCTTCCAACCAGGGTCCTCCTCTGAACACATGAGACTTTTTAGATCTGAACTGTAACAAACTCACAGGGTTGTGCCAGGGCCTCCCATTCTTCTTTCTGTCTGAAAACAACCCTATAAAGGCAAATTGGCTATAATTTACCCTGGTAGCCATGCATTAGCCATTGCATCCACTCTCCAGAGCATTCCCCAGACATTAACCCTTTAAAATCCTGTTGCAAAACAAGGCAGTGAGTGCAGAAGTACTCCTTAAAACAGTGTTCCAATGAATGAGTCACCTATATGTCTCACAGTTGACAATCTGGTACACTGACTCATGAAATTCATTTGCCATCACTTCTTTGACAGGTTGGGGTACTGGTGAATGCAGGAGGAGTACATGTGATGTTATACATATATTTCATTCATTATTCAATAAATATGTATTGTCTGCATACAACAAACTAGGCACACATTTGTGAAAAGTTGGTACAGGCGTTAGCTTCCAAATAAGACAAACTCTTAGAATTTCCTCTTATAATTTATTATCCAACTATTGAAAATAGTAGAGCCCAAAGAAAGTTTGGAAATCAGATTGACAAAACAAACACAATGCGTGGAAGCAAGACTATGTCTACAGCTGACATACAAACTCTCAGCCTAGCTGCAAAAACATAAATAAATAAATAAGTAAAAATGAGAACAAACAACAACAAAAACCCTTCAACTTACCCATATCAGTTGACACTTCCCATAGTGCACTGCAAACTCAATTTGTGTTGACATGCACAAAAGGTCTGGTTTCATTTGCCATGGTGGATTGCAGCAAACTCTGCCTTTCGTTCATGTTAATTAAACTAACGTGTCAAAACAATTACCTCTCACAGACAGGGACTGGCAATATTGCTTCTTTCCCTTTTTAAGTATTCTTTAAGCAGAGTGATCAAAAAAGCTGCTTGCAAAATGTGGGGACCTCACTTCCATGCAGCCTTCCCTGCAAAAGACCACCTCATCATTCCATCCCCGGAGACATTACTGTCTATAGTTCTGCCCCACTGACATGTACAAGGTGAGAGAGCTGACGTCTTGGACATGTGTGATGCCAGGTGTATGAGCCACAGGGAAGCAACCTGGCAAACAATCCAAGGAACTATAGGCAATCACCCTTTTATAAATGAATACATGCTGTGGGTGCTGGAACATAAAGGCATCTTGCATGTATAAAAAAGCTGCCAAGTCAGGTTGAGGTGTTTTGACGCTGGAGCTATGAACGATACAACAATCTATTACCATAGGAAGCATTCTCAACTCTATGTGTTTGCTTGTCATAAGTCATTCCACTTCCTTTCCTTTCTCCTGCAGTTAATCTATTTTCCTCCAGCAAATATTATTTGCTGCATATTACCAGCTATGTTCAGCTGTTAACATTTGTATCTGTAGTTAGCATTTTTATTCAGCTAATATTTTCATTCAGTAACACTCACCAAGGGTCAGTTTCATTCTCATCATATTTGTTAGAAATATTTTCTTCTTTGAATGTTTGTTTCTCCTTTTAAGGTTTTTTATTTGCTAGATATTTTTATCCTGTGAGGATTGTCAGCTTCGCCTAATAAGAAATTCTGATCCTTTATTGAAAAGTATTCCAAATTGATAGCTGCTTCCCAAATGAAACACCTGTCTGGTCCTCATCTTTGGCATCCTTAAATGGGAGTAATAAAGGGTTTGTGAAGATAGGCAAGCCAAATGCAGAGTTTTTGTGTAGTGGGCAAATTAATTGGAAATGTTTACATTGTTCAAAAGCAATGGAAGGAACAACCAGGACCAATGGAATGGATGTGCCTGAGAAATAGATGTTGTGCTGCTTGGTATAGGGAAATAGAAAACTATTACTGAAGGACTACACAAAAAGAAAAATTTGCTACATTCAGAAATGGTGAGCTACTTTTCACCAACACTAATAGAGAAGGAATCCTCAAACTTTCTGGGGCCCCAAGCTAAAGATTTTTATTCAGTATTCCTGCAGTATTCCTGATAATTTGCCCTTCTTACAAGTTCTTGGGTGAGCTGTTGATCTGGGCCATGCTTGGGAACTACTGACTTGAGGAAAAGGATAACGGACTCACCAAAGCAGATATTCCCCTTCCCTTTTCTTCATCCCCCATATTTGACTACTGTTTCCTTCAGTGGCTTATATCTTTGCAGTGCCCCAACTCCAAAGCTAAAATCACCAAACAGCTGACCTGGAGACCTGTGCTGTGACTGGAAGGAGAGGGAATTAGCTGAGTGGTGCAGACAGTGAAATGAGAAGTGTGAGCAGGATACAGGGGAAAGGTTGTAGCAGGACACAAGTAGAAGAAAATAATTCCAGTTTCTTTTGTACCCTATGTAATCCTTGTGATTTGTTAAAAATATTTGTAGCTACATAAAATCTAAGTACCAACACCTGCTCCCTATCCCTAATACCAAAGTATGTGTCCATATTAATTTATTTTTAATTGACACATAATAATTGTACATATTTTTGGTGTGTAATGTGATAATTTGATGCATGTGTACAATGTGCACTGATCAAATCAGGGTTAATTAGCATTTCTATCTTCTTAAACATTTGTCATTTGTGTGTATCTATGAGGGGGAATCTTCAAAATCCTCCTTTCTAGTTATTTTTAAGATACACACTAAACTTTTAAACTATAGCCAAACTTTTGTACATATAGAACTTATTTCTCCAATCACATTCCATTTTACCTGTTGTCTAACCTCTATCCTTCCTCTCTCTTACAATTTCCAATGTGCTGTGACCACTGTTCTATTGTTTATTTCTATGAAATCAGCTGTTTTAGCTTCTACATATGAGGAGAGAAAAGCTTGATGCCGTTCTGCCCCCCAATGCTGCCTTTATGATTACTACTGCCCAGCACTCCCCAAGATCTCTCATTACTGCAGAAAGTCCTGCTCCAGCTGGATGTCTTATTGTGAGCTTCGTAAAAAGGGCTTCTCATATCAGATGGAAGAAGCCTTCTGAGAGCCTTTCCATTTTTAAGATTATTTGCTTCTATGCCAGGACAAAAACTCAGAGCCTCACGGAGGTGACTGTGAGATTGCCAGTTGGCACGTAGGCGATGACTTAGATATCTACACATATCTATGGGGCTGCCAGGCCCCCCATAATTCAGTCTTTGAATTTGGTCTGTAATTGTTCTATAATATGGAAGCTTTGACATTCCTTCCACCCTGCAGTTTTTAGTTCCCACAGTTGCATACTGGAGGTTGGTCCTGAGACTACTGGAGCGAGAGGTGATCCCCAAAGCCAGGCTGAGATGCCGCCAAGCCCAATCCATGGGAAGCAGATGGGGTAGAAAAAAGTGCAGCTATGCACCAGACATGAGGCCCAAGGGAGGCCTTGTGCTGAATCCAGAGACCAGGAAAAGAAGAAACGAAACTGGCAGTGGGCTGCCTTTCTGAAGGTGCATTCTGGCATTCTGGCAAGTACAATTGCAGAGTTGACCCCAAGCTTGAAATAACACTCAGAAGCTGTCAGCTTCCAGTTAGGTTCTGGCCAACTCTGCTTGGATTTGGACTTGACAGGAGGAAAACCCCCTTCTTGCTCATCAGTGTCAACCACCTCCAACTGAACCCCTTGCTCACTCCAGCAGTGCATGTGCCCACTAAGATTACACACACTTCTACCTGTCATGGTCACCCCTGCTGCCCAGCGGAACCTCAGGAGCTGGATACTCTTTTCACCTGAGCCTCTGTTATCCATAAGAGGATGGTGAATGGCCTTGCAGGAGGGACAGCAAGAGCTACCAGGATGCCAGCACCATGTCCATCATCCTTCGAGGCTTGCTGGGATTTAATATAATCTGTGTGAAGCTGCAGGCACAGCATCCCTTGGGTGTTTGTTCTGTGTTCTATTTTGCATTTCGCAGTTGGTTGACATCACTCAGCTGTCAAAGTCATTTCCTTGAGATTGTTAGGAAATCAGGATATAAAGGCTCTAGGTATATGAATTCTGTTTATTAGAGAAGAGCCTGTCTGCTAAAGGGACCGGGAAAAGCTGGTTTCCAGCAAGAATTTGGAAGCAGGAAGGGAAGGAAGATTAGTTGGAAAAAAGGTTCTGAAAACAGCAACAGAAATTGAGAAAAATTTGCTTCTCAGTTAGAGATCTCCAGCCTTCGTAGAAATTGCTGGAAAAATATTGGGAGCACACATGTGCTGAGCTAGGAGATTGCTCTCCCTCCACACTCATGACACAAGTAGTAATTTAGCTCCAGAATCTCAGTGACCCTTTTCTTTTAACTCTTAGGACCTCAGCATTTATTCTGATGTAGAAGAAAAGCCATATACTGTACTCAGGATTCAGCATTACTTAATCCTTTATTCTGGGTCAGATTGCATCACTTGCCCCCAAACAGTGGTGGAGCACTCATGAATGGCAGTAGTTTCCCCAGAGAACTATCACTCTCTGCTTTGTGAGGACACAGCAAGAAGATGGCTGTCTATGTACCAGAAATGTCTTTGGCTGAAAGTAACAGAAATTCTGACTGGCTCCCGATTTCGAAGTGTGCTTTGTTTCAGCCATTCCATGTTATATTTGATGGTCTTAGTCCATTTTCTGTTGCTATAATAAAATACCTAAAGCTGGACATTATATAAGGAAAAGAGGTTCATCTAACTCAGAGTTCTAGAAGTTCAATAGTATGGTGCTGGCACCTACTTGGCTTCCTTCTGCATCAAAGCATGATGGAGAACAGAAGGGTAAGTGGGCTCTTGCAAGAGAGGCATGTGTGCAAGAGTGGAAGCAAAACAGCAGGCTAAGGGAGCCAACCTTTTTACAGAACTACCCATTCTCGTGATAACTGATCCAGTTCCTTGAGAGCTACGTTAATGTCTTCAGGAAGGTGAAACTTCTACAACTGGATGACTTCTTAATGATCCTCTATCTCTCAGAATCATTACATAGGGGACCAAGCTTCCAGTCTACAAACTTTGGAGGACAAACAATACCCAGAAATATTCAGACAAAATTGGTTAAAACAAGTAGTGACATTTTAACTGTAGTCAGTCATTGTGCTTACTTTTTTAGGTAGGTTGTTTTTTTTAATTCCTCTAAATTAGACACAAATGTCCAGGCAGGAAATTTTAAAAATAACCTTGCAGAGTAGGAAGCTAAATGAGAATCCAGAGGACATATTAAAAATACAGGCAGTTATTGGGTATAGTAGTGCACATCTGTTCCCAACATTCTGGGAAGCTGAGGCAGTAGGATCACAAGTCTGAGTCCAGCCTGAACAACCTAGTGACTTTTATTGTGAGATCATGTCTCACAATAAAAGTATAAGTAAAAAGGGCTGGAAAGCCAGCTCAGTGTGAAGGCCCTGGATTCATTCCCCAGTACTACACACACACACACACACACACACACACACACACACACACACAGTAATAACATAAATTCTTTAAATCATTACATGGATGCAGTGAGGGGAGGGAAAGCAGGGAATGTTGAAGGAGTAAGAATTGAATTTGGAGTTTGATGATCCTAAGTTATAATTTCAATTCTGCTCTGTGTTTCTATGGATGAGGCACTTAGTCTTTATTCTCTCTAAATGGCTGTGTCCTTATCAATAGGATGCTGGAAGTAATACCACCTCTATCATAAGGTTTCTGTAAATGTAAGTAAGAGTAATAGCAAATATTTGCAGAGAACCTTTTTATATGTGACGCACTATTGTAAACATCTCTCTTCTCTCCATTTTACAAATGAGAACACTGGCGTAAAGATTTTAAGGTCTAAGAAGTCAAGATCCATGTCTCATAAAATGCAACCACACTGATGATATGAAAATTGAATCTTTGCAGAGGTTGCATGTAAGACTCTGGCCTGCACAGAGCTCTATGGTTTTCATCCTCCTCTTTCTTAATATTGTGGGTTTTTTTATACTCTCTTTGAATGATGTTTGGGTAAATATCTTTAGATCAGGGTTCTCACCCAGAAACAACTCTCCCTTCCCTGGAGATTATTTAGAAATGTTTAGGGGCTTTTTTTACTGTTGCAGCTAGGAGAGAGGACAGCATATGCTTCTGGCATCTAGCCAGTAGAGGCCAAGGATTAAAGAATGCTGCTGAAATCCTATAAGGGCACAAGACAGTGCCCAAAGCATAGAGTCATCCAACGCAAATTTCAATAGTGCTGGGGTTGAGAGCCTGCCGTAAACTAAGAATGATCTCCAGAGTGTGCTCGGGGTGATGAAAACAGTGCAGAAGACCATGTGGAATGACAGGGAGGAAACCAACACTAGCCTAGACGCGAGCTCTCAAGGCCGAAGTACAACTCGTAAGAGAAACTAGAAATTGTTAGCAAACACCTCTGGGAAAATTTATGATACACATTTCTGCCTAAATTAAATGCATAATGGTATAAATGATATACAAGTTGTATCATCTTCAGATCCTGGTGTCAGCACATACGTTCTCATAAAATCCTTTTGTATGTGTTCATAAAGCTGTGAATAGTCTTAAAGGTAAGCCTCCTAAACAGCTTAACCATGCCTGACTCTAAAAGGGCCAAGATGTTGGTTGCCAGACAGAGAAAACCACGTAAAGAGCAATCTTTGTGGGACCTGTGTTCACAAGAAATTTTTTAGCCTGCGTTTTCGACGCACTGCACGGAAGTCATGGCAATCTACAAAGCAGGCAGTGATATTGGCAAGTACACCAGAAACTATTTTTGGAGGTTTGTGGCACTGAATCTTCTCTCCATCTCTGACTTAGCCCTGACTTTCTGCACCTCACTCCATGTTAATTGTAACAAATCCAACTTTGCCTGACAGCATGGAAGGAATGCTCATTTACATACGGGACACTGCGGTGATATTTGCATGCTATAGTTCATGCAGCACCTGTATGTGGTTGGTACTGTTGTTAACTTTGTTTTGCATATGAGGAATCTGAAGGGTGATGTTAGGTAACTTGCCCAAGATCACATTCGCAGTATGTGTTAGAGCCTTGATAGGAACAGAAACTTCAGAGTCTATGTTCTGAAATGTGACTCTTCATTACCGCACTCTGAGCTTATTTACTGACAGTGCTGGCTGTACTACAGGATAATGAGGGGATACTTGCCCCGCAAAGACAGGATCCGGTTTAGTCCTGGGACCCAACAGCCAGACAAAGGGTTTCATCCCTTGGATGCTGCATCACATGATTAAATGTCAGTCCCCTAAACCTCATTTCCCTTCAGAACTGATTGCGGAGTCGATTTCACTGTCGGCGAACTTTAACATTTTAATTAATGTTTTATCTTATTGGGGAAATGAATTGCACAAATTCACTTTCTACTGTGCACCACATTTTCTTTGTGCTACTAAATTGCCTCTTCATTGCTCTGGAGGGGGCGCCTCGTTCTCCTACAGCAAAGAAGCATTGTCAGCAATTCTCATTTCCTTATTTTTGTGCCCTTCGCTTATAACAAGTTTTTCTTATTGTCAGTCTTTTGAGCTCCTTGATCACTGAAGTGGCCCTTGTCTGACTGCATTAGATTCTGTTGCAGAAAATGCCTGAAAATGCAGAGGCAATATGGAGCACTCAGTCAGTGAGTATCCTAAACATCGGTGGTATCTATTTATCCAAACCCACCCCTCCTCGGGACACATTTTACTAATACCTTGTGTAGGGAAGCACGGAGTCAGACACAAGTGGAAGAACTGCATAGGCAGTCCACCTGTTCTATAATAATGAAAGATGGCCTATAAGAAGGTGCATATATATATTGGCTCTACATGCTTGATATAATTTAATAGCAAGAAATCCTAAAATAGGTGAGGTTAAGTGCACTTGACAAATAAAGAATAAGAGATTAAGGAAGACGAACTAACTGACCCTTGGCTGGGTAGACTCAGGACTTATGCTGGGCTGGTGCTTTCTCTGCTACACCACATCAGCTCAGTCATGACCACTGAGGAACACAAAGGGGGGAAATGAACTCAACTTGCACAGTCAGAAGTTTGGGCTGTGCTTCGAGTCCCACCCTCCCCTACCCATTTTTTATGGCCTGTTGTACTTGGCCTCCTTCAGAGCGGTTACTATCCGCATGAGAACTTGATAAGACAACATAGTAAGTAACATAGGAAGTAAAGAGGGTCCTGGGGAAGAGATTGAGTACAGAGAATTTGTTGTTCGTGCAAATTTTTGTAAATACTCATCATCAATTTCATCAAAGCCCCATTTAAGACCTGGGCATTTATACTACAAGCACTCCCAACCAGAAAACATTAGTGATTCATGATGTTGAGCTTATGTCTCTCTTATATGTCTTGTATGTCTGTCTTACTGTCTTATATGTCTGTTGGGCATTTCTATGTCTGCTTTTGAGAAATGTGTATTCAGTATGCATATATATCACCCATAAAAGATTCATAATTACTGTGTTGATCAAAAAATAAAATAAAACTAAACACAAACTCTCCACTTTTTGCTGTATCTTTCAGGTAACACTTACAACTATGTGTCAGGCAACATTCTCCAAGTTTTTCCTATATTAATCCATTTAGTCCTCAAGTAAATAAAGCGTATGGTGTATTATTCCTATTTTTCAAAGGAGGAAAATGGGCTACACAGAGCTGAAGCAACTTGTGTGAAGACCCTCAGAGTGAACGGCGTAGCTGGGATTCAAACAAGGCAGTCTGGCTCCAGAGCCTATGCCCTCAAGCACTACGTAGTGTACCTTCAACACCCAGTTCAAGCATGACAAAGGTCCTGGGGAAGGCGCTTCACAGGTTCTGTGGTCAGCACCAGCAGCTGAGGCAGAGGAGTGAGTCTTGAAACAATCAGGAGTCTGTGTTCAGATAACTGGGATTCTAAATTCTTTTCAAACTCAAACCTTCCTCATCCCCTTACACTGCATTTTGCATCTAGTTATGAAGGTTACTGCCTTTCTGTCTTTGACCCTTTACCTGATTCTCTGTTGTAGCCACCCTAGTCATCCTGTCCCTGTGAAGTGAGTCCTTACCTTGTATTATTTCCATATCATTTTCTGGGCACTGAGCTCTTCCTCTAAATCACCAACAAAGATTCTTTGACTGAAAGCAGTAGTCAGGTCCTGACCCTTTCACCAGACACATGGGTGTCCTTCTTTGTAGAATCCTGTTTCAGCAAAGACCTCTGGTAATTTAGTTTGGCAGAGCCCTCAGAGGATCCCAGATATCTGCTTAGGTTCCTTATCCTCCACCATCCCCCATGTGGTCTCTGCTCATCCCACTTCATCTTCAGCAACAGTCCTATTAGGTTGGTTTAGTCAGAACCCCTCTTACCCTGCGTGCTTCTTTCCTCTTAGTAACTTTTTCATTCATAGACTCCCCATCTTGCTTCTTGGCTACAAATTCCCATTTATTCATACGGTATTTGAAGTTGAACCTGATCCCTTTATCCCACAGCAAAAATCCCAGTGCCAATACCTATAGCCATGGTCCTGAAAAAAAATCTTCCTTACTGAGCTTTGACAACTTTCTTTGGATAACTGTGCCTGCCACTAGAGAAATGACAAAGGTGATACCCAATTATCATTGTTGCCCCCCTTTACTCCTCAGTCCTGGCCAGTCTGTGATGTCCTTATGCCAGTTGAGGCATACGGTTAGCCGGCCCTGAGTAAGCCCTCTGTTGGGCTTGCCATTCCAACCTGGGTCAGAACACTTTCCTTAGTCTTACACTAGGGCATAGAACCAATGCCAGCAGCTCTTTCACCAAAGTGGTGGAACTGGTCCTGGCTCTCAAAACATCTGGTAACTGTTCTCTTCACTACACCAATCTCAGTGATGTCTGAGATGGGGGAATAAAGGAACGAAAAACCCTTAAGTATCATGATTGGAGGCTATAAGGAAGCCAGTTTCTCAAAGGGAGTTTCTGAAATTCTACCACCCTTTTTTGGACTTTATTTCACAGGCTTCTGTTGATTCTATAAATGTAATTTTTGTCTGTAGCTAAATATTTCAGCTTAGAAGCAACTTTTAGAGTCTAGAAGGCCCAGGAACTACAAAAAGTAGAATTTGTGGTGCTAAAGTGATATTAAATTCAAGGAGTAATTACTACCATGATGAAATTTTTGTAGAGTTTTATTGCTACTTGAATCATAAAGAAAGGTAAAGATTTTGTACCATTTCCTCTACTCTCCAACAATTGTCTATGTCAGGAAGCTTACCTTTAATTAGTTGACCTTATCCTATCATTTCTATTCACTGCTCTCAGATTTACTTCCTGAAATAGCACAAAACAAATATACTAAGTCTCCATAACAATTCTTCAAGTATCAAAAGATAAATTTCCTGTACCTTCAATGTGATTCTTTTTTCCTTTTCAATTGAGTGTTTTCTTTCCTTGAGACATTCTAATCATTGGCACCACACAATTAAAACCCTAGGGGTGGACATGAAGCAGCATCCTTTGTCTTACTGGAAACCTTTCCACTGAGTTTTTACCATGCTGTGAGCCTCACCTATGAGGGAAGCAAAGTGGAGGAAGATGCTGAGTGTAGGTAGAGAATGGCTTCTGATGACATAGGGAAATCCCAGGTGTCTTTTCTCTAGTTGGGAAGCATGAGCACTCTGCACAATGTTACCATAGGAATGGACTTGGTCGGCAGCCTACTTAATGTCCAATATGGCAGGGAAGTGACATGATGGACAGATTCCAGGGGGCAGGCCAATGAGCCACTTACATGGGCTTGGAGAACCAGCAAGAGATCTACACACATGTCTAGGTTCTTAGCATCTACACCATACTGTCCTGTTACTTTCTCAAGTTGAAAAATGTCCCTGATTATAAAAAAGCTGAAAGATTAGGTCAGTCAACTAGATATATTTAGAAAAAGAAATTGATGCAGAGACTTGTTTCAGAAGAGCACAGGTCAATCAGTTCAAGCAAAGGTGATTCATGGCCAAATTGACTTCTGAGATGGGCATAGATGCCAAGAGATCACCAAGTGGCACTTCCGACCTCAACCTTACTAAAAGCTAGGAGAACCTAAGCAGGCACCTTGAAGCCTGGCGGCACTGGCAAGCCCTCTAGCCACTGCTCACCTTTCATCCAAAGCTGAGATCTGTTGGGTGTGTTATTTGATTCTCTGTCTAAATGGGAATTGAATCAAGAGCCCAAACAGAGTGAGTCTTCAGCCACAGCATGCCAGCAAGTTGAGCTACAGGAGCTGGCAAAGAGCAAACACAAGGGAATAGAGTGGGGGCCCGACTTTCAGAGGAATATAGACATCCAGGGCCAGAGCATCTTGATCTGTTGCCCTCTTATTTTCTCCTGAAAGTAACAGAATGGAGCCTGCATCATGGTGCTTCTCTCTGTGTCATTGTTATCCTCAGGGGCATCCAGTTTGGCAGTTTTATCTGGGCATTTTTCACTTTCTTCCACAAATTTCATTTTAAAACTCTTTGGTCAGGTCAGCAACTCTCCTCCCACGTTCCCTATGATATGAACACCATCTCTTGCCAGGAACTCTTTGTTCTAGAAAGCTGCAGTCCAGGAAAACAAATTCTGCTCTGACACCATCTACACAGCCAGCTGTTGCCTACTCACATCTTACTTTCCCTGCCAAACTTTCTACCTCCAACTGGAAACAAAGTTGAAAAGCAACCGTTATTATTTTTTTTTTTTTTTGCCTCCTGTTCTCTTTCTTTTTCTGATCTTATATTCAGAACTTCAGAATTATTAAAGACGTATATAATCAGTTCTGTTCTGATTACATAATTTAATCTCATGATAACCAGCAGGGAAGTAAAAGTCAATGGGGTTTCATGTGTTTTGGAAAACTGTATTACATTGGATATCTACTCTTGGGGTCATGTGAAGCCTGCCATGATTCCCAGATTTCTACTCATCTACCTTTCCTGAAGGAGAAAGCAATTGGTTATTTTAGTTTTCTTTGCCTTGTGGGAGATGGAAAAAGAATAATACCTTGTACTAGTATTTGGTGCATTTAAATTGTCTTGGGAAGCACAGGACATTTGTTTTCCAAAGGCCTTATGTTATTTATATTACCATCTTTGGAAATAGCATCATAGTTATCATTAAGAAGGAGATGGAGTTGGGGGTGTAGCTCGGTGTTAGAGCACTTGCCTGGAGTTGGAAGACTGATCCCCACGAGGGTGGGGTGGGAGGAGAAGCCAGGTGTACTTGGGTATACTTGAAATAAGTAATCAAGCCTTTGTGTTAAACAATACTCTGAAGTGAAGTTAGTTTTAACTTCAGCTCCTGGAGACTTGTGCTTCTGCACCATCCCCTGTTGGCTCCAGGAAGACGGGCAAAAGAATAGAGTCATTCACAGTCATCCTCTTACTTCAGGCTCCTCAGTGCTCAGAACCACAATCTGAAAATTAGATATTTTATTGTGTGACTTTTTGACACTGTAATTTACACCAGAAGGTTCCTGTAAAGTTCAATATCCATAGATGATTTTTCAAGCTTATATACTAGTTGACATACATAGAAAATAACATAAGAGTGGATGTTTAACACACACAAGGTAGCTAAGATAATTGCTAATTTCTATTGGTTTATTGAGAGGAACAGTTAATATTTAATTATTTTATCAGTCTTGCATACCTACATCTGGTAATTTTAGCAACTACTTTAAAGATAACCATAAGTAATATCACAACAATTGCTGACTTCCTATCATCTTGTTTTGAAATTTTGTATAATTTTTCATAGTTTTTGTGTTGATTTGTTTTTGTCTTTGTTTTTGTTATTGTTCTTGTTCTTTTCTCTTTAAAATAAAAAAGAGTGGATGTTCAATAGCTGATGAGTAAGAGACTTGCTTGACAAAAGTAGCGTTTGGAGAAGATGTTCTCAGGTAATATTTTAGTCCACTCAAGTAGCTATTAGAAAATACCATATACTTGATGGCTTATAAACAGGAGCCTCTTATTTCTCATAGGTCTGGAAAGTGGAAAGTCCGAGGTAAAGGTACCAGCAGGTTCAATGTCTAGTGAGTGTCTGAGTCCACATAGATGACTATGTTCTTTCTCTAACATCACAAAAGTAGAGGGGTGTCCCATGTTTTCAAACTAAAGGCAATAATCTCATTCAGGAGAGCACTGTCTTCATGACCTAACCACTTCCAAAAGGCTTTATCTCCTAATGCTACCACTTTTGTGGTTAAGGTCTCAAACCTTCAGGGCACAAACCTTCAGACCACAGCAGAGATTCTATAGAGTTAAGGTACAAGTCTAGGAAATTAATGGAGAGAAACAAGAGCAATTATGGTGCTGCTGCAATGAAACTCATATACCTGATAAAGGATGTGAACTGATGAGGGTCGATTCCCATGAATTACTTCCCAGCACCTGCCTGAAGACAGCTGAAGGGCACAAGATATTTCTGTTCACACAGTATCTTTTCCTTCATTTTCTTAATGAGAGAACAAAGACACATTGACAGTACCCTTCATAAACTCTAATATGTCAAGAATATTGTGCAGATCTTGAGGGTTGGTGCCCCTCCAACAGCTAGAGTTAAGTGAGCCATTTGTAAGTAGTTCATGGCAATAAACAGAAGTCAGGATTCTTGGAGTTAGTTTTCCATCTGTTGTCCTCGGTTAACTACTGATGTTGTGCCTCATGATGAATGGAGTGCCTCTTGCTTTCCCCCAAATGATACACGTTCATATCATGTCCATGTGTCACCCCTCTGCAGTGAATATCGGCTCTGAGCCATATCTGACTGGACAAATCCACCGTCTTACTGGGGACTTCATTCCCAAGAGATTGTTTCAGGTACTGACTTCTCATTCTGGTCTATTAGTTCATAGCGCATCAGGACTGAACAAATGGATCAGAATCTTGCAGGGTTTAGTAGGATTTACAAGCAATTGCTGGAGTTTAGAAGGCAGCACACACTGTTACCTAGCATCTTACTGGAGAATGCAGGGCTGTTGAAGGTGCTCCTCAAGACCTGTGCTTCTGCACTGTCCCTTGTTGACTCCAGAAAGAGGGGCAAAAAATAGAGTCATTTACATGGTCATCCTCTTACCTCAGTCTCCCTTACTGCTCAGAACCACATTCTGAAAATTGGATATTTATTGTGTAACTTTTTGATACTGTAATTTACACCAGGAGGTTCCTGGAATGTTCAAAGAAAAAGTGCTTGGAAATCAGTTCCTTTCCAACAAGCTGAATTGTGTGTGGGTTTTTTTGTTTGTTTGTTTGCTTGCTTTTGATGCTTTGCTTTTAAACAGTCCTTTCTATGAAGGATACAGTGATGTTAAGTAAGCACAAGCCTATAATCAATCCGATCTAAGTCTAAACTGCTCTATCTGTTTTTTAACTGGGAAGCCCTGGATAAACAAATGAGTCAGCTGAATCTCAAGATCCTATCTGTACAATGGGGACAGTGAATTGGAACTTTTAGTCACACGGCACATTTGAACATAGGTTGTCAGCTTTGCCCTCATGATGTCTGTCCATCACTGTTGAGTAACTGGGAGACCACCTCTTTAAGAAGCTGGCCCTGAAAAACTTACATAGGAGAAAAGTCTAGACTGTGGATTCTCTGAGACAAAAATGTATGAAAATAGAAAAAACAAAGGAAGAACGATTATAAAATCTCAGGCACCTGTCGAGTCGCTCGTTTCCAGGGGATGGCATGCAGGAAGGAGCAGAGGGTGTGCAGAAGCGGGGGTGCTTTCCATTCCCACAAGAAAGGTGACAGCAGGAGAAAGAAGGAAGTGCCCATCCCAAACAATAATGCATAAAAGTTCTTTGATGCTTTTTCACTTAGCATCATCTATATTTTTCCACCCCATTATGTTTTTTGTAAACGCTATTTCTAATGGATTCAAACATTCCAATATGTGGATGATTTATTTTACCATTCCCCTACCATTGGGCATTTAATTTGTTACCAGTGTTATGGTATGATAAATAACACTCTGGTAAATTTCTTTACATATACATCTTCGTCTGAATTTCCGATAATTTCCTTACAACAAATTTATATGAGTGAAATTACTAAATCAAAAAAAACTGGGATTCTCATTACAATTAGCCACATATACAAAAATGAAAGCACAAGTTCCATCCTTAATAGCAGTAAATACAGTGGATATTCTCACAAATTCATTCCTGGAATAAAATATTATCTTTTAAAAAGCAGTATGCTTTCATTTGAAGTAAGCAGGTATCTTACTGCCATTTAAATCTTTATTTGATTCAATAAATTTTTTCTTATGTTTACTAACTGAGCAATTTATCTTTTATGAATGTCTCTTCATGTCCTTTGCCCAAATATTTGAGTGCTAGGATTTTAGTTTGTTTCTTAACACTTTGTGAGAATTTTAAATATATTAAGTAAGATTTTGACAAGTGGAGAAATCAGAACAAGGCATGCTGTAATTGCAAACTTTAGGCAATGGAAATATTATGAACAGAAATATGTTGATGGGAGTTCTCAGATGATGATGAGCATAGCAGGCTGGATAATGATTCAGGTGAAAATGTGCTAAGACTAAGATTTTAAAAGTGTCTAGGTAAAGGTCTTCTGAAGTGCTAGAGGAAGAAATTGGGGCCTCATTCATTGTCAGATGGGAAAATATTATAACTTCTTGTGTGGGCTGATCCAATGTGTTTAAACTCTGCATATTAAAACTAAAAATACTAAGGCTTAAATCCCACCTATATGAATTAAATAAGAGTCACTAGGGACTGAGACCTACTGTGGTAACCTGGGGTCAAGAGCATGTTCATTGAGAGGTATTAGATAGAACAAAATTTCCATAGCAACATTCATGGAAAGGAAAGTGAAGTAAGGAAAAGGAAAGGAATAAAAAGAGGGAAGGTAAGGGAACTGCAAAGAAGAGGGGGATGAACAGAAGAAAACCATGGCAGACTAAAAGGAGAGGAAACTCAATTTCTGCAGTAGCTTAGAAAAGTAATGAAGACAGTGGGAGGGAGGGAAAGGAATGTGTAGGACAAACAATGCATAAACTACACAGATTTAACCATGAGCTGAAAGAGATAAAAACAAGAGCAAAGTTAGAGGTTTGAGGGAGAGGAAATATAGCAATGTGCATTTAGAAGGATATTAGTGGGAGATGGAGTGTTTATGAAAAATTCATACCATGATTTCTAGGCAACAATGAAAGCTAAAATAAGGATAGAGCCAGAAAGGAAGGAACAACTAAAACAATATATAAGTGTAGCTCCTATCTCAATATCTAGCACATAGAAGGTGCTTAACAACTATCTATTAAATAAATAAATAAATAAATAAAGGGGAAGTTGAGGACAGAATCTTCCTCAGGATGCCCTTTGGTGAGAAAAAGGTAGAAAGTATAGAGCTGGAGATTAGAAGTGGGTGGTCAGAAAACACAAATACATCATTTCAAAAGTTTAAAAAGACTGCAGGGCATAGAGTACTAAGTTCAAGGAAGTTAAAGAGGTGTGATTGTATTTTCCCTAAGACAGCAGCTCATTACAAAAGTAAGCAAATCATTGAAGAAACACTGAGGAAACTGAGGAAAATAACTACAGACAATTCCTAGTCAAGAACAGAAGAATGCATGATAAAAAGAATGTGTGCATTTATTGTTACTTTGTTTTGTTTGGAGTTTATTTCCTTCTTGTTTTCTATAGGATATAAGAGATATAACCTCATTTACGTCATTGTAGTACAAGTTATAGGACAGGTACAGGAAAATGGAACAAAGGAAAAGAGTTTAACAGCCATAAGAAAGTCAGGAGAAAGAATGAAAGGATGGATGAATGAGCAGGGTTCAAATGAATGGTGGTCATCAGAAAGGCCCACCCACCCGGAGAAGACAGGAAAGGGGACAGACTGACACACAGGGAAACAGTTAAGCTGAAGAAGATACATGGGGGAGCTGGGATTGCTAAGGCTAAACTTCTCATGGGAAGCAGAAGATGGGCTATCAGCCAAGAACGTTGGTTGGAGAAGGAATTTTGAACGGTAAGTGGAGACACAAAAAGGTATCCTTGGAAAAGTGAAACTCTTTCCAGGCAATGGTGAAAAGCTAGTACAAGATTATAAGGCATCTGGATAAGAAGGCTTTAAAATACGTACAGTGTTCAATACCCTGAGTTTGAGGTGAGGAAAATTAAATAGAAAAGTCTACCAAGTGCAGTAGTTACCATTAGTCTGTATAATCAATAAAAATGGAGTGAAGTAAAGGCCTGTGAATATAAAAAAAAAAGTAAACAGTTGTCTCCAAAGTGCAGCTACTTAAAACCTTCCCTCTGATGGGTCTGGCTTAACTAGATCTTCTAGTGGATCTAACACTTCAGAGTCCCTCAGAGCTTGCAAGCAACAGGTCATTTTAAAGCTTGCCTCGAGAAGTTACCACTTCCAAACTCATATTTTTTTTTAAAAGTCAGCTACTCCCAGGCTATTGAACTAAGGTCCTCTGCTCTTTGCTGGATAATGTTTAGTTCTATATCAGATGGGCCTCTCTTGCTTGCACACCAGCTTGTCTGACCAAACTGCGTAATCCAACAAGACAGCGGAAAGAGTCACTGAAAGGTGCCTACAAGTGGCAATCCACCAAATCCTTGTAATGCTGTCAGTTAGGAGGAGTTAATAGTTCTAATCTCATTCAAAGGCAAGGGATTGCCCAAGGACATGAGTTCTAGGAGGCAGGGGTCACTGGGGACTAATCTGAGTGGCTACCTACTGGGTTGGGTTTATACTAGATATGAGTAAATGAATACTCTAAAAGATGTCCAAGTTTATTTCTTTAGAAATCTTTTTTAATACTGTTTTTTCAAATTAGGAATCTTTTAAGAAAGTAATTTCTGAGGTCTAAAATGGAGATCTACTTTTAAAAAAGTAATTTCTGAGGTCTAAAATTCCTTTTAAAAAGGAATCTTTTAAAAAAGTAATTTCTGAGGTCTAAACTGTTATTTAACTTTAAGAGGAGGCTGATATAGATACAAATAGCTTGATTAAAGGAAGATGGATAAGTACAAGGAAAAGAAGGAAACAAGGGAAAAGAAAAAAATAAATGTGAAGTAGAGCTGTGTGAATAAAGGTGAGATTTCATGTCTGAGGGTTCTGAGTCCTGCAAGACTTAAGTGGAAATGAAGTGACTATCTAGCAATGGGGGACATGGAAGTCCTGGGATGTCACTTGCTGACCACAATGGACGCTAAGGCCATGAACTATAAAGGTAGCAAGCAGAGATATCTTCTTATTCCTGGCACTGAGCTAAGGGCCTCGCATAATATCACAATACCAATGGCAATGATGACGGTCAGATGTTGATGGTGATAGCATCTGCTGATTATATTATCAGCTTGTTCCAAAATGACCTAATCCTCAGAGTAACCCCATGACAATTATTATATTCATTTCAAAAACATAGAAATTATGGATTTGAGAGTTTAAATAATTCGTCCAAAGTCACAATACTAGCAAGAGATGTGGCAGTGATTGCCATCTGGATCTTAGTATTCTGAAAACCATTCATAGTTGCAGTTTCTTTGATCTTTAGCCCCAGATTTTGGAAATAGGAGAGGAATCTTAAAGTTAGTAAGCAAGCAAAAGTTTAAAACTGGAAGTCAGAGTATAAATTTAAAGAGGATTGGGAGAAGTGAGTGTATTTGGGAAGGTAAAGAGAAGAAAAATTCAGATTGCCTGATGAAAGATAAAATATTGTTTTTTAAAGGGGGAAGTGGTAAGAAGAAAAAATTGGGAAAAAAACTGGCATTGTACATCATGTGGTCATATTCAATCTAAATTCACAAGTTTAGTAAGGATGAGGAAATATAACCTTCATAAGGAGAAAGAAAAAGAAATTTCATGAAATGTAATAAAATAAGGGTGTAAACTACAATGTTACACTGCTATAGAAGACCTCTCTGTGAGGTTTTACCAGATTTTTCTTTTTTTTTAGTATCGGGAACCGAACTCCGTACCTTATGCTTGCCAGGCAGGCACTTGTGCCGCTGAGCTATATCTCCCAGCTCTGTGAGGTTTTAATGCTGGTAATTTATTAATTTGCATAGTTTTGTCTTCAAGAGAACCTTCTCTTAGGAACTTAATGTGCATTGATGAAACTGAAATTTAAAAAAACTGCTCTGGTGAAGCTTATAATCTAACAGGAAGGGTGGCCCTTTAATTTATTGTCCAAATCTGGACACTTTAAAAGTGAAAGGAAGCATCGTTAATAACCTGCTGAGACAGCAGGCATAGCCTAAGACTATGACAAACAAACGAAATTTATGCTCATCCTACTAATGGACAATAAATAAGTAAACGAACAAATACATATGCAGCAGACAATAAATAAGTAAACGGACAAATATAAACGCAATTATAAGTTTACAAGTCCTTTAAGGGAAAGAAAATGCATTTGAATAAGATGATCAGAGAAGGAGCCTCTGCAGAGTTGACATTATACTAAGATCTAAAGGACAGAAAGGAAAGATTCGTGGGAAGAGGGAACAATGTGGTAGCGTAAGTCCCACACTGGTAGTCGTAGTGTAATAAGCAGTTCCAAGGAGAATGAGGTACTGTTTTGCCAGAGCATCGTAGTGAAGAGAATGGCATGAGAGGAGGCTGCAATGAGCAGTCAGTGAGTAGACTGCACAGGATTTTGTGCCGAAGGAAGCCCTTGGAGATGTTTAGTGATGAGAACACCCAGTGCGTGTGAGGTGTGGAGGTGCACGGCTGCTTTGTGCAAACCGTTTTGTAGAAGGGTGAGAGCGGCAGTGAAGACTGAGGCAAATGAACAGAGTCTATCTACAATCTGGAAGTAAAAGAACCACACCTGCTGGTGAATCAAAGTAGGGGCTTCTGGAGAAAAAAATAAAAACTAACTTCTTGGTTCTTGACCGGAGCCAATGATTGAAGAGTAGTAGAAACTTCTGAACTAGAGAAGAATTTCAGGAACGAAGCTGTCACAGCAGAAAAGATAAGAGCACTGATTCCAGTTGCAGTGCTTAATTTCTTTCCTCCAGCATGAAAGTAGGAACCAAACCCTGTGTTATCAGTTAGATTTATTTGATGAAAATGGACTCAGAGTTACTCAGGTCAATCGGATATATGGAAGAGCTATCATGACTTACAGAATTAAGGATACACTGACATTGTGTCTTCGAAACTGGCGGAACCAAGCGTACATAGAAAAACCAGAACCACATGTGGCTGACTAGAGCCAGCTGTTGGAATCAAGTTAGTGAAAGCCATTTATTTATTTATTAGTTATTTATGTAAAGTTTATTTTTAACTGATACATAGAAACATGAAATTTATAGGTTTACTTGTTGCCACCTGATATTTCAATACTTGTGTATGTTGTATAATGTTTAAATCAGGTTAAATATACCTATCTCTCAAACATTGGTTATTTCCTTATGGTGTAAGTATCCAAAACCACTTCCTCTAGCTTTTTAAAATATACCACACGTTATTATTTTCTACAGTCACTTTAGGTCACAGTATTACACCAGAACTTCTTTCTCCTAGACACAACTTAATACCTGATCAACCTATTCTCATTTTTAGTCTTTTTAAATCTCTGCTGGGGCTAGGGATTTAGCTCAGTGGCACAGCACCTGCCTGGCAAGCGCAAGGTCATGAGTTTGATTCCCGGTACCAGAAAAAAAAAAAATCTCTACTTATCAGACTGTATTCAGGAAAGGACTGTGTGTCTCGATCGGTTTGTGTTAGATGACCATCCTTTCACCAGACCAAGGGCAAAATATTAATTTCTTATATAAAGGCAGACAATGGTCACAGGGCAGGTAAAAACAACATCTGATCTGACTTAAGTTGCCACTACAAGTAGAGACTTAAAACTAAACTTTCCACTGGGGAGCAGTGATCATGCATCTCCTAGCCACCAGAAAAAATGAGATGGAGGGCGAAAAGGAGGTAAATGCATTTATTTCCTGAGCTGGCCTCAAGATAGTAATGAACACAGAGACAAGTGCCTGCTTTCCTGGGTGTAAAGAGGAAGAGTGATTTACCACAGAACACTTTATCCCATCCTGATATAAAAACAGCATAAACACTAGCATTTTATCAAGCATATTTAATTTCCATTTTGGTCTGCATTTGGTGATAATTCAGGGAAGTTATTGAACCTGGGTCCTCTTCACTACACTGGGATGATTTAGCTAATGATCTGTTAATGAGTTGTTAATCACTCATTCAAATTGGGAGGGTTGGGTGATGGAGCAGGTGCTGAACCTGAAGGCAGGATCTGCTGCAATAAAACCTTCCATTTCCATTTCTCTGAGAGCAGTCTCCTCCCTGTCTGCTCTTTACATTTTTATTCTTCCATTTTCAGCAGGATCTTGAATAAACCTGGCTGCTGATGACTCCTGCAGTGCTGATAGCCAGGGTCTACCAGGCTTGAATGTCATGTCTTGGTTGCTGAAGCAGACAGGAATGACAGTACAGCAACAGTTTACCTGTACCAGTTTTTTAAAAATCCCAAGCTTCAGAAATGTAATGATTGATGAATCAGTCTGGTAACAAGAAAGTGTAAAATTCTAAACAACTGTATACAATTATATGGAATATGAAAATACTGTCAGAGATACTATCTCAGTGGTTCAGATATTGAGATGGAGACATCAGGAGTTATTTTCCAAGTGATGTGATGAGAATTTAGGAAACTTCTAAAAACATCGTCAAGGTCATTCAACTTGAAAGTGAATCACAATCCAGGTGTGATTGACCCCAAATTCTACAGACTTTTCCAGGACTGTGTTGCCTCTCCTAGATTCTGAAGTAGACATTTCCACAATATATTGAACTCATGTCATGTACTTTGTGTATGAATATGTATTAATAATACGTTTATTAATCTATTGACAGGAGAAAATCTTCATAAATACAGGTAATGGTGGGTGAAATGAACTTTCTTGAGTTCTACTCCAGATCTATACAACAGAATCTGGGAGTAAGCACTATGAATTTGCATTTTATACACTCCCAAGTACTGTTTATGCCCACTAAAGTTTGCAAATTTCAGTCTCTCAGTGATTTGCTCTACGATTACCATGGCCAACACATCTAATAAGATTAATGACCTCGTCTCTCTGCCTAGAGTGCATTAGAAGCAGAACATTGGAAGATGGAATAGGGAAGAAAAGGAAAGGCTCTTTGACGCTAGCGCACGTATCAGGAGAGGTGACATCTGACAAACTGCTATTGTAGAAACACTAAAAAGCAGGCATAGGCCTATATTTATGACAGCAAAACATAATAGTACATATTAATTATGCTTATGATGACTCAGAAAAAGAAGAGAAGTTTAAATTGTACTCAGGAGCCACCTTTTGTGAATGCCAGGACAGACATGATACATTTTTAAAATATACTTATAGCACAGCATTAAACTGAAACTTCTTTTCATACATATAGAGATCATTGGTATCATTGACAGTTCCTTAACATTTCCTTTTGAACATTTAACTATAAGTTAGAACACCATCATCCAAAGCAGATTCTTAAAGACAAATAATTGTGTAACATGGACCAGTTTCTTAATGTCAGTTTTCTCACAGCTGTACAATGACCTAAATTGTGAGGATGAAATGAAACAATAGACATGAAGATGGAAAATCCTTATATGAGTTTTAAGTATTATAATTATCTGAAAAATTCCAGCATGACATTTATCCGTGGTGGTTCTGGATTCATAAGGCATCCATGTGTTCTATTTACTAGCTTGAAAAAGGATACAGGAATTATTTAAGTATAATTATGAATCAAGTACAACCATTGACCTGAATAGTGATATTTCTGGTCTCTTTTCTTAGTTGAAGTGAGTTACCTCATGCTTTTAAGATAACTACTGGTTGCATTTTATCCTCCCATCAAAAAGAAAAATTTATTTCATTCTTGAATCACATCATCCAATAATACTCACACAAAATCTTCCTGATAGACACTTGAGTACCTTAAGTATGAATATTTTATCCCAGTCAAGGAATTAAAGTTTGTTTTTAAATTTCTTTTCAGGATTATTGACTTCTGTTACACAAAGAAATGTTAAATGGTCAACCAAAATTCACACATATATGATATTTTTAAATATTTAAAGGGACTTGGTGAGATTGTTTTCATCTATGTTAGAAAATTTTGCTAATGCTCATCCTTCAAAGAGAGGTGCATTATTTTATTAATTAGAAAAAGAGATGTGGTAAAATAGATGAAAGTTAAGAAAGAAAGGGAGAGAGAGGGCAATTCAAACAACTGTTTGTTTTGCCACAACCAAATTCATTTCCAGAAAAAAGCCCTTATCAATTTCTGCGGAATGGTTTGTTCTGTCACAGTGTATGCAGTGTTAATGTTCTTTACAGCTCTCTCCGAGCTGGTGCAGTGACACCAATCTAAATAAAGGAGAAGAGAAGGCTTAATCACACCTCTCACTGACCTGTTATTAACATTTTCCAACAAGGGCATTAGAGGAAAAATTCTGAGAGGTCAATTTATATTTCACAAGTGGATCCAAAAGAAAAAAACTTACTTAAAAGTAATGTGCTTATGGCAAAACAGGTTTATTTTTTAAATTTATTTTAAAAATAAAAGAAAGAAAGCATATTAACAAGCAGACATCCATTTACAAAATAGCATAAGAACAATATAAACAATACAGAGTTACGGACATAGTTGTAGGAAATTAACAATGGTTGTTGTATTATGTATTGATATCTTCCAAGTAGTTTCTCAGGAAATCAAATAGAGACTTGCAATATTGATTAAACAAGTAATCATTAACTGTTCTTTTCAGTAAAGTAGTAGAGACAGTAGTACAACTATGTTAGCTATCCTGTATAAACATACATACATAATTTCCCCTTCTTTCCCTTCTCTTTCCCCACACCACAGTTGCCCTTTACTTTTGAGCATTTTCCTTTTGTTTCACAATGTCTATCATACCTCCTAGTTTTATTCACTCTTTCAGGTTGTTACACTAGTGAGACAATACATTGTTTACACATGCAGGTCTGATTTATTTCACTTGTGAGTATGGTCTCTAGTTGTGACCATTTATCTATAAAAGCCTCGAGTTTACCTTTCTTTATAGCTGACTAATATTCCATTATATAAAAGTACCACAATTTTTTTATCCAGTCCTCAGTGGATGGACATTTGGGTTGCTTCCACAATTTAGCAATTACAAATTGCACTGCTGTGAACATGGGTGCACATATATCACTGTGATATGATGTTTTCAAATCTTCTGGGAAAATACCCAGAAGGGGAATACCTGGGTGGAATGGGATCTCTAGACCTAGTTTGCTGAGGAATCTCCAAACTGATTTCCACAGTGGTTTCACCAGTTTGCACTCCCACCAGCAATGGAGAAGAGTTCCTATTTTTCCACAGCCTCACCAGCATTTATTATTAGATGATTTCTTAATGAAAAAACAGGTTTATGAAGTCCACTTCCATTTGGCAACTGTTTATTAAGCACCACCATGTCAGATAGGTCCTTAATCATTCAAGGAGCTCATGGTCTAGTAAGAAAAATTATCAAGGAAATAATACAGTATTCAACAAGTACTGGTCAAATTAATTTGAATAGACATATATGGAAGGTACTATGAAGGACTGATTAAATTTTACTGGTAAACTAAAAACAGGGAAAGGTTGAGTTAAATGCTTAACTACAGGATATAAAGCCTTGGACAGAGAAGGTCCAAGAAGATTGGAAGAGAAGATTTAAGCAGACAATACACCTGGGCAATGGCTGAAAGTATAAAATAGCACAGAAAATTGTGCACCACATGGTCCTATATTAATTAAGAATAACATTCAGGGTGAAAGGAAGAAGAGAGGAAGGGATAAGAGGATCCTAATAAGCAGAATGCTATGTTGTGAAGCCACTAATCAGCATTTTAATCATATGATCAAACTACACCACATAAAGATCATTCAGGACTCTTTGTAGCAAAGCAATTAAAAAGGAACAACAATGGAGACATGGAGATTGGTCAGGAGATGTTAAGACATAAAAGAGAGATAATGATATTCTAAATTAAGATAGCTAAAATCAAAGACATGATAATAGAGGCTGGAGAATCTGAAAAATAATTTCTAGTTCTTGGTATTGTTTTAATGGTAGGCAGATGACTTAATCAATGTAAGCCCAGTGTCTACTACATAATGAGTCCAAATCCACCACCCTTCAGGATCCTGTATAATTGTTTACTCGGTACTTGGTCTCCTATTTACAACCCATTCTGCTCTACCTCATGGAACTATCAATCCTTGATACACATGGAATATATACTCACCACCTCCCTCTCTTGGTTGTCATGCTATCTCCTTTGAGGAACGTTTAAGTAATAAATAATTGATTTCTTTCTTTCTTTCTTTCTTTTTTTTCTTTTTTTTTTTTTTTGCATCCCTAGATAAATGAGTTCTGTTCTTCTGATTCTGTGTGGCTTTTTATTGCTACTCTTATAAAACTCAACTGTTTTCTTGGAGGGCCTGTCCTTTGACTAGCCCATTTCCTGAGTACTATTTACCTATTGACCTTTTTATTCTTTTTCATTCATCAAGCAGTCGGCTTCCCGAATTTTCAGTCATTAAACGTTCTATTCCTTTCTCTTTATAACGGATGCAAACTCTGCCACAATTCCAGCATCAGCTCTCATTACTTCAAATTCCCCAAGGATGAGTTATACAACACTGCTTCATTTCCTCAGCCTCTTCATGGACAAATGACCGTCTCTAATCCACTCAAGTATAATCCTTGAACCTGGTTGCATGGTGGAGGGTTCCATATTCACCTCTAAATCAAGTATCTGTGTCAGTGGACAAAACATTTTTGTTTCCATCTTAATTGTTAAAATCCTTCTGTCTATAATCAGCTCCTTTCATTCTTTCCTTTATATCTTAGGAGTGCAGAATAAATAACATTGTCTATAAAATCTAAACACGCAGTTTTTTTCTAAAGTTTCTCTTTCTTTAACAAAGAATGCAATTTTTAAGAACTTAATGTGCAGAAGGGATAAAGTTTCATTTCTTCTCTCTTTCAAACTTTTAACACTGAGGAATTAATTCATACAAATGTGGTCTCCAGGTCTTCACCTCAGTTGCTAAGCACAGATGCAAAAGAGCACCTAACATTACAACCCCATGTTCTTCAAAATGAGATGAGTTCTCAGTTCTCTCACTCTCCAACTCCCCACCCCCATTTCAAAGAGAAAATTGAAGCTATCAGACAGGAACTCCCCCCTTCCTGTCGCTAACATAAAACCCCCTCTCCGTCTCCCTTCTCCTCCTCTTCTGTTACAGTGGAGGGTTTCTCCAGGTTCCGTGGCTTCTGACCTTCTGAAGAATTCAGCAGTATTGTTAACCCTCTCACAACAGAGCAACATCTTCTCAATTAGATTCTGCCACTGGCTTTTAATGAAGCTGAATTTACTTGATGGAAAACAACAAAATAAAACACAATTAACTGTCTCTTGACCCTCATGTTTATCTCCAGTTAACGGCTATCTTTATCCTCCTCTTGATAAGCATGTCACAGGCACATTGCATATATGTGTCTCATTCAGTCCTCAAGCCACCTCCATTTGACTACACTGCTAACACCCAACCCTCCACTGAAACACCTTTCACCAAGCAAGCGAGGAGTTTTCAAGTTGCTAAGTCCAAAGAAGAGTTCACAATTTTAAGAGAGAAATTCTCTCTTCTTAACTTCTGTGCAGTCTGTGCTAGATTTTTACCTACTCCTGCAGTTGCTTGACTTTATTTTCCCATGCACACTAAGCCTATTCACCTGGAACAAGAAGTGTGGAAGTGACCCAAACTCAATCATGAGTCCACTTTCCCTCTCCATTCCCTTTGTGTCTTTAGGCAAGGGGTCTGTCAATTTTCTTTGTGGGCAGAATGCTGTAGGTTTTGTGGGTAGTGTGATGTGGCTCAACTATTCAGCTCTGATGTTGTAGGATGGGAAGCACGCATACTCATGGTGTGGATTAATAGGTATGGGTGTATTCTGATAAAACTATACTTAAGACACCAGGCAACAGGCTGTATATATGCTTGAGAATTTGCCAGTGCCTGCTCTGAGTCATAACTTCCATACACATGTCTGTACTTTCATCTGTACTTGGAGAAAGTAGAAATTTTATCCACCCATTATCTCTTTCCTCAGTCCCAAATTGGCATTTGGCATTGCTACTGGAATAAAAAAAAACCCACAAAGTTTCTTATGCCTTAAAGTCCTTACAGTGACCCTCAAGAAGGAGTGGCCCACAAGGCCCTCCAGATGTGTAAACCCACCTGTAAACTTCAGATATGATCCCTAACATTATCCCCTTTGCTGTCCCTACTGTAGGCACACAGCCTTCTTGTTGCTCCACAGACACAAACATGCCAAGCATGACTTTATTAGAGGGCTCTTGCACTGGCTTTTCACTCTTCCTGAATATTCTGCTCCCACAAAAATACATGACTAGCTAATTCCTCTCCTTCAAAGCTTTGCTCATCTTACTTTGCCCATGAAAACTACTGTACCTACTTTACCTAAAATTGCATCCACCCTATCCTGATAGCCTCAATCATCCTTATACTTCTTCTACTCCTGTTTCCATGGCATTCAGTGTCCAGATATTACATGCTTTACTTATGTGTTGTGCTTAATTTCTACTTTCTGCCTCCTCTCACAAGAGCATAAACTCCAGGATGGAGTGATGGTTTGTTTGTTTTATTCTTTGATGTAGCCCCAAGAGCCTCAACCAATGCCTGGCACATAAACTGACTCAACATAAAGAAAATTCATCAAAAATAATCTAATGTCAAATTCCTAAAGCTTTCACTTCATGTGTCTCAAGTAAGGAGAAACAAACAAACAACAAAGCAACAATAAATCTAGTATTCTATGTTTCATATTTGCACTCACTCCCCATATCAATCTTTCCAGCACTTTTTATATTTTACCCCCCAAATTTTTAGGATTTATTTGCATCTCCCTTTTTAGTTTCTGAATTTCTATCACCCTGTCTTAGCAGCTATCATCTCTCACCTGAACTACTGAGATGGATTTTTAACTGGTTCCTCATTTACTTCTTTAGTTCTTGTCCAAAGCCATTCTCCACTTTGGAGCTAAAAATATCATTTTCAGTATGCATTTTTTAAATCTCCATTCCTTCTCTATCCTATCCTTGCTGAAAACTAAGCTTTAGGTAAAGACCAAATCCTAACCTCTCTCTCTCTCATTAGCCTCACCTAGAACTCATTCTTGCTATAACTAACTTGTTTCCAGTTCCCGAATAGCACCATAACCCTCACTCCCCAGCACCTTTGCATATTCCTTCTTTCCCTGAAAATAAGACCTAGCTGGAAAATAATGAGTTTTGAAAAGTGAAGATGAGAAATGCCAGCCCCAGTCAGCCTCAGTCTTGCCTGGTATCACTATTCTCTTGCTCTTTCCTGGTGGCTACTCTGTAAGGCAGGTAAGACAAAGGCTAGGGTGGTTGGGGCAGGTATTTACGATCTCTAGTTGTGAAGGCTGACTAATTTCCAGCTAAGTCTTATTTTTGAGGACACACAGTAACACTCCTTCTCCTTGGAAAGTCATTCATTCTAGCTAGCTCCCTTGTGGCACCTGGGACAGAACAGCACTTTGATTGGCTTTGGGATCTGATCAGGGTTTTGCTGCAGCACACTTCTAAGCGTGAGTGGGTCCCAAGGGCATGCCCTTCACGTCTATGTGCAGGCACCTCACAGCTTCCATACTAGCCTTCTTCCCCTGCTCTGTGTCCCTGCACCTTTGCTCCCCCACACCTTTCTGCCATGATGTCTCTGTCTTGGAGCCTGCTGATCATGGGCTGAAACCATGAGCAAATTAAACTTTTCCTCCTTTAATTGTGGGTGTTGGCTATTGTGTCTCAGTAAGGAAAAAGCTAATACAAACTCCTACACCGCTCTTTGGCTCAAAGCAAGCATCAGTTTTTATCAAATCTTCCTTGACTTTCTTAAGTCAATTATCAATATGAAATATTTTCACAGTACGTATTTATTCCTGTGCTTAAGATAGATTTATGTGCTTTCTCTATAGGAGCAGCAAACTCCATGAGAATAGAAAGAGAGACATTCTCTCTCTCTCTCTCTCTCTCTCTCTCTCTCTCTCTCTCTCTCTCTCCCTCTTTCTCTCTCTTCAGTGATTCTATTCCAAGTTCTACATGCCATAGGTTAGTTCACTTTATCATTATCTATATACTTGTTTTTATTCTTAACTAAACTATGGTTATACTGATTATGATACTGCCTAAGTATTTTTATTTATTCAGATATTTTTCTCAAGGTTGTGGTAATTTTACTAGACAAGAAAGATAAATGATAACATTTCATAACAGCCAGGTTACTGAACCTGAACTTATTAACTGATTCTTGGTCAAGCTGCAACATCTGGTTGCTTTAGTCAAATGTCACTACCTTGAGCCATATACCACTAGGAATCTATGTCTTTCACTTAGCTGTATTTTGCCACTTGGGATCTTTTCCCAGAATATTCTTTTGGAACCCTGTTTACCTGCCATTGTCTAGTTGTTTGGCCATCATGTTAATAATTACCTGGCATTAGCCTGCCATCATTATATATTTACTTATTTTCATCATCATCAAAAGCAAATGCATGCCTTACTAGCATCTTATTCTAATTAGATGTGTCAATTTAAGATGATAGGTCATAGAAAATGTGGAATCTATTACACTTCCTTTGAGGGCATAGGTTATTTGACACATGTGTTATCTTGAAACAAATTAAGATTTGGTAGAAAGTGATAATTTGTGCTGATTAATCAACAGACCCTTTCCTAATTGCTAATATGCCAACATATGTATAAGTGTTTAATGAATCCTTGGTCCCCTTCCCAATTTGTCTAGAGCTGTCTGACTTACTCTGAGTATTTTGCATTTAGCAATATCTAGCTGTACAGATAAATGCAAGCCTGTAAATGTGTTTTGCAATTACATACCTAAAATAATAAATAAAATGCTGACATACACTTGGCTACTAATAAAATGAATAAAATTAAACTTTTGCATTCTATTTTTTATTATTTTACTCTTCTTTTGTATCACATCTTAAGATTTCAAAACTGTTTTAATTAACATATCTATCAGCCCCTTCAATATTGAAGTTATTATAACTTTGCCACTAGAGCTCCTGTATCTTAGCACCTTTTTTATATCTGTCTTGGTAAGTCTTAAAATGATCCCTGCTTTTTGTCAATAACAGACTTCTGAAGAATTCTATGGTCTGAGTTTTAAATGTCCCCCAAAGGCTACATGCTGAAAGGTTGGTATTCAGGATATAGCTATTGGTAGAAGATGGAGAATTAAGGGAGATCATCGGGACCTCAGTGATCTGTCCTCAAAGGAGACTGGGAACCTTCTCTCTCATACTCTCTGTGTTCTGTTCCAAGATGTGAGTGTTTTACTACAACATTCTCTACCCCTTTGTCCTCTGTGCCATAAGATGATTCAGTGGAATGTTTCTCCAAAACAAGCCTCCACTACATATTTGGACTTTGAACCTCTAAGACTGTGAGCTAAATAAATCTTTAGACTTTATAAAATTAACTGCTTCTGCTATTCCATTGTAGTAGTGTAAAATGGGCAGATACACAGAGATAAGTGATTATTTTCCTTGCCACAAACTACTTTTCTATTAGTTCTAGTTCCTTTTCAGTTGTGGATATTAGGGACCACAGCCTGGATACAAGAATGTTCATGAGGACCTAAGTACTGTGACTGTTATTGATTCATATATAGTATCAGATCTGAAAATGTATTTCCTTTACAGTCTATTTACTTACTTTCTATTTTTCCCCAATTTAATATGGTATGCTGATATTCTCTACTTTGTTGAGAGTTATGATTTTCACTATAGTAAAATAGTGTTACATAGACATATATTCTAAATTAATTTATTTCAAAAGGAAACTTCAAATCAGTATTGTATATCACTACCAGTATCATTTGCCATAAGAAAATAATTAAAAATAATTAATATAGTCTCATAGTATACCCTACAACACACACATGCATGTGTGCACACACACACACACACACACACACACATACACACCAAAATACAACATCCATAATAGTAAAATAAGGAATTTGGAGGGGTCATTCTCCAGTAAAACAACAATAAATGCTAAAAACTTATTTTTAAAATAATCATTTGAAATCTCTGGAAATTGTCATAAGGTCATGCATAAAATGAATAAACATTTACTTAAGAAAATCTAAATTTTGATGAGAACAGTAAGAGTTGCAGTGCTTGAGTCATAATGTATTCAACTTCTCTCCTGGTCTAATCAGCATGATGCAAACCCTTTAGATATCATTGTGGTCAAGAACAGAGAGTCAGCTCTACCACATTCTCAGCTCAGGGCTCAGTATCTTCAGGGAGAACCAGCCCACAGATATCACTCACTACTCATAGCTCCCTGCTGCAGAGGCTAAATGCTCTGTAGGAAGGTGTGGCCAAGAGATCAGTAACTCCCTTGTCCAGCAGCCCCAGCTCAGTGATTAGAGACCGCAGTCAGCTGAGGATCCTGGAGTCCTGACTGTCTTCTCCTCAGTTTGTTTGTAAAAAAGAACTCCTATGCCAGAAGAGAAAATTCAAGAAGGAAAAAGCCTACTCCCTGCAACCAGCACCCTGACTATGAAGCAAGCTCTCATTTAGGGAAAAGCAGGGGCTTACCCTTCCCCAAACCCCAGGGGCTTTAAGATTTTGCCCAAAAGTAGACACAGCACATAAGATCAAAGAGCTGTGAAATTCTTCCCAGAGGAACAGGCTTTATCTGAAACAGAGCTCAGAGAATTTCAAGACTTGAAGGCCATGGCAGTTTTCTTGGTAGGAAATTAAGAAGAGATTGGTATCTCCATGAGATCAGTAAGATGAGCTATAGTCCAGCTATTTTACCGAGAGAACTATGAAAGAAACAACTAAGAAGCCTTCTGAAATCAGAACAAACCTCAAAGAATGGCTTCTGAAACTCTTCCCACACAGGGCCATAGAATTAATTGGATAAAACTGCGAAGCAGTGTATGACCTTGAGAGCTATCAAAAACAATAGACTGATTAGGTAGCAGTTAGTGGAGCTTAGTTAGTGGCTTATAATGCCAACAGAAGTGGATAGCTTAGTGCATCCATAGATGGTTTAAGGGGTATCTGCTAAAAGTGCTGTCACCACAGAGTCAGTCACTGTGTGCATGCTCAAGGTTACATATGGTAAAGAGTGACATCAGAAATTTCACACGTGGGGGAAAATAGACTTCAGTGAAACAGTTCTATCAAATCACTCAGAAAATAAACAAGGAAACAAAAATTATAGAGATCCCTGGAAGGAAAGATCATTACTTATATTTGCTAAATTATCTAAAATGTTCAATTTTTAGCAAAATAACTAATATGGGATGTGCAAATAGAAAAGTGTGCCTCATACATTAAGTTTGGTTTTAAAAAGCAAGCAACAGAAACTCCCTTTGATAACTTTGATAGGGCTCAGATGTTGAATTTAATGAACATGTAAATGAGGCCTGTATATGCTTAAATAAAAAGATATACAATATTCATGGATGGGAAGATTTAATTTTAAAGATGGCAAAGCTTCCATAATTGATCTTCAAATGCAATACAATCTTTACAAAACTCCAACTTCTTATTTACATAAATAAGAAAGCTAATTCTACAAGTTGTATAGAAATGAGTTTCCCAGAATAGCAAATATAATATTTAAAGTAAAAAAGTTACGATATTCACACTTCCCACTTTCAAAATTGACCTCACAGTATAAGTATCAAGATGATGTGGTAGTAATATATGGGCAGATATATAAATTAATAAAGAAGAATTGATAATACAGAAACAATATCTCACATTTATAACAATTAACTTTCAATGAGGATATTAATACACTTCAATGGAAAAAAAAGTATTATATTATTTTAGCTGAGCAAGGTGGTGCAGGCCTGTGATCCCAGCACCTAGGAAGCTGAGGCAGGAGAATTACAGTGAATTTGAGGTCAACAGGGATACATAGTGAGTTCAAGGTCAGCCTGCACTACAAAGTGAGACCCTGTCTCAAAAAAAAAATTGTTTTAAATCATTGGTGCTGAAGAACTGATTACTCGCATGTAAAATAATGAAATACAAACCCTACATTATATAATACACAAAAATTGAATCAAAATAAATAAAGTAGCTACTAAAACTATAAAGCACTTAAATATTTGAGCAAATTTTTGTGAACTTAGATTAAGCAACGGTTTCTCAGACATGACACAAAAACATAGCAACATAAGAAGTGCAATTAGATAAATTAGACCTTACCATAATTAAAAGTAACTTCGAAGATACCATGAAGAAGTAGAAAAGATAACCAACAGAATGAGAGAAGTGTCTGTAAATCATATATCTAATAAGGCTGTAGTATCAAGAGTGGGTTAAAAAAAACTCTTACAACTCAATAATAAAAAGACAAACACAATAAAAGTGGGCAAGGAATTTGAATAGGTGTTGCTATAAGGAGCACAAACAAATAGCTAGTAAGTACATGAAAAGGTGAAGAGTATCATTAGCTATGAGGGAAAAACAAATTAAAACCACAGTGGACTATCCCTTCATCATGTTGTTCATACTCAAAAAGACAAACAACGAGAGTGCTGTCAGGATAGAACAACTAGATTCCTCTTACATTGCTGGTAGAAATGTCAAGTAGTGCAGACAGTTTTGGGAAAAAGCTCGACAATTCCACACAGATTAAATCTGGAAATGCTGTATGGCACAGTAATTATGCAGCTAAGTATATTTCACAAGAGAAATGAAAACATGTCTGCACAAAATCTTGCACATCAGTGTTGAGAGAAGCATTATTCATAGTAGCCCAAAAGTAAAAGCCACCCAAATAGCCATATAAACAGCCATATAAACACAGCATATCTATTCAGTGTAATATTGAAAAGTATGCTATTAAAAATGAGAAATGTCATGTGCCATAACAGGAATGGATCTTGAAAACCACAGAAGTTGGTTTGAAAAGAACCAACATATTGTATAATTCCATTCATAGGAAAACTTCAAAGTAGCCAAGTCTATGGAGACTAGCAGAATGGCAATTGCCTAGTGGGGTTTGGATGGAATTGGGAAGCAATCCCTGTAGAGCAGGTGGTTTCTTTTGTGCTAGTAAAAATGCCTTAAAATTTATTGTCATTAAAGAATGGGTCATCAAAGTATAGGATGGATGTTTAAGTAAAAAAACAATTACAGTGAAAGACACAGCACCATGAATCACCCTCAAAATATTCCTCCTCACGTTAAACATGTTCCATCCTTCTTTGCACTTTCTAAAGCAGTGCTGGAAGCTCTCTTTCATGTCTTTACAAGGTATGATAAAAAATATGGTGAATGCTAATTCCAAGTGCCCTCCATGGAAACACAGGCTCATAAAACATTATGATGTGTCCTCATTCTCCTGTTTACCAGATCTGATGCTGTGTGACTTGTAGCTGTTATTCAAAGTCAAGATGACTGTGAAAGTTAAACATTTTGAATTGGTATAGGACTTCAAGGCTACCATGACAACACAACTAAAGCACAACTAAAGACACTCATGAAAAAGGACTTCCAGAACTGCCTCAGAAAGTGGCAAGAACAATGAGACACATGTATTTGTGGTAACTAGGAATATTTTGAGGGGAATTAATGACAATGTGTCCTTTTCTCTAATAAATTATTTTTATGAACATTCACTGTATTTTTCAATCACAATTCATATTTGAACAACTCTGTATAAATAATAAAAATAACTGAACTGTACACTTTAAGTGGGTAAATTATATGGTATGAATTATATTTCAGTAAAGCAACTTTTTAAAGCAATACAAGCAGTGTAGTTTTATAAGAAATATTTTTTTAATGAGAACATAGATAATGTGTCTTCACTCAACCTGGAGATCAGGACATTCAGTAAAGACTGCAGTCAACACTTTAATTTCACATGAAAGAGAGAGACAGACAGACAGAGACAGAGAGACAGAAAGAAAGAGAAAAGCTATGTTGTGGTTAATTATTCCATAGAAAAACTTCATATAATTCACAGCTATCATAAAATCAAATGAAGTTTGCAATTTAGCAGAAGTCATAATACAGAGGACTTTCTATTGCTGAGTGAAGATATTCAAACGTAATCCTATGCACATTTAATTCTTAATGGAAATTTGGGTGGAAGACATGATGTGATCACACTTGCTCTTCTGAGTTGCAATGGGTGATTCTTTGGAAAGAAATAAAACAGACAAGGGTGGGTGAGAAAGAAAGCAGTAAAACCAGCTAAGTATTGTTATAATACTATTGATAATAAATAATGACTATATGCAACAGTCCAAAGATGGCAAAGTTAAACAGTGGAAGAGAGAGAGAGATTCAAGAAATACTGAGCTAGGGAATGGGGAAGAGAAAAAGATCTGGCCTATGTTTCCAGCAGGATGAACCCATAGTATATGAACCAACAAGTGAACTAGAGAATACACGAGAAAGTGAAATGCAGAAAAAGCTGCAACATTTTTTGCTCTTCAAGGTTAAATATGTGCCTTTTCCATCTAGTAGTTCTAAAATGTGGCACGGTGCAAATCAATAGCTGACTAGACAAGTTATATATAACAAGGATAGATTCTCAGATCTGGTATCCAGAGTCTCAAGTTCCTAGCTGAGCCAGTTTCCCCAAAGCCAAAAAAGGAAATAGCCAATGTTTTGGGGAAAATGTGGGAAGTGGTAGACAAGCATTTTACTGGTGTCTAAGCCTGCCTGATGTTTACAAAATGAAATGCTTGCCAAAGTTCATGGTGACAGAATTATAGAGGAGAGAAGGATGCCATTGGAGTGGAAAAACAGAAATGCTTTGCAGAATTTTTAGAGCCTCCGCTGTAAATGCCAGTTGTTCCACTAACTTCATTTTGCTAATGCAAGAACAGCTTTTGCAGTAATAACATATTTTAGTGTGAATGTCTTTTTAATAATCCTTAATTTGAGTCCTAATTCCCCTGATAGCCACTTTGAAGAGACAACTGCATTACAAAAGCACAAGCACGTTTGAAAAAGACCATGCTTGCACACATACGAACACACAAATGCACACGCACACACACAAATGTTTCATATATTTTAACACATAATCATATTTCTTGAATCCAGAGTCATCAAAGGAATGCCCAGAACTTTTAATAAGCAATCACACCACATTTCACAGACATCAGCGATTAGCAGCACAATTCTTATCACCAGTCAGAATCTGAGCAGAATGGAGGTAGACGATAAAGATGCTGTGATTAAAAAGAGCAGTAACAGAAAAAGACAAAAGAGATAAAGACAGACAAAAGTGCAACTCATTATATAACCACAGAGGCCAGGGTGAGCTCACTGCAGTGATGAAAACCGCATATTTTATCATGGGATTCAAAATAATTTAACAGATTTCTTTTTCTTTTTCTTTTTTACTATGTGAAGAGAGCCAACAAGCTAAGTTGGGATCGATGAGTTGACATTGATGGGTTCAAAGTAACAAAGCTACCAACAAAACATAAATGCCAACCAAGAAATATGTGTGCACACCCTCACCTTGCCCCTTCTGAGCCCTTGGGAAGACAAATGTATTTACCTGTTATAGAGAATTGCTCACACAAGCACCACCCCCCATCCATTCCCAGCTGTCCTACTTTTCTTCTCACCTGCAGTAGTTCTGAACTCTTGCTTTGGAAATGTCTTCAAGAAATCAGCCTTAAAGTTCAGGTCAGAAAGCTCAGAAGGGCTCAAACACCATGAATGCCATTCTACCACAAACTTAACCTGCCTCCCATGAGGGTAGCAGAGAGGGCCATGATTTGGTAAAGGCTGAGCATAGGATCCATATTGTGCTCAATATTCTTCCACCTCTAACTATCCAGGCCAGGCCAAGTCTCTCTATTACTAGCATTTTTGTTTGTTTAGCATGCTGCATTCCCATTATTACACTTATCAAAATGTTCTCCAAAAATTTATTTTACCGGTAATTTTTTTTGCCAACTCCATTCCTGACTATAAGCCCATGAAAATAGCATGTATGCCTGTCGTGTTCACTGATCTCTTCCTAGAATCTTAGGCACACTCAGCAAACATGTGCAGAAGGGTGTAGGGAAGAAGACAGAGATGAAATAAGGGCAGAAGAAACATGGAAGGAGAGGACCCCTGAGGAAAAGAGGAAAGGAGAAACCCATGCTTACCATTGTACAGCTAAAATATTTCTCAGGGATTCAAGTTATATAAATTTTACAATTATTTGGGTCACACTTACCACCCACCACCAGAGTTTTCACTCATACATAAACTAAATTGCAACTTGTCATCTAGACCACTCTTGCCCTGACACATATGCCAACTACTGGTCTACCATTTCTACATCTATTACATTAGATAAGAGAAGAGAAAGCAGCTCTATGTTCTGTGGGATTTCAGGCTCAAGGACCAATATTGTAAATATTTGAATAAAAGAAAAGTATATCAGAATGCTCTAAAAAAACAATAATACACATACTAAACACAAGTTTATCTGGTTCTGTACCCCAGGTATTGGAGAGTTCTGTGTTTGCATATTGGTTCAAAAGTTGCCTGAAAGAAGATATTTCCAGCATAATTTTTAAAAATTCAAGCACAAATAATAATGCAATTATTTTGTGTTTTCAGTGATGCTAAATGTGTCAGAAATATTATGGTGGCCTCCTGAAGGTATCCTCCATTTCAAATTTTTTGAATTATGTAAGTTTTACAGTGCCAGGGCAGGAAATTTTGGTCAGTGATCAAAGTGTACTTTAACTGTACTCCTTCTAGTATGGTAGTTGCTACTTACGTAAGGCTATTGGGTAATAAAAGTATTGTTCACATGACTAAAGAATTAAAATTTTAATTTTGTTCAGTTACTTTACACTTATGCAGCCACAAGTAACTAGTGGTTATTATGTGGGACAGCTCATGACAACAGCAAAACAACCTGGCTAATGAGAAAAGCTTTATTTCTTGATTTTCAGGTTTCCAACACAGTCAGAACCCAGCTACCTGGGAAGCTGAGGCAAGAAGATAGCAAGTTCTGGACCAGCCTGAGCAACTTAGAGACCTTGTCTCAAAAGAAAAAATCAAAAGGGCTCGGGATGTAGCTCAGAGGCAGAGCATTTCTGTTTGGGGAAGCAAACAAAGAGCATTAAACTGCTATAGAAAAATAATTTTCAAACTAACTTTCAGATATCATGAGCTTTTGCTAAGTGAACAATGGAATAAATATGCAGTACTGGTGCATAGTTATGAGCCCAGAAACCATTATACGAAGTCCCTCTCTTTCAGCACACATAGGAATGAATGTATGCACACATGCACCATGCAAACCTGGGCACAGTAACATTTTCTACACCCTAGCAGGGGGAGGGAAGCTTAGCAAAATGACATAGTGGGCTCATTTTGCTGCAGTTTTATAGAATGTATCCATAGGAAAAATTTCCACTACCTTCTTACCTTAGTAGGCTACTATACACAATTTCTAAGACTTTTTATTAATTCATTTTGATTAGTTAATATGATAAGAGAGAACCAGGAAAAGATCCCTATGCTGCCACCCAGGCTGGCAAGCTCCATAGCACCACACATTTACTAGAGTGGGAGCTTGGGCATTGGTACTGGATTGTTGACACTAATTTGGAAAAGGAGGATGTGGTCCTGACACACTTCTGTTCCAGAGAGTCCCATTGATTTTATAATTGAGTTGAGTTTAAAATGTGGAACAGATTGGCTTTGCTGGCAAGCTCAGAGCACAGGTGTGTTTATTTCTTCATAAAACAATGGTCTCCTCTGCAAAGCCCCAGGACCCCAGATGGATCCCCTCTGTCTTGCAGCAAAACCTTTCCACGAGAATCACAGATGGCAACAACTTACCTCCTTCTTTCCTCCTCCCACTCCTTTCTTACCACACCTAATTACCTTTGGATGGAACTCAATTATTTTTGAAGGACATATTTACTTTTTAAAAATTATATCTTAGTTTCCCAAAAGGGCATACATTTTTAAAAATGAAATTTGATGGGAATAAAAACTCCCTTCAAAGGTGAAAGTAAAACCAGTCCCTAGAATTTCACTTTCTTTAGTTTGATTGACCTTGGTCTTGACCTCCATATTATCTAATGTCATCCCAGTCCCTACCAAAAGAATTCCACTTTGCCAAATTTTCCTATATTTAATTAAACAATAAAAGTACAAAGTTGTCCCTCATTTGTAACTCACTGTGTCCCAACCCAGACCTCCAGTACTTCCCTGAGGTCAGAGTGAAAAATATGATAAGAGGTTATTGTTGCAAGGAACACATTATAAATAAAGACAGGTAAATAATTGGGACACATGGTCCTGCACATAATGATGTAAGTATGGTAACAAAACTGGGATGTAGAACTGAGGAGCAAGATTAACTGGGTTTATAGGACCAAGAAAACTTCATTGATGAAAATCCTCCTCTGTAGAATTTGATAAGTATGTCATTGCAAAAGTAGGAGGAGACTATTCAAGGAAGAATATGAACTTGCATGTAGGCACAGGAAACAGAAATTTTATTGAGTGCTTGTTATGCGATAGGCATTGCACCGTGAATTTCTGCAAACTATTTTACACATTCCTATTGCAATATAATGCAGAAGTGATGCTTTTCCACTCTACAGGAAAGGGAGCTGAGCCATGAAGAATTGCAGTCATTTGCCTAAAGTCACCTAGTAAGAAGTAAGTTCAGAATTTGAAACCATGTGCAAAGGCTATCTAATCTCTGCATTGTCCTCCCTTGCCATTGGGATCATCTCATCTTATGCTGCTTGGAGGGAAACTGAGTTTGTAGGTCAATATTGTCTTTTATTTCCTCTGCCCTCACCACAACACACACATTTATTTCCTGGAATAAGCACCAAGGACAACATCTTTTCGGGAGTGACTGCTCTTTGAAACCTCACAGATAGGTTCTGGGAGCCCCAGTTGTCCAAACTCCTCACTGGTGGGACATCATCTCTTACAGAGGCCTCCATTTCCCTTGACCACTCTTCCTATGTTTTGGGGAAATTGCTAGCAAAGTTATACTGAGGATAAAGTTAAACTCTGCTTGACTTTCCTCAGGCTTTAGGCTGTGGAAGTCAGTCCAAAGTCAAGAAAGCCAGTGATGCTTTTCCTGGTCATTAGGTTTATCAACTCTCTGCATATAGTATACGCTCCATTAAAGGAACTGTGTGATATCTATAAGAGAAACAAAACAACACTCAGGATGACAGTAGCTGTGGCTCTGGATATAATAGATCTACTTCCTTAGGGGAAAATAATACAAAAACCTTAAAAGTTAAGTCACTGTCTAGTCATCATTCACATCAAAGTACACTTAGGAAAGGACATTCTTTTATTACAGTGAATACATTCTAAGTTGATATACGATGTCAATTATCTGACCTCTCAAAATCTGTTCTTTTTTATGGCAGGGGTTTAGGCAGACACCCCTCAGCCTTGCAAGGTTAATTCTGGTAGTTAGCACAACACTGTGATAACAAGGCCAGGCTAATGCATTTGATGCCAATGATTCCCATTCCACTATGTTTCATTCCTGTCTCTTCATTCTATAGTCATTTACTAACATTTGGGAGGTGCCAGAGCAAGTGTGAGACAATACACAAAATGACAAGGAATCTTCCTGTGAAGGACTTCACAGTTTAAAGGCAGCACAACAAAGAAACAGAGTAACAGAGACAGAATAAGTCAATGGTGGATAAATGATCAAAGTGATCTGACCGCCAGGCAGAGGAGCAATCCCAGAGCCTTTCTGTCACTGAGAAATGAGAACTCCACAGAGAATGAATTACTGCACAGGGAACACATCCCATGTCTCACCAGCCTGTCGGATGTGGAGTTCACATACATATATAGAGATATTTGTTGCTGAGTATGAGGTCCTTCTGTTAGACACATATAAAAACACCCTGGGGACCTGTGGCTAATTTCATGCTCCCTGCGGGTTACAGCCAGGAATTCCTTTTTTTTTTTTTTTTTTTTTTTAAAGAGAGTAGTAAATGAGAAACAACAGCAACAAAAAAATAGAACAGTAGCAGCATACCAGTATCACAAACATAAACAAATTAAAGCAAGAACATTCAAAGTGATACAGGGTCTCAAGACAAAATAATACAAATCAACAGTGGTTGTTACATTACATATCACTGTCCTCAACTACGTTGCTCAGATTACCAGATGTAAGAATGAAAGATTAGGGCCAGGAATTCCTAATGGAGTAGCCTAGGGTAAGTAGGCCTCAGCATGCAAGATAGACTGCAACCTATGCCAGAAGCTCCTTTCCTAAAGACCCTCTGGAGTTACTAAGGACCAGTGCAGGTCTCCAGGCTAGTCTTAGGAAGACCAAAGCTCTCGAAAACTCTGTCCTGCTACCCATAAGCATGGAGTAAGACACTATCAATCTGCCAGTTTCCATAGAGACAATGTGAATGGATCAATGCAAATTGACCACTCCCGAAAAAGACTCTTTCATACGCCTACTGTACATCATACTAATATCTGTACACAGTGCTATATAATAGTATAGCTTTCATCTTACTGTAATGCCCTGGCCAAATCACCTTCCTAAACTTATATTCTTTACATTTAACAAGTAAGAGCACCAAGTCATGCAGCATAAGAATGACTTCCGCAAGGCTCTGTCATGGTTCAGCAGTAAGGACAGAAATATGGCCAGCATGAGGTGACCTAGTGTAGGGAGACAATGGCTCTGTCCTTGTACTTAATTGACCTCTCTACAATCAAAGGGTGGAAGATACCTGAACCTGGACGTAGTCCTAACTCTGCCACTTAACTGTATATGTAACCTTCTGTAAGTTTAGGAATATTCCCTTGCCACAATTCTTTATTTGGAAAATAGAAAAACAATAATTTTACTACCTCAGGATGGTTCTGAAGGTTAAATAAGAAACTAGGTGCAAAGTATGCAGATGGTGCAAAGAATAAAAATATGCCAGTGAACTTACATCATCTTGTTTCCATCTGAAAAATGTATATACATCCTCCAGGTCTGTAAAGCTATGAAGGTCTAAGTGACTATTTGGGCTGTCACCTAGCTCTGATATTTGGAGGACTGCTTCAGCATATCTCCCAACTGGTGATCTAAGACAGAATTAGGAATTTGCATTATCTTGCTCTTGCTAACCTCCAGTCCTCCAAAACACAGTCAGGTTGGAAAAAGTGACACAGGATATGTTATACAAACAGCCAGCTGGCATTCATGTTGAAGATTAAACTAAAACTGCCTAGAGCTACAATCTATTTACAACTCTTGCATGTTAACTTTGCCATTTAGCAAGCCTGGGTGCTGTAATTATTACCTGAAGCAAATAATACAGTTAGCACTTCATAAGAAATTCAAACTCCACACCCCCTTTTTTTTGGTTCTCAGAGAAATACCATTAATTATGATAAATTCTTCTGATATTTGTGTGACTGTGGTAGGTAATTTCCTAGGTATTCCTCTGCAATTTGACATCAATCATTGTCCACTTAGCATAAATTAAGGCCAAACCTCCATGGCTGAATTTACTATATTTTATGCTTTGCTCCAGGAAACTTAATTCTTTCCTAACATATATTAAATTATTTTAAGGGGTATTTTTAACAGTGGATGTGTTTAGGGCTTTAGTACTGTTGCTTCTAAAGCATGGAACTCAGGTAGGGTTTTTGAGCCATTCTGTCCTTCACCCCCATGAGAAGGACAAACTTCCAGGAAAAGCCCTGGGACCCCTACACATGCCCACCACTTTGTCTAGTTATCTGTTTCAGTCTTCTTACAACTCATCTAATAAAACAGAAAAAGCTGATTCTCATTAAAGTCACCCCCCTTATCAACTGTAGTTTCTCCTTCCACAGTTTTGATCACCAAAGGCAAACTTGGGTCCAAAACTACTAAATGGAAATTTTCAGAAATAAATTAAGCTCTTTATAAGTTTTAAACTGTGCACCATTCTGAGTAGTATAGTGAAATCTCACACTATCCTGCTTTATCGTGCCCAGGACATACATGATCAGCCCTTTGTCCAGTGCTATGTTTTATATGCCACCTGCCTGTTAGTAACTTACTGGCCTCTCGGATCACCATTTGTGGTACTGCAGTATTTGTATTCAAGTAAGAAGGTCAATAGTACCTGCATCCCAATGCCTACCTCATCCACTGTTTCTGTCACCTTATCTAGGAAATTAGTCCTCACACATCAGCACAAGAAGAAAGGTGAGGACCAGACTGTACCATGAGATTTTTGGAGACCACATTCACATAATTGCTATTATAGTATATTGTTATAATTGTGCCCAGTTCATGAATTAAACTGTATTATAGGAATATAGTTATAGGAAAAAGCATAATGTATACTGAAAAAGTTTTGGTACTATTCAGTTTCAGAGATTCACTGGGGTCTTTGAATGTATCCCCTTCAGATAAGCAGAGACTAGCATAATAAGAAACCTATGGAAATGCTGGAGTGTTGCTTTCTTCTTATTGGAGGACTTAAAAAATCTCAGAGCAGGTGAATTCTGGGAAGGAAGGGTAGAACGGTGATACTGTCAGATAGCAATCACGTGATCGGAAGGCACAAGAAAGAGCTTCCTGAAGAAATTGATCTGATTCCCTCTTTTCCTCACAGAAATTTAAAGGAAAATTTAATCTGACGTTGGAAAAATGACTAACTACTCCCTCAGAGCAACCCAACCTCATAGCAAAATCTCCTTGCTTATCTGAGTTTTCACTTGAAGTTGAAGAAATATATCTTCTATGATACAGTAACTGATCAGTAAGAATTTACTCAGCCATTCCCCAGAAGTCAATAAGTTGCTGGCTGTCAACACTAGGTCTGACCCACTGAGGAGCCTGCAGATCATTGTACCATAGGAGATGTACTCCTGAATGAGAAAATAGAAATGACAATTCCCAGTTGTCTGGTATTGAACATGGCTTTGCTACTTGATCAGAGATGAAAAAGTACCAGGGGTGTGGAGAAACAAGTAATGACTGGTGATGGAGATATAACTCATGCTGTAGCTTGAAGAGTTCTTATTGGGCAGGTGCAGAGAAAGGTGACTGTCTTGATTATTTTTCTCTCATTGCTGAGACAAAATATCTGATGCCAAAAATTAAGGAAGGAAAGATTTATTTAGCTTACAGTTTTTGGAGGTTTCAGTCTGTATTTGGCTGGCTTCAAGGCAGAGTGGCACATAGCAGAGGGCATCAGTTCATGGGAGCAGAAGACAGCAAAAGCAACAAGAGCAAAAGGGGAGGAGCAACAGTAAACAGTCTCTTTCCCTCCCTTACACTATATGCAAACTACCCACCCCAGGGCAGATGTAGCACTCACACCCATAATCCCAGCATTGGGCGATGAATCAATCATAAACTCTTGAAGCCCTCACCATGCCTGCATGAGGCTTTGGAGGGACATGCAGACATAAACCATAGAAGGAAAGGTTTGGAAGGGATCAAATCTGGTCTGATCAAAGAAGGGATTAGATCTCTCTTTATTTTTCTCTTTCCCATCTGGGAAACAAATATCTCACAAGAAAATGTGAAGAACTCTAAGAAGAAAAAGCAACAAGATCACTACACCTTAAGATTATGAAATCCAAACTTGTCATTTTGTAGATGTATCTGGTCTCTGTGCATACCTTTGCATGCCACATAGTCTGTTGGTATTTGAGAAAAACTGTTTCATAATTCTCTTTATTTTTCTCTTCTCATCAACCTGTGCCACAGAAAACTGCTCTTATTAACCTTAAAAAGGGCAGCATTCCTAAATGTTGTTTGCCCAAGCTACCCCTTCACCTAGAAGTCCTTCCTCCACTCCAAGTGAAGCTCTGACCACATTCCAAGGTCAAACTACAATGGTGCCCACTCCCAAAGGAAAGCTGTGTTGCTTTTGGGAACCTTCATGGTATTGCCCTTATTCGGAACCTGTGGAGGTGCCACCTGGATCTCTGATGGTTCAAGCTCTGGTCAAGGGATGCTCTCATCAATCTTTGTCTATGTGTCTCATCTTTGAGACTGTAACCCTCTCCAAGTAAGAATCTTGTTCATGTTGGTACCCCCCTTTCAGCTCCGCACAGCATCCTATAATAGGCTCCTAACATCTATTGAATGTGTTGAATGGTTATCCCCAAAGCACTAGTATCTATTAAACCCAAAGTGCCTGAGCTACAAGTGAAAGGGGAAACATAAAATAAAGCTAAGGAAAATGCCTCTGAAATGCACTGCATAGCATTAGGACAAGCAGTCCAAAGCATAGCAATGATAACTGTTGTCATCATTGCTACCTACAGTGTGCTAGGCACTCATCATAGTTTGGAACATTACAAATGGATGAATATTCTGCCTAGAATGAAGCTACCAGTTGAAACAAGATATCCTCCCCTCTAAAGTCACAGCAAAATGCTGGCAGGTCTGATAGATTTGCCAAGCTAAGCTGGCTTTGGTGGAAACCGAAACAATTAGTCAAACTCTAAGGGGTTGTGAGCATGAACGTGTGTGGGAGAGAAACTTTAATGCTGTCTAGAATATGAATCCAAGACTTTCGCCACAAACCAGACAAACCAGGCAGGAAATAATGCAAGGACACTGAAAGGGGTACCACAGATCCCTGTAAAATTGGCTCTGGTTGAATGTTGATAGTAGGAAAGATTGGCATCCTTGATTTATAAGCAAGGAAATGCCAGGTTCCCATAGAAATGAGCCCCAGTCTCAAATAAAAACAGCAGTTTGTAAGGATGAAAGGGGAACTGAATCCCCAAACCATTGCCCTAGCCCTTGCTCTCTCTTCTGAAATTTCAAGTGTTGGTAGAAACATTTGTGAGTCAACACACACAGTGAGCTGGAGAATTGTTTGTAACAGCAACATAACTGCCGGTGAACATATATGGCCCCAGGGTCACCTGCTTCAAGGAGACTGTCCACTCCAAGAGGGTCTGAGATCAGGAGAAGTATAAATATGAATAAGCGTGCCCAGGACCTGGGAGTAAAGTGCAAATTGTAATTGATCTATGTTGATGCAGAAGAGGGTTTGCAGTGAAAGGCAGGCTGAGTGCAGTGCAAGGGACTAAGGTGGGCTAGAACTACAACAAGCCACTCTTCCAACTGTGGGCGCCTACTAAACACGATATACCCTAGACTTCCCCCTAACTCCATATTACCCAGCACTGTGATGCTAGTTCATCAGAATCTCTACCTAATCCTCCTTTCATTATTACTGTGGCTAGAAATGCTAGGATGGCTTACTAATTAGCGTGCCTCTGTTGAACTCTTAAATCATATGGTAAGAGCCAAGAGGACTGTCAAAGCTGCCATCTGTGGAAGATGGACTCAGGGCAGGATCTCCTGGACACCCACAGAGACTGGCCCTCGTATCCTTAGAGGCCTAATCCAGTATGACAGCCAACAAGTGAATCTTCATGCAAACAGCAGGCTCCTCTTTTCTCCTCCACTGCCTGTGGCAGGTGACCTGCCTGTCATTTGGGAGGGTAAGGTAGCCCACTAATTCTGTGCTTTTGGTTACATCTCTCATAGATGTTGCTCCTGACTGTGGGAGATTAAGCAGGGACATGTTAAAAAAAAAAAAAAAAAAAAAAGACAATCAAGATATAAATGTCCTTATCACACTTAACTGCTGCAAGGTGGTAGTTTGAGGAAGTTGTCCTGGATGCTGGACATCTCTCCTACGGGGCCCCACCCATGGTGCAACTCCATCATATGGATACCCCTCCCTAATCCCGCTTTATTCGAATAATAAGTCTACTCCACAGGGACTTTTTCACTTGAGATCTAAATTCCTTCAGAGTCCACCAGGGAAGGATTTTCAATAATGTCCAGCTGATTCTATTTCTGGTTCATGATCCCACTGCAGCAGCTGCAGCTCTTCATCTAAAGCAATTGACCAGCCCCTTCTCCTGCCCCTTAGGCTTTCCCAGTGTCAGTCAGATGATCATCCACTGTGCCAGGCAGCTGCCAAAGACACACTGGAGCCTTTTCCGGGCGCCTTGGGATACAGGCCCGTAGGACGCTCATGATGCTCTCAAATGTCTCCTCATACACAAAGACATCCCCTATATCAGACTTCTCTCTAATGGCTTCATGGGTGAGGGAAATTCAGCAGTCACACACAGAATCTTCAAGTTCCTCGTAGTGTAGTGAGCTGACATTTCACTTTGAACTTTCATGTCAATTGTGTCTTGGTGCTTTGGTTAAAAGTTCTAATTGTATGTGTAATATGTACTTAGCACATATTATGAACAACATACTATCATACAAGTTCTAGATGTGTTATCTAAATTAAGTTTCAAGACAGTTTTCTGAAGTGGATAATGATTTTTTTACTTTAAAGACAAAGTGAGTGGGATCTAGAGTCTAAGCCAATTTCAGGACAAAGTTGAGTTCATAACCCAAAAGTTGAGGAGAGGGAGGGGAGCATAGGGAAGAGGAGGAGAAGACAGGGGAGAGGAGGGGAGGGCAAAGGAGGGGAAGAGAGGCCTTACAGCAGTTCAAGGAAAATAATTTTGGGCCATCAACCTGCAATATGCCAATTTCCTCATTCTGTACCTCTTTCCTATCATCAAATCTCATTGGTTTTACTTTCAAAATATATTTCAAGTACATTCAATTCTTTCCAATCTAACAGTCACATGCTAGTCCAAGTCATCATCTTTTCTCCAGATTACTGTGATGCATTCCAAGCACCGCCCCCCTCCGATCTTGTGTTATTACATCTACTCCTATAAACTCCAAAGCATCACTGCCTGGATGAGAGCCTACCAACACTACCCACTGCACTCAGATATACACAAAATACACTCAAAATACACACTTGGTTCCACAGCCTACTTCTTCTCCTCCTCATCTCAAATTTCTTCTTTTTTCTAGTTGTGTTTTAAATTTGCTGCTTGCTCTTTATTTCTGAATATCTCAGGAAATTTATATTTGTATTACCTGCCTATAGTAATTAATTCTAGCTTTATGCAGCGGTTATACTTTTTTAAATATCACTTCAGGTAGCACATTCTTCTAAAGGTCATTGCAGCCCATATTTGAAGTGGCTTTATCCGGTTACATACTATCTCTTTATGACCTTTGTGATGGTTAATCTTGGTTTTCATCTTGATTGGCTTGAGGGTACCAGGAGATTAGTAAAGCATACATTTAAGTGCATCTGGGCGGGTCATGGGAAAATGATCTTGGGCATTATATCTGGTCACTGATCCCTTCCTTTCCGGCTTTTTCCCTTTCTCCTTACTTCTTGGCTGCCATGAGTTCCTTCACCCAGCTCCTTCTGCCTTGGAGCAGGCTGGCTGTGGACTAACACTTCTGAAATCATCCTTTGAACCTGGTTTGTGAGAAGAGTTTGGAAAGGTGTGGAATATGGGCTAGAAGCCCTAGAAGCTGTAAGAAGAGATTGATGAACAATTCTTGTAGGAGCTCAGAGATCAGAACACTGATAAGAATCGGAATAGTAGAGTCTGCACTCATAATGTTCTGGATAGGAGCAAGGATTCTTTTGAGATTAGAACTAGAGGCCATGCATGTTACACTCTGACAAAGAATGTGTCCACATTTTGTCCAGGCCTTTAAACTTTGTGACAAGCTGTTTTAAGATGACAGTCTAATTAATACAGCAGAGGATATTTCAAGGCAGCACAACATTCAGATTGTGGTATGGGTATTGCTAGTGCTTCTGGGCAGATTTATAATGAGAATCAGGAACAAAAACTAGAGCAGATATATTTTAAAACCTGCAGTTGGGGAGAAAAGAAGCACACTAAAGTCAGGGCCAAAGAAGGTATGATTGCTGAAAAAATTAGTACCATTAAAAAGAAATCAAGTACTTTGCACCAGGACAATACAAAAGATGCTTTGAGAGCATCTCAGGAATCAACATGACCCCACCCATTGCAGGTTCAAGGGTGTAAAAGTATAAACTTTTTGTTTTAAAGAGAGACCAGGGTACCCTGCTTACTCAAGGCTAGCTATGAAGTGTTCCCCCAAATTTAGCCATCCCTCCAAACTCTCAGAGGTCACTTCAGCCATGATCCAAGGGTACCTTGCTACTGTTCATGCTGGTGACAGAGTTCAGCACTATCTACATTATGGTGGTTTTGCAGACATGCAAAATGAAGAGTTGTGAGATCATAGAACCTTCCACACAGACACTGAATGAAAGCCCAGGAAGGAAGGAAATGATTAGAACACATGCTTGGAGCCCCTGAATAAGCAAGGCATGAATCTGTGGGAATGAGATCAAAGCTGTAAGAAAGAAATGGAGAGCTGTAAGAAAGAAATGGAGACCCCAAAAAACTGGAGTTTCCAAGAAAGTGAGGCTACTACTGAGGAAAATTTCAGGCAGTGAGCAGAGTCAGCCCAAGACAGAGACCCTGTGAGTTGCAACCAACAAGACTGTAGGAACAGGACATTCCATGCCCTTTCAAGTTCACATCATGCCACCCTATGGCACAGAAACTAAATATGCAGCTATAGGATTTAATCTTTGCCATACCGGGTTTTGATCTTGCTTTAGTTCTACTCCTTCCTATTTCCACATTCTTCCCATTTGGTGTGGGAATGTTTACCTTGTGCCATTGTACCTGAGCAGCAAAATACCAGGATTCACTGTTCAGAGTTTGCCTTGAGTTTCAAGGGAGACTTTTGATTTGGAATTTTAATCAGTGAAGAAATTGTTGAGACTGCAGAAAAAAATCCATGTGTTAGAAGTAACTCTAGACAGAATAGCTACATTGTATTAAGCAGAGTGATGAACTTGTTATTGTCTCTATTTGGAGATTAAGTATGGTTTAAGGAGATGTATTTGGATATCAAGTTAACAAGAGATGGACTGATGACAGATAATCTTGATTGTGGTTGAGCGATGCCTAGGAGATTAATAAAACATACTTCTGAGTATGTCTTGGTGGATCATTGAGGTGTGCCTTTTGGGACTATACCTGGTCCCTGAACTTTTGTTTTCTGGCTCTTTCCTTTTCACACTGCTTCCTAGCTGCCAAGAGGTGAAGGAGCATTCTTCTGCCATGTCTTACCATAACATTCCTGCGTTGGCACCAGATGATCATGGACTGAAAGCATAAGCCATAATAAATTTTTTTCTGCTTAAATTGCTTGTTCCATCAAAAGAATGGTAATGCAACTTCCATAATAATTACTTTAATATGTTATATACATCTCATCTCAGATATATATTTATATTATTTATGCCTATGTTAAATTATTGCCCCCCATCAGTAAATAAGCTTCAGGGAAGTAGAAATCCTTATCTTTCTTTTTCATTATACTATCCCCATAACTTCTCATATACTAAGTACTTTGTAAATACAGTTGATTGAGAGATCAAATGCAAGAGTGGGTAGATGGGTGAACCATGATATGTAAATAGATGGAAGACACTATAACACAGGCAATATATAAACACCCAGAGTAGAGTCTGATAAAAATGAGTGTACTACAAAACATTGAATAGAGAAATTCACCCTGGTTTCAGGCAGCCCACAATTTTTCTACAAATGGCAGCTGAAATGATAACGTTCTCCTTCCTGTCTCAGGTTTGGGTTGGAGGCATAGAGCGGTGCTCTGGGCATCTGATGAGTGAGAGGCTGCTCAGGAGAATGTCAGCTGGAAGAAAGCTTCCCTTCCATCAGAACAAAAGTCTCTGTTAAGCACCAGGGTCCTGAGTGATCACAGCACCAAGGCTGCACTTGGAAGATTTTAATCCAAGAAAAATGGCTTTAATACATAACATGCTGTGGGGATATTTGTTTTGGAGCAGATTGAGCTTAAGTCAAATACGCTGCATTTACAATCCAAGTGATTAATAAACAGCCAAAGAATTTTGTTCTTACTCTACAATATACTCAGGAAAATGGATGGATTTTATTATTTTACTTATTATTTTTCATCAGTAAAAGTAAAAAAAATATGATTTCTTCTATCCCTCCCAAGCTTCAAAATGAGAGAGGCAGTATGATAATATATTGCTGGAAAGAGATGCAATTGTAGGGAATTATAAATCATATCCTTTTGTTTGCTTGACATTTTTGTTTATTTGTTTCTAATGCAAAGAACAGGAGATTTACCATAATTTGCGTTCTGCAACCTGCACTAAATGTGACAGGAGGAAAAAAAAAATCTATTAGCGAAAATGTGTTTTGCCTTTCTGGGCCGGAAGTAAAATAGCACCAGGTTGAAATACTCATCTGTTTCTCCTGCCCAGGTTTATTCCTTTTAATGACAGTCCTCCACCTTTAAAAAACAAACAGGCAAAAAAACAGCTCTTAGGGATTTTCTACAAATGGTATCAGTCAAATACAAAGCTTCGTCTCCTGCTCTAGCCTCTGCAGATCATTATTAAGTGTAGTGATGCGCTTCTCTGTAAGAAGGAGAAAGATTATTTCTCTTAGATTTCTTTGTAAAACAAAATAGGAAAAACAGTGCCTTTGTATAGATTCTGAGAGTGGAAAAATATGACTGGGAAATACTTCTGCAGTATTATATGCACTCAAAGTACAATCACTGTGCGAGGAAAATTCTTCGAGTGGTTTACGTATGCTCTGCATTCTGAAACTACATTTCACGGCCATATTCAAGCACAGGAAGAAATAATGCATAACTAGCTGAGCTTGTGATCATTTCCTGTGTTCCCACTCAAGGCAAGTCAAGAGGATATGTATTCAAATTTTAGTGTAGAATCTTTAAACTAGACAATTGGAAAGTCTTCTAAAGTCAAAAGATTATAAGATATGAGACTATTCCTAAGGGAGTCCTGACAATATAATCCCTGAGAAAAAAAATTTTAAGATTTGTGTTATACATCCAGTGAAATGTTCAAGGACAGATATAAAACAAATCAAACCTCATTTTCTCTATGTGAGATTTATACGTTTATATACATATAAATGATAAAATACTCCTAATAAAGGCATAGTCAAAATGGGATATAGATCTTTCAGACTGTTATGCCAAAATGAGTTTTGGTCATGTGTGATAGAAGAGGACACGGAAATCGGACCAGATGAACACCAGCAAGAGACAGGCTGTGTGGGTTCTGATGAATCCAATGTTAAGCATAATGTCTAACGCGAGACCAAAGGTTAGAAGTATGCAGAGGAAGAAAGGGGAGACTGGCAGAAGAAGAAAAAGTGCTGAGTTCCCTAAGAACTGACCTGAATCAGTTAGGAGAGCCTTCACTGCAAATAGCGGCTAAGGGTAGATAGAAAAGCTCCAGAACCATCTGAGGAGGGGTCAGAGCAATCTGTGGTGTAGCCCAGCATACCTGGCTTGAATTGGATTATCTATCTGAGAGAGGCACTCATGTTGGCTCTATCTCCATGGTTTTCTCAAGGTATCAGTAACACGCTGGAAGTTTTGAAGGACAAGTTATTTGCTAGCTTTTTCTTTGTTTGTTTGGATGAATACACACACACACACACACACACACACACACACACACAGACTCACAAGCAAATTTTAGTAATTTTGTCACTGCCTTGTTCTGATAATCTTTTGCTGTATAACAAGCCAGTTGAATGCTTGGTTACATTTTTACTGTGCTAATGGAATCTATGGATAAGGAATTGGTGCAGAGCCCAAAATGGACGGCTTGTCCTAGGTGGGTCTGGGGATAGTCTAGAGCTACCTTCAGCTACACAGCCATCAGGTGATGCTGGCTGCTGGCTGGGACCTCACTGGAAATGTCAGCTAGCACACCTCCACACAGATGCTGTGTGGTCTCTGCAGGAGCCCATGTAGGCTCCCACACAGCCTAGAGGTTGGCTTCCAAGAGAAGCACTTTGAAGGAATGAGGGAGAGGTTCACAACAGTCCTTTAATCTAGCCTCAAAAATAATACAGTGCCACCTCTGTTGCACTCTATTAGTTGTGGTAGTCAAAAATGTCTGCCCAGATTCAAAGGGAGGGAGACAAGCACTGTCCCTTAAAAGGGAAGAATGTCAAGGTCCCATTAGGAGAAAGCTGTGCCATATAAGATGTTATGGCCTTGCTGGAATATATATATACTGCTTCATCAGGAAGAATATTGGACAATTTCCTAAGATTAGAGTAATATAATTTTAACTTTAAAAAATGATTAATATTAAGCAAATAATAATGTAGATTTAAAATTCTCTTATGCAGTAGAATTTGGTAGAACAGTTCAGAAAATCGGTAACCATCCTTGCTTGGAAAACCCCATCTCACTACACTGACAGCCCACTGTTAAGATCAAAATTATGGAAAAACAGGTAAAGGTTTAAGGCTCACGTGCAAGGTCCAGAGATCATAAAAACCAAGAATATGGGGGTCTTCAGCATTCAAAGGGATATGGAGCTATGATGAGGGTAGTTTTAGGAAACCACATCTCTCAGACAAAAACCAGACACATTGATAGGAGTGCACCAACCTACTTATCACTCTCTCTCACAGTTCCTGAAGCATGACCCACCTTGGTGATAGGATTAAAGAGCATGTAGAGCAATGATGGGGAACATTTTAGAGATCAAGTGCCCAAACTGCAACCCAAAACCCATTTATTAGTCACAACATGCCAACACTGCAGTTAAATGTGAATACTGGGGTTTTAGTTTAGAAAAAAGCAATGCATACACTTGACTCACATGCCAATGCAGAGGGCTCTGTGTGCCCTCTGCAGCACACGTGCCATAGGTTTGCCAACACTGACCTGGAGTGAGGCCAATATCCTAAGAGATATCAGTGTCTACTGGGTCACTTCTTCAACAAAATGTCTGAAACACTCTCAAACTCCTTAACTCCCATGACATTTTTCAACTTAGCAGGGCTACTAGCTACCATAGCTACACTGCAACTTCACTCTTTCCTCAACTCACCCTGCTCCATCTCAGAACCTCCTGTCCCTCTCTAACTGTGCATATTCCTCAAACTAATTGAGACCATTAACTAGCTAAGGATTTTTCACTTTATCTATTACCCTTCTCTTTTGTTTTTAAGCATCTCATATTTCTCCTTTATCATCTTTCTTGGGTTTCAAGGTTAATCTTCTTAATAATATTTTTACCAATGCCCTTACATGCTCTATTTGCCTTATTTAACACTCATTTTCCTAGTAACTTAGTCTTTCAAATAATACTAACCAGGAAGATTCCTATATTTCTATCCTCTCATAAACCCTCAGGAAGAAATGCTGCGATGAAGCAAAAGAACTCCAGAGACAGGAAAAGACAAGTGGGTTATTATGTCAAAAAGAAAATCTAGCCACACGAGTTATTGCAAACAATATTTTAAAAATGAATTTTCCAATTACTGCAAACAATGTCATTATACTACTAAAGTGTGTAATTGTGATCCTGACTATTCCCTCATCCTGACCTCCACCAGGAACACCCTGATAGTTTCCAGTGGGTAAAACAATAGAACCCATCCAACTTTTGATATTGATTCCTCAATTTGGGAAACCTGATGTCCATCACCTATGAAATGTAGACAGCCTGGACCTCATGGCTACTGTACAAAATTCAAACTTCTTAGCCTCCTGTCATCTGTGACTTATTTTTATTGTAGGGTGTCCCTAGATAACTGTTTGCCTTCCTCTAATTTTATTTGAAAAGAATAATGGCAAGGATGGCAGGTTTTTCATGCTTGTGAGTTTGAGATAACGTAAGAGAGACAGATGGAGAGGGAAGAGAGAGGGAGGGAGGGAAAGGGGGAAGAAGAGAGAGAAGGAAAGAAAGAGAGAGAGAGAGACCCTGAAACCCTGCCTCCCTCAGGATGAGTATCTTTCTAGTTCCCTGTAGCAACCACAGCTGCAGATGTGACCATGATGCAAGTAATGACACTGGACAAACCTGACATTCATCTTCTGTTGCACTTTGAAAAGAACATTCATTTCTAAGCATACATAACTTGCCTCTAGAAGTTCATAAGAGACAATTACTGTCTTCCAAGACAGACAAAGAAATGACAACAAAATCCTAAATCACGATGGCAAATGCCACTTCCTTTTTCACCTGATGATCAGATCCATGTACATGTGCTGACCCCCAGCTACAGATCCTGTCCCAGGACAAAAGTGTTGCACACCTACCTGAGCACTTAAGAAAAATCTACAACTTTCTCCATTTCAAAAGCTGTTCTCTTCCCCTTTTCTCTCTCTGTATCAAATCTGCCAGTCTTCAGGATCTGGGAGGTCTGAGATAACTTCATGGTTGTGTCACAGTGTAGGGTCTGTCATTTGCCAACATGGACCCAGGGAGACTCACCACTGTATCTATATGAGAAATCACAGCAATTCATTTAGACACTGCTGTTCCTTCCAAGCAAATGTGAGATAGGGTAGTTGGCCCATTAACAGTACAGCTGCATAGCAGATTAGACACATTGTGCTGTGCCGCCTGGTTAAAGCGTGCACAAGCCACTTACAGAATTAGAGGCTGTCATTGCTGCAATAAGCTGGGGCACTATTTACAATCCCTCCCAAGGCAGACAACACAATCTCAGTGTTCAGCATAGACTGGGTGTCTGAAAATATCTCCCACTAAGTTGGGAGATGTTTAGATATTCTACAAAGCTGTAGAATAAAAAAAAAATTAAAGCCTAGTTATAAGGACTCTCTATTTAAAGTGAAAAAAAAAAAGAAAGAAAATGATGGCCTTCATTAGCTCTCCCAAGAAAAGAAACTAATAACTTCCTCAAATAACCTATGGTTTCATAAGTACTAGGCTTTTGATTGGTTACGGTGTTTCCTGAAATCCTTCAGAGAGAATGAACTTTGTGTCATTCTTTTCTGCAGCACTCAGCATCATGACATATGCTATTAGGCTTTGGATTCTAATTTATCCTGAGAAGTACATTTTCCTTTTATACAAATACCTCATAGAAACCCTCCTATAAATGTTTTAAAAATTTCAGAGTAGCTGCAGAGCCCACTTCTATTTTTACTGCACATCTTAAATGTAAAAAAGAAATGCTCTGGGCACCAAGTTTGAGCCTATTTCCTACCAAACCCTCACTGAGGCTACATTCTTTGGTCCTTTCAGAGATGTACAAGGCGTGATGTGGAGGAGCTTCAAGTGCAGAAGTCACTAATAGCAGTTGAAAGAGTTAGGCAAAGATTCTAACTACCTTGTCCCAGGGTTAAGGGTACAAGATAATCACATCTTTCACATCTCTAAGTTTGGAGCAAAATGAGATGTAATATAGGAGTCAGAGAGATGCAGGGAAAATGTCACCCTTATTACTAGTAAAACACATTTTGGCATTTTTCTCAAGCCTCTCTCTCCTGCTGGGTTTGTTAATCCTTCCCCAAAATGACAGATACTTCTGTTGTCGTAGAACATCACAGATAGCTCTCCACAGGCACAGGATACCACCAGGGGGAGGACAGGGAGTCATTTATCTTGACCACAGCTTAGGTCATAGTTTCTGAGAGATAGCTACACAGCAGAACCATCCAGGGAAGCTTAAAAGCATTCAGTGCCCGGAACTCCACCCCAGATGATGCAAGGTGTACCCTCTGGGCCTTGGGCCTCAGCATGGACCACGTCTAAAAACTTACTCAGTAATGATTGTGTACATTGAGGGTTGACAACATCAGATTCACTCAAAGGAGACAAAGAGGAAGGAGCTGAAGGGGACAACATCAGTTCCTTCTCTTAATACCACCAATCACAGGAGTTGCTCCTCTTCCTAGGGAGATGAATGCATAAAGGAAGAGATCAGCCACTCTCTAGGTCTATGCTTCCAGATGTATGGACCGTTTGGATCACGTAGACTAGCTAAACAGAAACCCATCCACCTCACCTGGTCACATGGTAGAGCCTCTTTTTCTGTTCCTCTACTCTTGGTATCTAAAAGGAAGTACTTGCATGGCAATTGGTCTCAAACAATCAGCTCTTACATATCAGAGTAGAAGCACAACCCTCTCAATTCTTCATGTCAGGTCATCTCACTAGGAGGCAAATTGTTGTAGCCTGTCTTTGCACAGACATTTATGAGCCATGGAAAGCTAAGATTTAATTCTCCATTCCCTACACCCCTCTGGCAACTGGATCTCAATTCTGGGCAGCCAGTCAACACATCAGGAATCCACTAAAGCAAATCATTTTGCTTCTCCACAGCAGGCTGACCAGTAACCATCAAGAATTCATTACCACTCTAGTTTGTTTACATTCACTAGGAACAGACAGTGCTCTGAATTATTTGGAGATATCCCTTTCCCTATAAATTAGCTTCAAACTATGCCTCAAATCAATAGACCAGCCACAGAAGTTTCTTCCTTCTCCCTCCTCAGGCAAGGGGACACACAGGCACCTTCCTCTACAGAACCTATCTCATCAAATACAAATTCTGAAGATAATAATTTAATTTAGAAATCAATTCTCCCTTAAATTTATTTGCAAAGGTATTTTCTGTTCACTTTTGCTTAACTTGCAGTTATCAGTATTACCTGTCTTTTTGCCTTAAAATATATCTTTCCTCCCTCTCTGCCCTGTGGATTACTTATAATTAATGCAAGGAGACACTTGAACACTTTACAGAAAAAGACTACTTAAAGTAAGTTTGAATAAAATTTTTAAATTAATGGAAAAACCACTTTTCAAGTATAGATACAGTAGCAATGTTGATTTCATTTTATATTTCATTCTGTCTTGTGCATATTAATCAACTAGCACTTCTTAATTTAGCATATAGTTCAAGCAACAAAGCCAAGGTGATGCCTGACCCCTCACTTCTGACACAAAACCAACTCACACTTAACATGTTGTCAAGGAGGCAAGACTAAGACAGCTAAGAATCAAGAAAACTAGGAATTGTGTGAGTAGCCTCAGTCTAAAGGGAGATTTCAGAACGAGCAGAGGTTATAAGTCAGTCTATGTCTACATCTTCTTGTGGATGCAATAAATAATAAAATGCTCAGTTATATTCTGCAGACCAGAGAAGTTTAAATAGGCTCTAGAAACAAATTGGCAGCTGGATGAATTGGTGTGAAACGCAACCAAAAGCTCAGTACAAATGATGAAAACAGAGAAATAACAAAAGATTTAAGTGGAGTGACGACCCTATGACATGATCTGCAGCAGAAGTCAGAGGTGAGAAGAAGCTGATCTGTGGAGATAAAAGAGTTTCTTTCTTTCGTTTTTTTCCTCATGAAGTTTTAATTCTAGTTCTGTACATATGATTGCCTAATTTTAATTAGGATGGTTTTAATATTTCCATTTTGCCTCTAGACCTTAAAAAATTTTCCAAATGAAAAAAAAAAAAAAGTAGTCTACAGAAATCCCTGCCTTACTTATCACACCAATCTTATTGGACTGGCCACTCCCCTGGACAGGACACAAGGACCGTAGAGCTCAGTGGTAAGAAGCTGGATATTTCTTTTCAGAGGCTTTTCCTTCCCCTTTTAAATGAAAGTATTCACATCAAGATACAGTTATAACAAATCAGGTATTATCTACTTTATTTAGAAAAGTCAATGTATTAGTCAAGATTATCCAGAGAAACAGATCCAATAGGCTACACATAGACAGAGAGATGATAGACACAGTCATGAGTGGAAGGAGGAGGGGGAGAGAGAGAGAGAAACCTTTATCTGCCCTTTTGTTCTTCCTGAGCTCTAGGTAAATTTGATGGTGCTATACACATTGAGTTAGGGTAGATCTTGCTTATTGGGTCCACTGATTCAAATGCCAACGTCTTCTAAAAACACCTCACAGACACCAAGAATTACTGCTTTACCAGATATGGGGGTATACCTTAACCCAGCCAAGCTCACACCTCAGGTCTACCATCACAGTGGTTTAATTCATCTCTAAAAGGCTAGAAATAGTAAACAGGTTAGATGACACAGCATGGAAATCTCTGCATGAATAATAACAAAAAAAAGACAAAAAAGAGATATCAGATATTTTTTATTTAATTAACTAAAGTGTCATTGATTACCTGCGAAATCTGCCAGGAAGTGTGTGCCTGCATACAGAGAAAAGATTCAGAGACAGTCACTGTTAAAATCAGACAGAGTGGAGAGGACCCTCATACATACAATAAGGATGAATGCAGTGGTGACAATTATCAGGATGTCTTAATTTCATTAAAAGAACCAGTTATTAAAATTCTTGCTTCACATACAAAATTTTAGGGAAGGAAGGATTTCATAAGGACCCTTTCCTTAGAGACACACAACTAGTAACAAAAGTAAAAAGGGAAAAAAGTAAAACAGAAACTCCAACAGAAAGAACAGTATCAATATTTAATCACAGCAGGCTAAGGATTGCTGAAGCTGGAGGTATTAAAAGTATGTGAAACTATGTATACAGATTCCCAATATGGGTGTGGGTGGTGGAAGGACCTATTCTCTCAGAGTCTACATCCCACTACCTGCTGGAATATTGGGTTGTGCCCATCACAAACACATCAAATCAACATCCCGGGGAGGTCAGTGCACTTGGGATAGAAAGATACCTTAGTAATTTCACTTCATATAACAAATCAGCCACTTGGTCATACTGTACAGAAGCAGTTCCCTTCTATAAAATGGAGAGCACAAAAGAATAATCTAGCCAGCATACTAATAAAGGGAAATAAAGGTGTCTGGGAAAACTCTTTGAAATCCTCAATAGCTAATTTGGGAATTCTAGACTTTGTATACTAGAGAGACATAGTAAAGATATTATTAAACAACTCTAACACAAGAGATATATTACATCGAGGATGAACTCTTATTTCTATAATTGCTACTTATCTCAGACCTTTTATTCACAATCTCAGAGGACATTTCCAAAAGCTAATACTGTGACTGTATCTGAATAATATTATGTGAGGGTTTCCTCTCCTTATAGATGCTCTCTCTCCAATACCCCAGATTAATAACCATGTCTTTCTGGGCACTGTTATTAAGCTGGCGTTTATGATCCCATTTCCCAAACATCAAATTAAAATTTTGCCTACCATGAGCTAGAAGAAATGGCATCTACATTCTTTAGTATTTCTCTTTGTGGTGTCTGCCTTGTTTATACTATAAACTATAGTTGCGTGTGTGTGTGTGTGTATGTGTGTGTGTGTAAAAGAGATGATGGATGGATGGATAGACAGATAGACAAACAAACAGATAGTCTCAGATTCAGAATGTCCAGTTTTCTACATTGCTCACTTAAAGGTTAATGACCACAGCCACGTTTTTGGTACATAATCAGTACCTGACCTGACCAGCTACAAACTGTTTGTACATCTGCCAGTCAGCATTACTCCTCTGGTGGGAGCTGATGCAGAACCAACATAGAAGTTCTTTGCAGGTAAATGGGAGAGACAGAATGAACCCCAAGACCTGTGCATAGTCATTTAATAAATAGCTTCTTCATTAGACTCAAGATTCTGTTACACATAAACAATGACAATTGGGAACAATTGCAATACCCCATGACATACAGTTCAAGTGATGTCAAGTGAATCAGGAGCAGAATTTGATTTCCCCACAACCTCTCTCTGTTCCAGAATTGTGATCTGATATGAAACTCAAGTTATACAGCCAAAAACATGTTTTGCAATCTGCTAGAGCAAAGTTATTTACGGATTGTTTTTCCCAGGAAAAAGAAAAATTCTAAGGCAGGGATACATACCCGTTAACACAGTTCACTTCAATAAATTGAAATGTTCTCATTTCCCTCATAACAAATGAGACATTTGGCAAGATGCAAAACTTTTTTGTTTCTCTATTTCCCCATCTGTAAAAAGTTTTCCCCATCTGCAAAAAATAAGGAAAAGGTAATCTGTGTGTCATACATATTGTATATAGTGGCAAACAAATTGAGTTGAGAATATATGTTGTAAATTTTAACTTAAAAATCAGTGACTATTTCAAAATATGGAGTTATATATTTCCTTCAGCTTTTAACTATGTGAAGGGAATCCATTTTTGCCATAACACTGTATTTATTGAGTCTCCTGGGAGACAGAGAGAGAGAGAGAGAGAAAGAGAGAGAGAGAGATCAGGTATCCATAGTGAAGACTGGCCATTTCCAGAGTCATTTGAGTGCTTGTGATGCTTGTGTGGTTTTGTTGATGTCCTGATCATGAGGTATTTGAGGGCATCACAGCACAGGTACTGTGTGTTCTCCACCAGGAAATGGTGTATCTAAAATTCAGAGATATGTCATCTTTACTCTAGAGCAGATTAGCTGCCAGGACAGAAAAGTACTCCAAGGTTGTCTGATAAGATAAGAGCAAGACTTTTGAAGGGCAAGAGGAGCAAGAATCTGTAATTTGAAAATGAATTTAGAGTGGAACTTTCCAGAGGACAATTAGACATTTGCTTGACAGGTAATTCAATCCTCTGATTTTATGAAATGCTCAGCATGCTCTAACCCAATCCCGTATTGTTACCATTTGGGTTACAAAAGCAAAGCAAAGTTAACTTACAGGTCAAGTCATATAAATAAAAAAGAAATGAATGTCATTTTTGTTTATGGTTTTTGCTGTTGTTTTGAGACAGGGTCTCTCTGTTCTGCCAAAGCTGATCTCAAATGGTGATATTCCTGCCTCAGCCTCTTGAGCAGATGAGACTGCAGATGCATACCACAGTGCCAAGCTAGAAGTGTTACTTTGATCTGGCTCAAAACCCTGTATCTTTCTTCACCACGGTGTGCAGCCTGCCTGGACCCCTGAATTCTCTTCTTGGGTTTGACAACTTCAAAGAGCCATCGCAGAGGTAGAGCTCCCGAATGAGTCCATTGCCACCTCCTAAAGAATGGAGCCCAAAAGCAGCCCTCGTAAATACAAATGCTCATTTTTAGTCTCCACCTCAGAGTCTTTGTCCCCAGGGAGCCAGCTCTTATCATAAGGATGAAGGATTGCACCAAGGCAGAAGTACTGAAAAGTGGGGGAGACACAGAACTGATTCAAGAGATGCATGGTATCAAGATTGACAGGATTTAGGAACCAATTGAACACAAAGGGGATGGACAACTTTCTAATGTGGAGTACTAATTGAAGGCTCTTATCATTATATATGTACATAAACATGTGTACACACAAATATGTTATATACATGTTCTTCCTTTAGAATTATTATTTTGGATTCTAGATGGGATTGAAAGCTATTTAAACCGATGAAGTCACAAAGAAAGAGAAGAAAGAGGTCTTGGAACTATCTTGAAGGACTTCAACGGACCTGACAGGATAAAGTAACTAGAAGAGGAGACTGAGAGACAGTAAGCAGTGAGATAGGAGGACACGAGGACATTACAGTGCCACAGAGCTAAGAGAGAAGGGAAAGCTAGTGCTGGTTCAGTGAATGTCTGTTGAGAGAGGCGGGTGAGAGGGAAGGGGGAACTCCCATGGGCTCTTCCTGTGTGGAATGCACTGGCACCCTGAATGAGGGCACCTTGGGTTTGGCAATAGAAGCCAAAATGAAATGAGTGGAAGAGGAAATGGGGAAAATATTTTTAAATAAAGATATCAGCATGCATAAAAGACAGTAGAATGAGAAAATCTGCAGGCTACACTTCTACAGGAAATCCATAGAAACTGTACAAAATTTTATTTTTAAAAATGTATTTTAAAAATGGAGAAGAGTACTGTTAAGTGAAAAAGGGTGCCATCAGTGGACCAGAAGATAAGAGGAATCTCTGAAAAGTGCGAGGGAGATGGGATTAAGCAGAAGAAGGACACCAAGCCCAGCACACCAGGTGTGTGTGGTGGTGGGGATATCCACAGGGTCCCATGCTCTATGGTAGTGGATTTGAAAAGCAGAGGCCAGTGGGTTTGAGGGTGTTGGGTGGTATGACTTGGCCTCTTCCCCCCTCCTCTACCTGTCCCCACACTCAGGGACCACTGAAAGATGGGTCTGGAGAGTAAAAGCAGCGCCCTGAATCTGGTGATTGAAAAAGGAAAGATGCATTAGCTCTGCACCACCGAGCTGCTAGAACATCTGTCCTTCATGGTTACCTTCACGTTGCCACAGAGGAACAGTATTTTAAGACAGAAAATAAAGCAAAATTTGTCTCTTTAAGAGAAATCCACAGATGGTGATGGCTTGAAAATATCAACAAGATAAGAGATGATTCATGACATGAGTATTTAGCACTAACAGGGATGCTTAAAGAAAAAGGCAATGGTAAAGAAAGGTACAGAGCTGGCATAGTGTGGACCTGATACGTGAGCTGGAATATCCTACTTGAGGATTTGTCTCCCAACTGAAGGAAACTTTAAGATGCCCAGGGGATAGAGCACAAGGTTTCAGTGTATATTTAGCATCAGTTTCAGAAGGTGAAAGTAAGAAAAAATTCAGGACACCAAAGAATAAAGAAATCTATTATGGTTTACACAGACTTTTTTTTAAAAGATTACCTAAAAAAGAATGAGGAGAAGGATGTATTATCACTAAAACCACTTGTTTCAAGAAAAAAATGGAGCTTATCTCTAAAATAATAAGAAAAATAATTTTTGAGCAAATAATTCTATTTGTGGCAATATTATCACTCAAATGAGAGAACTAAACAAAGATATCTTCAGAAATAAAGTATCTCTGAAATGTTGCTGCTCTGCTTGTGTATTATTAATTTAGGTGAATAAAAAGCAAAGAGGATTACATAAAGATGGTAGTTTGACCACCTACAGCTACTTCTGTTTCCTCCTCAAATCTCAGGAGGAGAGTAATAAAGGCATTCTAAAAGGAAAAACCTTGAGAGCTGGGGAAGAGGAGAGAGGAGTAAATAATAGCAAAATTCTGAAAGGTGCAAATCACTGGGACAATAAGTAAAATATTTCTGAGTCTTGAGGAAGCTGAAGTTCAAACAAGCAGGAGGGAAATCTAACAGCAAACATAATTTACCCTAGAAATGCCAAAAAGCTCAGTAACTGGGGAAATCAAGTACTCTACAAGATAGCTTGAAGGGAAGGAGCTAAATTAATGATGATTGGTTGGAAAATCCATTTAAGAAGTCATCAGATCTTCTTACCGACTCGGGTAAGCTCATTGACTGCCTTCCCTTCACCTGGGAAGTGACTGGAGATCTGTCTTTTGAGAGAATATAACAGCAGTGGGCTGGTGGATATCCGGTACAGTCAGGATAGGAGGCAGAATGTCAAAAATGGGGGGCTTCAGCACATCGATGGGTACTGTATACTGGCAGTCCTGTGTGCTTTCTTTTTAAATCTCATTTTACTTGTGCTAATTTAAAGGGCATAATGTGATAATTGGATCCACGTATACAGTGTGGAATGATCAGTTCGAGGTGGTTAACATTTCTATTTCCTTTGTTTAACACATAATAATTGTACATGTTTGTGGGATGCCATATAAAATTTCAATACAAAGCATACAATTTGTACGTGGCAAATCAGAGCAATTAACATTTCTATCACCTTATCATCAATTTGTGTTGAGAGTTGTTTAGCACCACTTTTCTAGCTAGTCATAAATATATAATAAGCGGGTTATTGTGAACAGTAGTCCCAATGCTGTATCACGGAATTTATACCAAGATTATTACTGTTATCTAACAGATTTCAGGGATATGTTATCTGACCTCCTACTGACTTCCCTGCTGACCCTCCCCAGTCCCTCATAATCACTATCACACATTCCAATTCACATTTCTTTTGACATCCACGTATGAGAAAAATATGCAGAGTTCATCTTTCTATATGTGACCTACTTTGCTTAACATAATGTCCTCCAGTGCTGTCCATTTTTCTGCAAATATAGACTATTATTCTATTTTGAGGCTGAATAATAGTTCATTCTGTGAAACATATTTTCTTCAGCCACTGATCTAGGTTGACTCCATGTTTTAGCTGTTGTAAATAGTCCAGCAACAAATATGGGGGTGCAAGTGTCTTTTTTGATATGTTTACATCATTTCCTTTGGATATATACCCAGACATTCCATAGTTGAATCATATGGTGGATTTGTTCTAGTTTTTCTTGGAACTTCTACAGTGTTCTCCATAGCAGCTATACTAATTTATGTTATATTTCTTTTTCTCTGCATTCTTAGCACCACTTTTTTTTTCTGTCTTTTTGATAAAACCATTCTGACCGGAGCGCACTGCAATTCCCACTTGCATCTCTCCAATGAAGTAAATGAAGGTAATAAAGTTAAGAAATACTTCCATAAATTTCTTGGGCACCAGATATTCAGACTCTTTCCTTTTGTTTTGTCTTGGTTACTTTTTTCTCATTGCTGAGACAAAATACCCAATGCCCAAAATTAAGGAAGGAAAAGTTTATTTAGCTCACAGTTTGTGGAGGTTTCAGTCCATACTCGGCTGGCCTCAAGGCAGAATAGCACATGGCAGAGGGCAACAGTTCAGAGAGGCAGAAAACAGAAAAAAGCAACAAGACCAAAAAAGGGGAGGTGCAGTGGGAAGACAAGCCTCTTTCCCTCCTTATATTGTATGCAAGCTACCCACCCCAGGGTGAGTGTAGCTCTTACACTCATAATCCCAGCACTGGACCATGGATCAATCAAAAGCTCTAGAAACCCGCCCCGTGGCTGCATGAGGCTTTGGGGGACATCTAGACACAAACTATAACATGTTTCTGTTATTGTTGTTGTCGCTGGTTTGTTTTTGATTTTGTTTTTTAAACAGGATCTCCTTGTGTAGTTCAGACTGGTCTTGAACTCATTAAATAGCCTAGGCTGGCCTTGAACTTGCAACGATCCTGAACTGTTTATTTTTTGCTATTGAATATTTTAACTTTCTTATATATTTTGAATACTAATTCAATGTCAGATTGAAGAAGAAATTGGTCTATTTTAAAAGACAATCCTCTGTCTCCTGGGATCGAAGTAGCTTCTGTCCTAGGTGAGCACACTCTGCACACTCCTCTGGCTGGATATGCTAATTGTGGGGGTGGGGGGTTTCACAGTCCTCTAAATCTGCAGGCCCTGCTGCTCCTTCTTCTCCTTCCCCCTCCCATACCACTCCCTAATTTGTGGCACTTGTCCCCCACCCCCTTGTCTTAGGTTAGATTGCCTACCTGAGTGAGGTGGGCCAGATGGCTAGAGTTATAAACCTGTCATTTTTAAATAACTGCCTTTGTTTGAGCTCATTTTCCCCACCACCAGCTTAATAAAAACCTTTGTGACACTATCTTTGGGGCTCAGAAGTTATGAAGCATGGGCTTCTCTGAGCTAGGTTGGCCAAATAAAATCTTTCTCTGCCCCTCGGGGTGTATATTTTGCTCCTTAGCCATCTGAAAAAGTTTGGTATCCCATTTTTCATCACAAGATGAACAGCTTGCAAAAATATTTTCTCACTCTGTAGGTTGTCTCTTCATTCTGTCAACTGTTCCCTTTCCTAAGCAGAGGTTCATAATTTGTCTATTATTGCTTTTATTTTCTATACTGTTGAGTTTATTTAAAAAGTTACCTTCATAAAATCATGAAGTGCTTCCTTTACATTTTTCTAGTAATTTCATAGTTTGGGGTCTAAATTACATCGCTGCCTCATTTTGAGTTTATTTTCATATACAGTGAGAGACAGAGTCAAGTCTCACAAACACCTTGAAAGGGTGCCCTTTCTTCACTGTATGTTCTTGGTACTTTTTTTGAAAATCTATTGACTAGAGATACATGAAGTTATTTCTGGGCATTCTTGTGACCAGTGGATCTATGTTTATGCAAATATCATACCATTTTGATGACTTTCATTTTTGGGATACTTCTAAAGTGGGTAGTAGGCCAAGCACACATCTCTACTCCCAGCACTCTGGAAACTGAGGCAGGAGGATCACTACAAATTCAAGGCCAGCCTAGGCTACAAAATGAGTTCAAGGCCAGCCTAAACTGCATAGCAAAACTCTGTCTCAAAAAGATAACAAATAAATAAATAAATAAATAAATAAAGTGAGTAATATGATACTTTCTTATTTTTCTTTCTGTTCAAGATGCTTTGACTGTTTATGGTTTTGTGCTTCTATATGAATTTTAGCTTTTTCTAGTTTTGTAAGGCCTGAACTTACTATTCTGATGGGGATTGTGTTGAATCTGTAAATTGCTTTGGGTTTTTTATTCAGCTCCAACATTAAGAGCACTCAGCTCTTCACTCTTAATCAAGAGACTACTGGAGAATTCCTTAGGGAATGTCACTGTGCCAGGAAGGAAGAAATCAGCAGCAGAGACTTCCCCCCTAACTGGGCCACCAGCTTGCCCAAAGTCTACAACCCACAGGCATGCCCTCAGGACTTGAATGAAATTTGTAACGACTCCAAAATAAAAGTTGAAATCAAGGATTTCTGATCACCTGAGGCTTGTTTATATTATTAAAAATAAAGACCAAAACAAATACAAATAAATATAGTTTAAAGAAAACAATGACTTAACAGAGAAAAAAATAAATCTTATCTCTTATTTCTAATAAGAAAATGTTACAGCCATAAAACAAGAACAGGATACCAAAAAAGCCTCAGAGCCCTAAAAGGAGGTGTTAAGAGTTATAAAATTAATACACTAAAAAGAAAAACTAAGGTGGAGTTTGGAAGACAGCATTGAAAATCTTTTACAGAATACATAGAGAAAAGGAAACCAAAAAGATGGAAAACAGGAAAGTAAATATGAGGGAATTGGAAGATCAGCCAGGGAAGCACAAACACCAGTGAAGTTACCCAGGCCATGGACTTGTATGGACTTGTGAAATCCAGTAGTTGTGACTGGAATATTTATGCAAGGGAATTGAGAAGATAGAATACAGTAGGGAAACTAGCAAGAGAGGAACCAGAAAAGAAAAAATAGGAAAGAACTTCATTTTAGTGGACTCAGAGGCTGTAGTAAGACCACGTACAGTAACCATGGGAAAATAGCCATTAGTGGCAACAGTGAACAGGTCATTGCTCATTAGGGTCTTGGCCAGCAAAGTTTCCAGCAGTTGGAGAGGAAAGACTCCAGATGGTGCTGGGCTGGTTATCAACTGCTGTTTGATAAATGGGAATGAGAAAATGTGAAGTGATTATTAGTGACTCGCTTTGTTTTTAAAATTGTAGGTATGAATAGAAATGTTCTATGTGGTTGATGATTCTGTGTGACTTAGTTGTTCATCCTACACACTGTCTACTAGAAAGATTTAGCTAAGAGGAAAGATGATAGCCAGCTACTTTACATATAATATACGCCTATAGTAAACTAAAGCTTTCTCAAAAGAAAATGAACAAGTATTGTAGAACTAAACCTAACCCTAACCCCAATAAGCCCTAAGCCTAAGCCTAACCTTGACCCTTGACCCTAAGCCCTAAGCCCTAAACCCTAACCCTAACATCTAACCCAAAACAAAAACAAAGGATAATGACCATCCTCTTCTGGTTGTCACCAGAGTCTGAGGAAGTCCCACAAACAGGAGATGGAGGCCTATACTTGCCTCAGGTAGGTTCATCAACTCTGATCACAGAAAAGCATTTTAGAATCCATTGCTGTGAGACACAGGCAGATTTATTAGGCACAATTAGAAAGTAAAAGAAGGGGCTGGGGATTTAGCTCAGTGGCAAAGCGCCTGCCTGGCAAGCACAAGGTCGTGAGTTCGGTTCCCGGTACCGGAGAAAAACCAAAAACCAAAAAAAAAAAAAAAAAAAAAAAAAAAAAAAAAAAAAAAAAAAAGAGAAAGTAAAAGAAAATGAGAAGAGGATTTCAGCTAGAACTGAAAGGGACATAGCTCTGATGAAGAGGAATAGATCTCACAAAAGAAGTAGCTGAAATTACCAGATGTAAGAACACAAAGTCTTCATTGTTGTTATTTTGTTATTATTTTTTTCTTTTCTCCTTAAAATAATAATAAAAAAAGAATTAGATGATATGGGCCAAGTCTGGTTGACTATTATCTTAGTTCTGACTTTGAAGACTGCTCCAGGAGGAGTCCTTACTTCTCAAAAGGACAATTCAGCTTCCATAAGATGAACATTTCTGCCTGGTGAAGTTCCAAACTTACTAAGCCTCTGGGGAGATCCAGGCGGACCACACCTTTTGAATAATGACTAGACTTCAAAGCATAGTTAAATGTCTTTGTAAATCTCTGAGCTTGGTGTTCTCAGATGTTAAGAAGTCTGAGATACATTATATAAATTTAGGGGTAATCAATCTTCTTTTGTCAACGTTTAGACAGACGTTCCTATATGCCTATGCAGATCTGAGCAAATATCTGACCCCAAATGTCAAAGTAATAAGTGAAGGTCAAGCTTTGTTCTAATTTTGGTTATGTATTGGACCAGGAGAAGGGCCAGGAGAAGAGTCATTTATTCTAGCCAAAACTCTTTAAGTCCCTGACTGTCTAGAAAAAACCACAGATCATGTTTTTAATGAGCCCAGGAGTTTGTCCATTCCAGTGGTGGCCTCTGACTGTATCACAGAGAAAGAGTTTTGCTACTATCAAAAGAACCTCAGAGCTTTTGTTTTCACAGGCTCAGCCACAGAAACACCTGGAATACTGCACCATAAGTATTTGGAATTTTGGAATTTTTCTAGGTTCTTCTCCCTTTTGAGCTACCTTGATAATTAAATACTGCAGATGTTTAAACCTCAGATGTGGATTTTCTTACACACTGCTGTCATTCAGAGGTCCCTGCGATCTGGGCTCACCCGTCCTTATAACCTGGGTTTCTGCAGCCCCATGTTGCACACATCTCCTTCAGGGGACCTAGCCCATTCCCATTGATAACGGTGGCTGCTGGAATCCAGGCTTAGGGCAAGATTTAACCTTGGACTGCTGAGGGGAAGAGGGCAAAGATGAAAATGAAAGGGAGCAAATGATAGAAGAGGGGTGCCTGATAAAAAGGGTATTGTTTCAGGAGTGATATCAGAACCACTAAAAATGGTACAAAAAAAATGTTACGACTCTCAATCTATTAGATGTCTGATATACCAAGTTTGAGTTCTGTAAAACTGAAGAATGAATTCTAGGAACAATGGAGGTTAAGAGTAGGAAACGTTTATTGAGAAATAGAAAGCTGCTGTCAGAGGAACAAGAGAGGGCCTGAATGGGTTGGCTGAGCACCTCACTTTACAGGGAAACTTTATAAAACAATACCCAAGTGGGTAAGATGTGGGTTACAGCTAGTATTAACCAATAAGGATACACATATAGTCCCTTAGGTAATAGTGATCCGATGGGGAAGCAAGGCACAAAAGAAGGGTGTGTGGAAAGAAGGAAGACTTTTTCTAGGAAATGATGGGTCTGGAGGTCTTGGTCACCTATTGGGGTAACTGATATTTATGTAGCCTTCATTAGGCCTGGTGTTTATTCTTTGAGGAAGTATTCAGGCCTGGTTATCTCATCTTTATCTTGATGCCTGGTCTCCAATAGATATGTCTCCAGCCACAGTTGAGTTGTGTTTCACCTTTGTCCTAGCTCTGTCGAGGGCCTCACCCTGTCTGACTGCCTATAATATTTCTGCCTAGCTTAGCTGCCTATATGATGACCCATTGTGGCATGGTAGGAGTACCAGGATAACATGAGATGAGCCAGTTTACACACAGCACCTGTAAACATAAGTCAAGTCATAAGCACAGTAAACATAAGCACAGTAAACATAAGTCAAGTCAACTGTTCTGGTGGGCCATGTTGCTCTTCACACAGATAAACCAGCTGAGCCACTACCAGCAATAGCACACTGGAAGGTCCAGGAGGAGAGATGGGATCTGAGCCATCCCCCACCCTACCCATGCCAGGCTCCTCATAAGCATTTAACATTTCTTCTGATTGTCATAAAAATCTTGCAAAGAGCCACTTTACCGCAATTTTACAGATACTGAAGGAAGAAACTTACTCTAAGCTAGTGAGTGGCTGGGCCAGGACCGGAACCTGTCTGCTTGTACACCAGGTGGATATCTCATTTTTATGGTATTTGCTTTCCAGATTAGCACAACCTTCCCTAACCAGAGGTACCAGGCATGACCCAAAATGAAAGAAGCCGATCACTCTTCAGGAGTTGAATAAGCAAAAGGTATTCCAGGGGCGTTTTGTTCCCCAGGTGTCTCCTGCTAAAGGACTATCAGATTACAGAATTTGGCCTGGAGGCATTCGTTCCCCTCCCCCTTTCCATTTCTAAGTTAGTTTTCATTTTATAACAGTCATTAACTGAGCTCTGGGAATGAACTATAAAAATCTCCCCTCACCTCGGAGCCCTCACTGGCAGCAGTTCCTTGAAACTCCCGCAATCAGTGCTCCATTTAGGCATCAAAACCTCATCAATTAGGCCTCAATGTACAGGGACCACGTGGCCTGCTGGTCACGCTGAGCAGCCACCGAGGAGGACCAGAGGCCTCATTACCAGCCTTGAGCTTTTGTAAAATTCCTGAATAAGCAGCCCATGGAGTGTCTGTAGAAGGGCTGCATTTTTATTTTTTTTTTTTAAATTTTTTCCCCTGGCTTTAACAACCGCTTTTACGGACAATTTAACACCGTGGGTTGCCAGCTGTGTTAATGCCTGACCCCCTTCCTTCATGATGTCGTGCCTCGTGAAATGGCTGTCAGATGTGGTGTCCAGCCCCTCCGGTCCCAGGAACACTATGCCTTTCTTAAAATCTAAGTCCCGGGGCTCTACAGCAAGGACAAAGGTTTTTATCCCAGTTGCTCAGAGCGTACACACACACACACACACACACACACACACACACACCATTGCACACTGCTACCTGGTCATTCTGGGGATGCAATAACCAAGTGAATGAAATCTGTGCTCCCAACACTGAACATTGAGTGAAGGTTGGAAATACAAGATGGTGGATGGGGGGTGGGTGGGGGTAGAGGATGATGCCCAGAGGTCTAGTTGCCTCTTCCTGTGTTCTGCAAGAAGCAGAGGAGAAGCAGGTGTATGTTTTTGGTCTCTGTAGCTGTGTGGGACCACCACACTGAAGGGGCTGTTTCAGCAGATTTAGCTAATTGGTTCTTGCCTCAGCTACCACAAACTTTACTGTGCTTATGACCACGGTGTTAAATGACTTGTGTATGGCTATTGTTTAGGCTGACTCTGACATAACAGATCTAAGACTTGCTTCTTCAGGTTCAAGGATCAGGACTGACTTTCATCAGTTTGCTTCAACCTGATGAGGTTCTAAGGGTACCTAATGCACTGTCCAAGATCTTGTTGCACTAAGGTACAAA